>NC_057732.1:24308143-24315592 GCF_004010195.1 Chiloscyllium plagiosum
GAGCTCTCAAAGATAGTGGAATCAAGGGTTATGGAGATAAGGCAGGAACAGGATACTGATTAGGAATGATCAGCCATGATTATATTGAATGGCGGTGCAGGCTCGAAGGGCTGAATGGCCTACTCCTGCACCTATTGTCTATTGTCTATTATCTATTGAGATCTGTAATTAATGTGTTTTTAATTTACTATTGAGTTATGTATTAACTTATGTTGCTTTTCTTGACACGCAATTTGTATATTATGTTGAAAATAGAATAGGAAGGTGATCACTACCCACCATCAGCTCTCATTTTTGTGTTGGCTTTTTTTTGTCAGCCAATGTGAATTACGGCAGGCATCCTGCTTGAATCAAGCTGCTGCTTTGACTATGCAAAATACACACTTAGGGGAACCTGACCATGGAATGGAGCAAGGAATTTCACAATTAAAATAATTGCTTTGTATTATTTGAAATAATGAAATAGTGGAATAGAAAGAGATTCAACAAATATATTATTTCATCGGCTTTCAGATCTGTGCCAGGTCTGGAGGAAGTGTGCAACCTTGCTTAAGGATCTCCCATACTACTTTTTCTCCTTGCTCTTAAAAATGAGCCTCATTTCTGCATTATAAATTCTCCTACTGCTCAGTTAAGCAATGTTTCTTACAGGAATAATCATGGATTTCATTCCATATGGCCTGTGAGGCAGCCTTTCTGTACGCAAATTTGCATTAATTTTAGTATTCTAAATGATAATGTGAAATATCATAAATTTGACATAATTATTAATATTGCTTTGATTGTGAATTAAAAATACTGAAGCACCAATCCAATCTTTGTCAGATTAAAAGACTGAACCTGAATATGTAAAAAAATAAATTATGAAGGCAAGTACTATACCATATCCACAATTATTTGAACAAATGTAACCTTACATGAAATCACTGAATTCGATGATGGGGATATATATTCACTTTGTACAATTATGTGACAATGAATCAGCAGCCTATTATCAATCTCTCACCTTTTTTTTTCATTAACTTAGAATTGAGGCCAATCTATAATGGGTTGTAGATTCACTATCACCCCATTTACCCAATCTCACAAAAATCATGACCTTTATCATAACCTTTGAGTTATATCAATGATCTCTTATTAATTAGAAGTGATAGAAATTTTCAAATAACTCTCATAGCAAAAGAGTAGGGATATCTTGAATATAAAGCGCATGATTTCAGAACTTTCCCTTTTATCATTGTGTTTCTGCTTCCAGCATTTTCTTCTCTCAGCTGGCCGAGGTGGTCTTGAAAGCAATCCACATCTCAGTTGTGCAATTTATGAGATAATTAACAGCCTGTGCATGTTGAGTAAATGGCGGACCATAAACAAGGATTTACGAGTCCAAAGAACTCATTTTTACCACATAAATCCAGCAGCTTCGAAATATGTTGCTATTATATCGTATGATTTTGTTTCGGTTTTGGGGCTATTTCACTAGCATGTCCTATAATTTACGACAAGACTGACTTTGCTGGGCAGGAGTGCTTTGAGAACAACGAAGGAGAAATTATGTACCTCAACTCACTGAGTCAACCTACAAGTGTACTGGGCCAGGCAAAGAACCTCTTAATTTTTTTATTGATCCTTATTTGTGTATTCAGACTGCACTCGGTTCATAAGTGGAGTCTTAAAAGCATAAACTGAGTAAAAGAATGGTACAGATAAAAGTAGCTGTAGCCAGTCTGTACTAGTAACTGAAGTTGTTTCTCTTCTATGACATAATTGTTATAAATCCCATAAGATCTTTACATATAATGTAGCTAAACAGTTGCCGACCAATGTCTGTTACTGTTCAGACAATATTGTCATAGAGAAAAAAAATTTCTAATTCGAATTTCTATACAAAATATTATAGAAATGTATATTGAAGTAATTTCATAAACACATGCAAAGATTGAGGTGACATTTTCAAACTTTGTTATCTAACAATTCCATGAACAGTTTATTTGTTCTGTGTAGAAGAGATCAAATTTTCATTTTAGATAACAGAGTTGAAAATTAACATACACTTATTTCCATCAGTGAAAACTGTGTCATCTTGTTTTGCTAGATAGCACAATCTCAATCAATGGATCACACCCGATCTCTAGGGAAGACAGAAACCAGGAGACAGGGACAAATTAAATTTGAGCCATGAATCTTATACATCATATGACTGGACGATAGCAGGAATTCTTGCGTGCAAATTGTGCTCCTAATAATATCATCAGGCCTACCTTAGGAATTTAAACTGAACCCTGAGCATGACATTAGTATAGTTTCCTAATAACACCAAATTTGATGGAAAAGGCAGGAAAGATATGGTACAGTATGATTTTATTGTACATTTTCTGTTTCTTTATCCAATGGGAAAAGCATAAATTCTTCTCGAAGTTTCACAAGAAATGTTTCAGTCACCTTGTCTGAAGCTTCACCATTCCCCAGTTCCCCTATTTTGAATTACACTTCCTGAGATGTAACTGACTACTGGATAACATTCCCACTCTTTTCCAGGAATGGTTTTACACTGCCAGAATTCCTAACTTCTCTGTGATTCCTGGAGAATCCGGCAGGTATATGCTCCTGTATATGGAAGTAAGGTCAGGGAATAAATTGTCACTGATGTTAGTACGAGAATTTGTCACTTACCAATTCCACATCCCTTCCCTCACCAACCTACCCAATTCACACACACACCTAACAATCTGCCCCAGATTGATGTTGATGTTGTATGAGATAATCACTGTCATGTGTTGTTGGTTGGCTGACATCATCCGCTTTTCTGACTGGGTCATAACAGAATGCTCGAAGAGGTGGGAGAGGTTGTTAGGGCTAGGAAAGGGGGTTGATCAGGCCAAGTGGGAAGAGGGTCAAATCAATTCCAAGGTGCTTAAATCAGGATCATGCGATTGATGGGGTTTAAGGTGAGGACCAGGAGGGTTCTGTCCTTGTTGGGTTGGGAGGAGTGGGGTTCAAGGGCGGAGGTGCAGGAAGTGGAGGACAAACAAGACGTCAACTTGTGGATCGTTTCAGAGAACATCTCTGGGACACCCGCACCAACCAACCCCACCACCTCATGGCTGAACCTTCCCCTGCTACCACAGGAAGTGCAAAGCTTGCATCCACACCTCCCCCTCATCTCCATCCAAGGCTCCAAAGGATCCTTCCCCATCTGATAGAAATTAGTAGTCTGTTAAGAAGAGGCTGTGGTCTTAAAGAAGTTGTAGTTTATTGCATGTTAGTCATCAGTTACAAGTTACATTAATAGGAAAGAATTGTTACAAGGACCATGAGGAGACCTAGATAGTAGTTCTATCTTCCTTGAGATCCAGAATTCTTTTCCCCAACTAAATCTCCATGTCATCGTCAGAATCGACAGAATCGACAGTGTCATCCCCAGCATTAACTCTTTCAAAATGGCTCAGAAACACTGAGTGGAATCATGTAGAGGTCTAAGTGGCTTGGCCATGGTGAGATGGTTAGCACTTAGCCATAAACATGCATGATTCAGCCCTCTATTTCTGACTCTGATCAGTTTAGAAAATAGCCACTTACCTTTCAAAGACTTCTACATTAAGATTCCTGGAGACGGGTCTCTTGTTGTGAGCCTGTCCAAGAATCTAGCATCTTTGATCAGAATCTTAGCAGAGACCGTGATCTCTTTTGTGGCAGTCAGTAAGCCAGTGCGCTTTAAATGTTCAGCAGCGCAGCCATACATATTGTCAGCTTCTGTGCAAAGAAACATATGTCAAGTAGGTGTGAGATTAGAGTGTCAACTGGGTGAATGAAGCATTGTGCTAACTGGGTGATGTCCCAGGTGGATGAGTAGATAGTATATCAGATAGATAAGATGGTACTACGTCAAGTGGGCAGTGTGCCAGGTAGGTAAGAAGCCTGGTAGGTAACATGGGTAGGGTGCCAGTTGGATGAAATAGTTAGGGTGCCCAGTGGGTAAGATGTTATGTGGGTGAAGTGGGAATGCTGCAAGCTGAATAGGATAAGGGAGTTCCAGATCAATGGAAGACAGGGGAAGTGAGTGGTAACAGTGCGGGATCACGTCACATCTGAGCACTGTTACATCCTGCAGGTTGGACAAGAAATGTTGGGTCCAGATGGGGTGAGGGTATCAGGTCCACAGGTAGCAAAGGTTGTTGTTGTGTCTGGGGAGACAGTGTCCAGGGTGTGATGGAGTGCTGGCTTGGGACAGGCTTTGTCAGGTCTGATGTGGTAGAAAGAAGAATGTAGGATTAGAACAGGATCTGATTGGGGCTGAGGGGAATCAACTCCAAGAGGTGGGAGAAGTTGTTGGGAAATGGGATGTGATCAGGCCGAGTGGGAAGAGGGTCAAGTCAATTCCAAGGTGCTTGAATCAGGATCAGGCAAAATCAAGCCACTTGGGAGGGATCTAGTTGGGGTAAGTGAGGACTGCAGAAGCTGGAGATCAGAGTCAAGATTGTGGTGCTGGAAAAACACAGCAGGTCAGGCAGCATCCGAAGTGCAGGAGAATCAATGTTTGGGGGGAGAAGAAATGAGAAAACTAGTGAAATCCACATTGATTCTGAGTGTTTGCAGGGTTCCAAAGCAGAATATGAGGCAAGGATTATGCGATGTATATGGATGTTTATGGGGTGGAAGGGGAGGACCGGGGGTTCTGTCCTTGTTCCGTTGGGAGGGGTGGTGTTCAAGGGAAGAGATGCAGGAAGTGGAGGAGATGCAGATCATTTCAGAGAACATCTCTGGGACACCCACACCAACCAACCCCAGCACCCCATGACTGAACTCCTCCACTTGCTGCACCTCTGCCCTTGAAATCCACTCTTCTCAATGCAATAAGGACAGAACCCCTTGGTCCTTATCTTCCACCCCACCAACCTCTGTATACATCACATCATCCTCCGCCACTTCCACAACCTACAAATGGACTGCACCACCAGAAATATATTTCCCTCCCTACCCCTATCAGCGTTCCAGAGAGACCATTCCCTCCGTGACTCCCTCGTCAGATCCACGCCGCCACCAGCCCACACTCCACTCCTGGCACCTTCCCCTGCCACCTCCATCCAAGGCCCCAAAGGATCCTTCCACATCCAACAGAAATTTACCTGCACCTCCACCAATGTCATCTACTGTATCAGTTGCACCTGATGTGGTCTCCTCTACATCGGGGAGGCAGGATGCCAATTTACGGATTGTTTCAGAGAACATCTCTTTGACACCCGCACCAACCGATCCCACCATCCCATGGCTGAACACTTCAACTCCCCCCTCCCACTCCATCAAGGACATGTAGGTCCTGGGCCTCCTCCACCACCAAATCCTAACCACACGACGCCTGGAGGAAGAACGCCTCATATTCTGCCTTGGGACCCTGCAACCACATAAAATCAATGTGGATTTCACCAGTTTCCTCGTTTCTTCTCCCCCAACATTATCCCAATCCCAAGCCTCCAACACAGCACCGCCCTCTTGACCTTTCCATCACCTTTCCAATCTATCCACTCCACCCTCCTCTCTGATTTATCACCTTCTCCTCCACCTTCATCTACCTATTGCATTCTTAGCTACCGTACCCCAACACGACCACCCCCTCACATTTATCTCTCAACCCCAAACCACAAGTCTCATTCCTGATGAAGGGCTTATGCCCAAAATGTCGATTCTCCTGCTCCTTGGATGCTGCCGACCTGCTGTGCTTTTCTAGCACCACACTCTCAACAGGGATATAGTTGGTAAATGGTTGTTAAGATTGAGGGAATATTTAGTTCGGGGTGGGAATGTCAGTGGTGAGTTGGAGAGTCAACTTCATTATTAGCCACCAGTAGAATAGGTTTTTAATCTCTAACATTTCCTGTATAACGATTAAACTTAATGAAGTCAGAACTCTTCAAAGTTTCTGACTTCAAGAGGTTTTGTTTTTGGAGGTTTCAAGATGCAGGGGAATTGCTAATCAGCAGTTCCAATTTTCTGGACAATTCCCATGGAGTTGCTTACATTGGGGATTCTGCATAGTAATAACATACCACACAATCCCTATATACACTACCATAATCTGCACTGCATTGCAATCTTTGAATTCTAGGGAATTATCTCATTCAAATGTTGAGGTCAAAGAAAAGCTTCAGTAATTTGTTGGAAATTTATTTCCACGCCTGAACTAAATTACTTTGATTTTGATGTAGGTTACGATACAACCATACACATAAGTGTATTGAAATGGG
This sequence comes from Chiloscyllium plagiosum, assembly GCF_004010195.1. Lineage (NCBI taxonomy): Eukaryota > Metazoa > Chordata > Chondrichthyes > Orectolobiformes > Hemiscylliidae > Chiloscyllium > Chiloscyllium plagiosum. The sequence goes on from NC_057732.1 coordinate 24,314,383, forward strand.
TTAGCTTTCCTCCTGTTGGAATAAGGATGACGTCTGTAACTGCATATATCAAAGCAACAACATCAGCATTAAGTAACAAAAGTTGTTGGCACGAAGAGGTGCAAAGAGCAGTGGATGACAAAACACTGCAATAGACAACTCATGAGATTTTCTGATATCAGCATACATCAGTCTAATTGATTGAATTGATTGTTAGTTACTTTCCGAAATCCTGAAATAGGGGGTGGATAACGTGCTGGTTTGATAGACTCTTCACATGACGAACTGACAATGGTAAGGATGAAGATATGATTAAGGTTTACATGTTTGTAGATGTTGAAGTGTTGTCAAACGTGGCATCATAATCCATAAACAGATTTTATCAGAAAATAGGTTTGTTCATTTTGATGCTAAAAATCACACAACACCAGGTTATAGTCCAACAGGTTTAATTGGAAGCACACTAGCTTTCGGAGCAAAGCTCCTTCATCAGGTGATAGTGGAGGGCTCAATCGTAACACAGAATTTATAGCAAAAATTTACAGTGTGATGTAACTGAAATCGTACATTGAAAAATTGATTGTTAAGCCTTTCATCTGTTAGAATACAGTGATAGTTTCACTTCTTTCATGTGTAAATCACAAAACCATTTTTTGCATTCTCAGATTAGCTGTGAACAATGGTGATAGTTAGACAATATGGGTTGAAGGTGTTGGCCCCCTGTGTTCTCTAGGTAAAAACAATGACTGCAGATCTGGAAGAGCACAGCAGTTCAGGCAGCATCCGAGGAGCAGTAAAATCGATGTTTCGGGCAAAAGCCCTTCATCATCCCCTGTGTTCTCTGTCTATGCCATGATGCTTAGATTGATTCTAATCTAAAAAGTGAGGTAACAGAGTTTTACATAAATTCATGCAGTTTTTGAGCTCAGAGTTCTACATGAATGCATGCAGTTTTTGAGCAAAGTACAATGTAACCCTGCAAGTACAAATTCACCCCACAAAATATATGTGTGCCTGTGGGTCTTTGTCTGTGTGTGTGTGTATGTGTCTGTCTGGGTTGGGGGTTGTGAGTGTGAGAAAGTGTATGCGTGTGTGTAGTGAATGTAGAGTGTCTTAAGTCTGTGTGGGGGTGCATGTGTGAGTGTGGGAGTGTGTGTGTCTGTAAGGCATGGTACATTGGGGAAACCGAGCAAAGGCTACGACAACGGATGAATGGGCAGCGCACAACAAT
>NC_057732.1:24316103-24339911 GCF_004010195.1 Chiloscyllium plagiosum
TTTTTGCTATAAATTCTGTGTTACGATTGAGCCCTCCACTATCACCTGATGAAGGAGTGTTGCTCCGAAAGCTAGTGTGCTTCCAATTAAACCTGTTGGACTATAACCTGGTGTTGTGTGATTTTTAACTTTGTACACCCCAGTCCAACACTGGCATCTCCAAATTCATTTTGATGGACTTTATCAAGTTATAAATAGTTAAACTAATTGCATTTACATATTTCCCACTGCTCAAACAATATCCAGGCTGTGATTTCTATGAAGGTTGGATAGATCACATATGTTCCCCTTTACTGCATATGATCAGTAGGTTTTTATATAAAGGGTATGTGTCTTCATAGCCTTGGAGTGAGAATTCCGAGCAAAATCTTTAACAGCAAGCTTTTTGTGAGTTTTAAATCAAAGAAGGTCATTTTTTCTAATATATGTAGCTTGAAAATAATGCAGTACTGAAAATGCATGGGGGCAGTGGGTGAAAGCATACCCTGAAAGGGTGAAATCAGCCAGGAAATTTAAATCCTGGGTCCCTCAGTCAGAAAATAACTTTCTCTCTCAAGTGAAACAGGGAAATCCTGAAGGGAGCTGCTCCTCCAATCATAGACTGGTTTCCTCTCATCCTCGCTGCAGGTAGGCTCACTGGTAAGCCTATCCACAGCAAATGTTGGGAGGTGGGGTAGGGAGGTACGGCACAAACTGTGAGTGAAGGATTTGGGAGTTAGGAGAAAGTATGCAGAGCAAGTTTATGGAACTAGGGAGCCTGGGGTAAAGGCAAAGTAAAATTTTCAGGTTAGGCTCAGGATGGGGGAGGTGAGAAGTGGATGGCTGGAAAGGAAAGGTGGAGAAATGAGGGTTGCAGAGGGAGAAACCAATGGTTATAAAGGGGGAGAAGGAAAAATCTGCTACTGCAAAGGAGGAGGAGGGAGTTGGAGAATTGAGTGACTACAAAGGGAAGTTGGAACTTGACAGGCAGGAATATGTCAGCAAAGTAATACCTAACAACATGGGAAAGAAAATAACTTGAAGCCACTAATCAATTTCTTACAAATACTTTTTTTTAATGAAATGTTTGTCAAGTTATTGGAAAAAGAACTTATGGTTTTTGTTTTAAGCTAATTTAAATATGGTGTTGTCCAGAGGTCTATGATCTTCTAACATATTGTGTCTCTACATTAAATGGAGGGTGATAATTCTTGAGGATATTGATTATTTTTTGTAATTCTGCTCCTGTGAATCCAAGTACCGCATCATTTAACACAAGTACCCAGAGGTGATGTGATTGTGATTACATCCCAACTAATTAAGGAGTTCGTGAGAATGAAAATATAGCCCTCAAAAATGAAAGATAGCCCCTAAAATCAAAGGTAGCTGTCAAGAAATTTCACAAAGAGCTCTTTTTTCAAAGAAAAGTTGGTCCCTGAATGTTTATCCATTCATCTCACACATAAACAAAGATAAGGTGATGATTACATTAAAATATCATCACATTTTATAATTATCTCAGTCTCTATCATGGAAGGTCTATGTTTTCTTGGAGGCAGTTGATGTTATTAGGCAGAAACATTCTCGATAATGTTATGAAGATTCTTATAGTCAAACTTCTAGGAGTTTGATTGTTATGGGAACTCAAAGTCAGAACAAGTTTGAGGGATTCCTTCTCTCTTATGATTTCCCACCTTTATGGAATTACTGTTTGCTACTTTGGCTGCTTGGATGACTTCAGTTCAATGCCTTTTGGTGGAATTCTGCTTGCAGAGCAGTTCCTAGCTGTTTAAAGCAGATAATAGAATTGCTTCTTCATCATGAGACATGCACAAATTCATGGCTAATTTTTCGCAAACAAAGGGAAGTGTACATATTAATTCCCACCATATCATTGGTTAAATCCCTGAGAGTTTAATACTGCCAATCTAGTTCTGATGAAGGTAACCATCATAATACAATAGAGGATTGATAGCATCCATTCATATCTGCCTTGCACTCTTTGTAATTTCAATGTTTCCTTTGTCCATGGTGAAATAGAATGAAAGGCTGGCTGGAATTCTTTAGTTATTTTGTGTTAATTCATCCTCAAACAAAGGAATGAATGAATTCCCTGGATGGCTGTGAATGTCCACATTTAATTAGACATTCACTTGAGACGCAGAATTGTCTGGAGCTCAAAATGCTAAAGAACAGATAATTTGCAGTGACTATTTTAACATTGTGTGTCCAATTTTAAAAGCATTGACAGAAAGTTCAGAATGTACTGGGGCATGCCAAATTTGGGAAGATTGCTACAACTTAATTGACAACAGCACATTCAAGTAAAAGAAAATGTGTGGCTATGAAACACCTACATTTCAGAATGTAGTCATGTACAGCATCAAAGAAAACCATTATTGTTTCCCCATAGCCACGGAGGTCGCCAATCTGTTGGCGATTGTCTTCATGACGATCGCAGAGCAGGTTGTCTGTGCGGCGATCCCGGAGGCGGTTGTTTGGGCCGCGATCATGAAGGTTGCGAGGTCGGTGGGGGCGGAAGTGACGTCATCGTCGGCGGCGTCTGCGGCTATTACCGCGGGCGTATTGACAGAAAGTTCAGAATGTACTGGGGCATGCCAAATTTAGGAAGATTGCTACAACTTAATTGACAACAGCACATTCAAGTAAAATAAAATGTGTGGCTATGAAACACCTACATTTCAGAATGTAGTCATGTACAGCATCAAAGAAAACCATTATTGTTTGTATGACTGGCCCATTGTTCAGAATATTTCTTAACCCATAATATCCTCAAGCCATCTCATCGAAGTTATTTCCAGGTCACACCCTGGGTGGTTTGTGATCGCTGTATTAATGGGTGATCCTGACATTATTACTAATCTCTTCAATTCAATCATGGTATCGATGTGTGCTAGATCACTTTAATCTCCTACAGTAGTTTTTGATGTTGACTACAAAACCATTCAACAAGTTCCCATTATTTCACGCTAATGTTGTGAACCACAGATGTAACATCACCAGTTTCTACAACGCTTTGAAGAAATGTCGCTTTTAGCTCACATGGATATTTTAAAAATGTATTCTTTAATGAGATGTGGGTGTCACTGGCTAGGCTAATTAATTACCTGTCCCTAATTATCCTTGAGAAGGTTGTACTAACCCGTCTTTTTCAAACGCTGGAGGCTACTTGGTGTGAACACATCCAGAATGCTGTTAAGAAGGGAATTCCAGGATTTTGACTCAGCAACAATGAAGGAATGATGATAAACTTCCAATGAGGATGATTTGTGATTATATGCTTCGGCAAGGTTTGTGAAGGTTTGTAGCTCAGGTTGAGTGCCAGGCCTCTAGAAATTCTCTGGCATGTCTTTGCTTAGCCTGTCCCAGGATAGATATGTTGTCCCAGTCGAAATGCTGTTTTTTTTTCATCTGTGTGTAGGGCTACGAGGGAGAGAGGGTTGTGTCTTTTTGTGGCTAGCTGGTGTTCGTGTATCCTGGTGGCTAACTTTCTTCCTGTTTGTCCTATGCAATGTTTGTGGCAGTCCTTGCATGGAATTTTGTAGATGACGTTGGTTTTGTCCATGGGTTGTACTGGGTCTTTTAAGTTTGTTCGTTTTTGTTTGAGAGTGTTGGTGGGTTTGTGTGCTACTAGGATTCCAAGGGGTCTTAGTAGTCTGGCTGTCATTTCTGTAGCAAACCTACACCCTAAACCATATGCTTCCTTTGTTCATGTGATGAGGTCACACAGAATGCAAGGAGAACTATCCATTTGGATACATAATTGGCCCAAAACTAGGAAACAGAGGGTGGTGGTGGAGGATTGCTTTTCAGACTGGAGGACTGTGACCAGTAGTGTGCTGCAAGGTTCAATGCTGGGTCCACTGCTTTTTGTCATTACAGAGGAACTTTAATTATCCAAAGAAAATCTCAAGATCCCGATAGAAACATTACTGTACATCAAAGAGGTGTTACCAACATTGATCATGTCTTTTGGTTACAATGATTAAAAGTGAACTCAGCTTACGAAATGCTGCCGAGAACAGTCCTGGACATTAATGGGAGTCCAGGCACGTCTCCGAATGACTGACCTTCCGCCCTTTCCCTGCAGTTCTACACAGGGATGTACCCTAAACTCCCTTCCCCAGATAATCTTTCCAACATTGTCCTGTACAGGGCAGAGTGGGAGCTTGTCAAAAAGTCTTGTTGTTGGTGTCTAGTCCGGCTGCCATCTCAGTTCTAGGGCACGTGGGAGGGTTGTGCGGGAGGGTGGGGTGCGGGCGTACAGTGTGGCGAGGGGGAGGGCGCGTTGTGTGGTGAGTGCTGCCTAGTCTCCTGAACGGGGAGAGACATAGCAAGTGTTCACTCTGTCAATTCCATTGAAGTGAAGCAGCAGTGGGAAGAGGCTTCAGCAATGCTGCAGGTCCCTTACACACAAGTGTGTGTCTGCTCAGAAACAAATCCTGAGACAGAGAGAGGGAGCAAGGCAGGCAGAGCGAGGGAAAAGTAAACTTCAGAAAACACCGAGCCCCAGAGGAGTGGCATTGAACTAGTTACCCGAACAATCAGTTGTCCAAACGAAATGCTGCCGCCCATCTCGTTCGGATAATCGAGGGTACTCTGTATACAAGTGATTTGGATGTGAATATAAGAGGTATAGTTAGTGAGTTGGCAGCTGACACTGAAGTTGGTAGTGTAGTGGACAGCGGAGAAGGTTACCTCAGAATACAATGGGATCTTCATCAGATGGGCCATTGGGGCGATGGGCCCAGGAGCAGCAGATGGAGTTTAATTTAGATAAATGTCACCTGCTGCATTTTGGAAAGACAAATCGGGGCAGACTTATACATTTAATGGTAAAGTTATGGGGAATGTTGCCGAACAAAAAGACCTTGGAGTGCAGGTTCATAGTTCCTTGAAATTGGAATCGTAAGTAGACAGTGTAATGAAGAAGGTATTTAGTACATTTGCCTTTATTGGACAGTGCATTGAGTATAAGAGTTGGGAGGTTACATTGCGGTTGTATAGGACTTTGTTTAGACCACTTTTATAGTACTGCTTTTAATTCCTGTCTCCTTGCTGTAGGAAGGATGTTGTGAAACTTGAAAGAGTTCAGAAAAGATTTATAAAGATGTTGCAAAGTTTGGAAGGTTTGAGTGAAAGGGAGAGGTTGAACAGGCTGGGCTGTTTTCCCTGGAGCATCAGAGGCTGAGGGGTGATCGTATAGAGGTTTATAAAATCATGAGGGGCAAGGACCGTGTAAATAGTCAAGGTCTTTTTCCCAGGTAGGGGAGTCCAAAACTAGAGGCTACAGGTTTAAGTTGAGAGGGGAAATATTTAAATGGGACCTGAGGGGCAACTTTTTCACATAGTGGGTGGTGTGTGTATGGAATGAGCTGCAAAAAGAAGTGATGGCGACTGGTACAACTACAACATTTAAAAGGCATCTGGATGGACATATGAATAAGAAGAGTTTAGAGAGCTATGGGCCAAGTGTTGGCAAATGGGACTAGGTTAACTTAGGATATTTGGTCAGCATGGACGAGTTGGACCATAGGGTCAGATGTTGTACATCTTTATGAGTGTGTGTGGATGTTACTCTGTAGACTAGCATTAATTGCCCATTGCCTCCTGTTCTTGAATTGACTGGCTTGCTAGGCCATTTCAGTCAGCAGTTAAGAGTCAATTACATTGTTGTAGGTATACAGTCACATGTAGACCAGAACTGGTAGGAATGGTAGATTGGCTTCCCTAAAGGACAATAGTGAATGAGATGGATATTTACAATAATTGACAGTGGTTACACTGGAACCAATAGACTAGCTTTAATTCTGGATTTGTAAAAATTGAATTGAACTCTCACCTTCCTCCATGGTGATATTTTAATCCATGGACCTTAACATTAGTCTGTAACTCAAGATTAATAGTCTCGTGACACTACCACTGCCTCCCCAGATTTGGATGGGAACTTGTAAATCATGGTGTTCTGATGCATCTGATTTCCTTGTCCTTCCAGATGATGGAGCCTACAGGTTTGGAAGACGATAATGAAGGAGCCTTGCAGAGTTAAAGCAATTTATCTTGTAAATGAGACTCTATATTGCAATTGTATGCCAGTGGTGGAGTGAGTGCAGGTTTGTGATGGTGAATGGGGTGACAATCAATCGTTGCTTTGTTCCTTCAGGTGCTGAGCTTTTCTCTGTGTTGTTGAAGCTGCAATCATCCATCAGAGTGAAGAATATTGGTGGGCGGCACAGTGGCACAGTGGTTAGCATTGCTGCCTCACAGCGCCAGAGACCCGGGTTCAATTCCCGCCTCAGGCGACTGACTGTGTGGAGCATGCACGTTCTCCCCGTGTCTGCGTGGGTTTCCTTCGGGTGCTCCGGTTTCCTCCCACAGTCCAAAGATGTGCAGGTCAGGTGAATTGGCCATGCTAAATTGCCCATAGTGTTAGGTAAGGGGTAAATGTAGGGGTATGGGTGGGTTGCGCTTCGGCGGGTCGGTGTGGACTTGTTGGGCCGAAGGGCCTGTTTCCACCCTGTAATGTAATCTAATCTAAAAATAGTCTACCACATCCCTACCTGGAACCTTGTAGATGGTGAACAGACACTGGGTGAGTCAGGAAGTGAGTTAGACAAATAGAATCTGACCTGGTCCTGAAGCCAAAATATTCATATGGCTGCTCCAGTTAGTTTCTTTTCAATTGTAACCTCCAAAATGTTGATAGTGAGAAAGTCAGTGTTGTAATTCAATTGCATATCAATGGGAAATGTTTTGATTGTCTCTTCGAGATAGTCATTAACTGACACTTGTGCATAATAAATATTATTTGCCACTTATCAGTTGGAGCCTAACTGGTCTCTTGGTCTTGCTGCATTTTGACATAGACTGCTTCATTATTTGAGAATTCAGAAATAGTACTGAATATTGTAAAGTTATCAACAAGCATTCCCATTTCTGAAAGAATGATGGAAGGAACGTAATTGATGAAACAATTGATGATGGTTCGGCTGAGGATGCTACTTTGAAGAATTCCTGCAGCAGTTTTCTGAGAATAATCTCCAAGAATCATAACCATTTTCCTTCCTGCTGGGTATGAATCCAATGAGAGGGAAGATTTTCCCTGTTCCTATTGACTTCAGTTTTACAATACTAGTCATATCGGAATTTCACGAACTGTACATAATACATCCGTTCCCTATAAAGGCTAATGAAGAACTCCTCATTTCCACTCAAAACAGTGTGTGATATCATCAGAACAGGTGTATTTAGTGCAATACAAACTCTTTAAAGCCATTATATTGTACAGGATGGAGCAATTTACACTTAATTAATTAATAAATCGGTAATTGAAAGCTACTCTCCTTAATGGTGACCATGAAACCATCATTTTTTTTTTGTCAGAAGAACTCATTTGATTCACGATTATGCTTTGGGGAGTGAAAAATGTCAGCTTTACCTACTCTGGCCTAGACCCACAGCAATATCATTTATGTTTAAGTGCCTCTGAATTTGTCAAGCAAACCACTCAGGTCAGGGGCAGTTAGTGAGGCACAACAAATGCTAGTCTTGTCAATGATGCCTACATTCCATGGAACATTTCTTTTAAAAATCTACTGAGATGAATAAACACCTTCCTTGTCACTTTGTTGATTCATAACATTTGCTATTTCCAGGTACATCAAAGGTGTGATTCTTGTTTTCTTCACAAACAGCCCTGGAAGGCAAAAACTTCCTGCATCCATTAATACTTGCACTATAATGAACAGTAGTACATAACAGTAGCAAATGTTATGAATCAACAAAGTGACAAGGAAGGTGTTTATTCATCTCAGTAGATTTTTAAAAGAAATGTTCCATGGAATGTAGGCATCATTGACAAGACTAGCATTTGTTGTGCCTCACTAACTGCCCCTGACCTGAGTGGTTTGCTTGACAAATTCAGAGGCACTTAAACATAAATGATATTGCTGTGGGTCTAGGCCAGAGTAAGTAAAGCTGACATTTTTCACTCCCCAAAGCATTTGCTGTGATGTCATTGGGAATTGTCGATGTACTTTCAACTGATGAATGAACCATTTGTTCACCTATACAGATTTCACTGAATCTTGGTGAGATTTCTATATGTAATTTATAATTACAACATAATCAAGCAAATTACATTGAACATGGGATTCTTCCAATTAAATTTACTTCTCAATCCAATTAAATTTACTTCTCAAGAAATATGGTTAATTAACCACATTCAGTTCAGTGGTAAAGTTTTGACTTCCACGAGGTTGTCCTTACTGCTCTTGAGATTCAACGGATAAAACTAAACTACATAGAATTTACAACCTTTTGGAAAAAATTATCTCTGCTGGTGTTTTTTCCCTCTATATCAGCCACCTCCCATTCTATTTTCTAACCCTATCACTATGGGTTTCCATTTCTTTGGAATAGTTGGCAATGAAGGGTGGAAAGAGGTATAGATGGAAAACAAGCGCCAGTATCAAAAATCTGGGCCAAAGGCCTGTTTCTGTAATCTAAATTTAATTTAATTCTTCCTTCTATAATTACCTAGCTATCTCTTGAAGACATCAATGGTGTTTTTTGCCTCAACTACTCAATTTAGAAAAATGTTTAAATTGCTAACAACTCTGAAAAGTTTATTCTGAATTGTTGTAGAGTCTTTCGCAAAAATAACCTTTGCACAAATGAATTATTTTATTTCTAAACTATGGAAATGACATAAAGCCCGTTGTATCTCTTATAATTGAACATATATGGCTACACTGTGCCCCATGCACACCATTTTAAAGGCAACTGCATAGTTTTTCTTGCTGAGAACACATGAAGCAGAAAGGTAAATCCTGTTGACCTAATTTAAACAATTATTGCAGGCAACTGCAGTGTACTAAAAATGTGGTGGGAAGAGACTTTCTGACTACAATTAATATATAAAGCATCAAGGAAAACATTCTAATTGAAGAATTTGAATGTTTTGTCAACTGAGTTCGTAATTATACTTAGGCCATACTGTATCTGGTAAACTGTAGCTCTTTACTGAATCAATATCTGGTATTCTAACAAAGATATTGTAGGGTTCACTTCACCAGAATATGTTGAATTTGGCAGAACTTTAAAACTGAGGTTTTGATCTGCCTGTATTTGATGCTGAGATTGCTACAGGTAAGTATCGTGGCAGTGTGTATTCATCCTGTGTATCTTGGATTTAATCCAACTCTCAGATATCCTTTTTCTTGAAGCATCATCAATTTTCTGCCTGTCCTGTATTTGCGATGACAATCAACAAGTCACAAGGAAAGATGATACAATATATCAAACCTCTCATCTACAGCCTGTTTTCTCAGGTGAATACTTGCATTCAGATACTAGCATGTTCATTACCAAAGAATCACTACCACAATCAAAAGTTTGGGAAGCAAAGAATACCTGCCAAAAGTATCATTTTTTATGAAGTATTTGATTGATTCACTTTTCGTTTATAAATATCTGTGGGGTTTTCATGTCGAGATGATAGAAACATTTCATATCTGGAACTTATAGCTATCCATTCTGTTTTTGTTTGGTTGTTCATTTGTCCTGTGAGGAAATGCAGAAAAAAAAGAACAAGTTTAAGACAATCCAACAGTGGGATATGGAATGTGAATGATAATCCAGCAATTTTCAAACATTTAAAATAAAAGTTTCAATGAAGACATGAGAAAGCTTGAACCAGTCAATGCTAGAGGTATAATCACACCAGGATAGCTTTCCAGAGATGAACTGCATGTCAAAAGAATGGATATAGAGAGTTACATTGAATTGCAGCACCTAAGTGATTATCAATTCCAACAGTTTTATTTTCAAAATATACTGTTGAAAGAGCATGAAAATTTGTTGAGCATTTCTTTGGACTGGAAGGAATCACAAATCTGAGTACATTCTATGAGAAGAGTTACGTTATTTGTGAGAGGAAGATACTAGCCAATGTCAGTATTTGCCTTCATGTATATCATATATAGTCATTTGGGTTATGTTAAACATTTCTATGAAGATTTGACACTGAATTCCCTTCGTAAGACTTGTTCCCATCTCTTCATCTCAACATGGCAAATTCTGTTAGTTGGAGACATTTTATGTGACTGCAAATATCGACCACTCATTGTAGGAAATTCCATATTTTCAACTCCATTGAAGTAAGTAGTGATTCACATTTGGTCCAAATAGGCTTTGGGGCCTTTTAAAAACCTATTCAAGTCCTAGTCATTTCAATAAAGCATCCTTACTCATAACTGGTTCAGAATCTTCGCATTCCCTCTCTAACACTATCAATACAAGATCTGCTGTGTTTGAAGGACCAAGGTTTTGTTGATATTGTTCTACACAGCAAGTGAACTTCATAATAAGTTTAGAATGTGAAATCCATGTACATTCAATGCACAGCATGGCTTTTTCTTACGTTGGCTTGCAATGGCCCAAGATTTTCTTTTTTCAGAATATTGAACCTAATGGTTTAGATTTATCTGAATTTCTATTAGTTTCATGTATTTAAATAGTATTCATTGCATTGTGCATTTCGGATCTACCTTTGTACTGTGTCCCAAAGGAATGCTGCTGGAATCCATGAACCTCACCTGCAAGACCTCTATTCACAGTTTGTTTTGTACACACATTGTCTTAAGACTTAGTGAGCTTTTCTAACTCATCCCACTTCTCTCTACTTTATCATATGATTCCGACACCATCACCAGCATTGTGCATGCTTGCCTTATTACTTATATTCACTCCATGGTTTTTATAATGGCTTTTAAAGTGTCAAGGTACTGAAAAACTTTATTTTTAATGGCATTTTCTATAAACACGAAATAAAGAACCTAATTAATCTCATTACTAGATGTAAGTTTGCTTGCTGAGCTGGAAGGTTCATTTCCAGCCGTTTTGTCCCCATAACTACGTAAAATCTTCAGTGGGCCTCCGGGCGAAGCACTGCTGATAATTCCTGCTTTCTATTTATATGTTTGGGTTTCTTTGGGTTGGTGATGTCATTTCTTATGCTGATGTCATTTCCTGTTCTTTTTCTCGGGGGTGGGAGATAGGGTCTAACTCGATGGTTTTGTTGATAGAGTTCCGGTTGGAATGCCATGCTTCTAAGAATTCTCGTGTGTGTGTCTCTGTTTGGCTTGTCCTAGGAAGGGTGTGTTGTCCCAGTTGAAGTGACCCTCTCTCACTAGTATCCTTACATACAGATAAGAAGGACACCACTCCAGCTCAGCGAACAAGCCTACATCTAGAACCTCAACCTGAGCTAAAAATCTTCTCAAAACTCACTAATCTCATTACTCTACATCTGCCCCCAACCCCACAATTCTTTCTTCATATTAAATGTAGATTCTGAACATTTTCTCCAGAAGTCTCATACCTCATAGAGTTAGTCTCTGTGCTATTTTGACCAATCTCCCTCATTTGTTTCTGAACTCATTCTGAGGTTGAGAGTATTCTGCCTTTACTCTTTTATCGGTGTGAGTGGATGTTTGTAGAGCTTTACTTTTTACGTTTTTCTTCTGAGAAATATTTCCAAGGTTCTATTAATTTTTTTCTTCAATGATATTAGTGCATTTCAATTTCTCTTGATAATGCTGTGATCTGTTTCAATGATTTGTTGTAAGTCATGGTGTTTTTCGTTATGATTGTTTCTTTTCTCTCATGATCACTTACCCATAATACTCTCTGGCTGCATCTTTTTAACTCTTGCTTTCTGGATCATTTGTTGAAGTTTCGAGTAGAGTTGTTCCTTTGCCTCTTTCGCACTGTTTCACTTTGCTGTGGTGATTGTCAATAATGTGAGATTTTAACATCTGAGACACAAATGGAAGTTGTGCTGTCAATCTCCTGCCAATCAGTAACTCTGACAGTGCATTCTATAATGGTGAGGACCATAAATAAATGATGCAAGATTTAAGTCTTTATTTTTTCACATTAATGCTTTTATTGCCCACATTCCCCACTCACATTTTCCATTCATTTGATGATATGAGGTAAACTGATAACTTAAATGGCATTGTATTCATGTGTTACTCTCTTAAACTGCTTATTTGCAAACAGTGGACAAATTGACTGATACTATGGTATTCGTAATCCCATAAATTGGGTAGATTCTCTGGAGTGATTTTATTGCGACATCTGTTGTGACTCTTTGCACAGTTGTCCTGAACATACCTTGATTAATAGTTGATGATGATGATCATAAAGACCATTCTTTAAAATTGGAAAAAATTCATATTGAAGTGTCTCATGGTCTTCTTAGTAAAGAAGAAAATAATAGCGGTTAATTTTTCTCTTAGCTGTTTACAGCACACAGTTAGCAATAATTTCACATTTGGGTGATTGATAGCTGGCCACTAGGCTGATTGTTGCACCTTCACCAGATACCTGGTAATTCCCAAATGTCCTTTGAAGAGCCTCAAGCTGATCTCGCATTGACAATGAGAAAGTCATCAATGACAGTGAGGTGTTTGCATGGTTATTCAAACAGCTTTTTCAGATTTTCATACATTCATTGTTTCTTTCTTGGGCTTCTTGTGTATCTTGTAGCTTCTTTCTAGTAGTTGGGAAATATTTAGTAACTTTTGATGCAAAGGATTCAACTTCCTCAATGACACTTAAATCCTTTTTGTTTTGATCAACCTGATGGTACCCGTGAGAGTGTATTTGTTGGTGTTTTGTAATTCTTTGGTATAATTTCATACGTTATAAGACTTACTTTGAAGTGTTTAATTCTGAATGATGTCTTGGTGATTTCTTCTAGTTCAGAAGAGTCACCAATGGCTTATGGTAGTTTCAAATTGAGTTGTGATCTCCCTTCCATAATCTGAAGATATTTGCAAATTTGGTTGCTAATGCTTCCTTCTTAATTGTGGCATAAGGTTGTTCGATATTTATTGAAAATTGAATGAAAAACTAGACTGATCTTTCCAATTTTCTGCACTTGAAAGCAGAATTTCCTAAATGTAATCAGTAAATAATATGGATTTTGGAAACAGCTGAAGTTGCTTGGTTTAATCAAGTGTTGATGGTCCGGCATTATTGTTGACCCTGGCATAAAAACTGTAAGCTGTATCAGTGGTTTCGTAGTCTCTCATATGTGCAGTACTGAATTGAGAATCATTGAGGTTAACAACAATGTGATATAATTGTCAAAAGCAAAAGAACTGCAAGAAAGTCATCTAATTACCCTGTGGTTTGGACTCTCAATTGACAGACATTGTTTTGTTTTTTTGGTATTTAATTTTCCATGTTAATAATATATAGTCCATTGTATCACAGACTAGAGGATTTTTTTTTGTTTTCTTTTCTTTGGTAAAAAATGGTGTGAGTTTCTTCTGTCTTAGATAACTGTCACAGTCATGTGAACTGGCTTTAGAAAGATTACACAGAGAGAATATTTTGTTGCAATTACCGAAATACAAACCTAGCACTGAGAAGACTATGGATGTTTGTTAATTGCTGCCTAGCAACATTCTGATTTTTAAATTCTGTTGTAGAGATCCATCAGTCAGAGAGTCAAGGGACCCCAGAAGCTGCAATCTTTCTCTTGAAAGCTTCCTTCTTAGAAGAAATCCCTGTTAAATAACAGTATTTCTGTTTGTCAAGAAAAATTGTTAGTATTGGGCAATGATTAATTTTCAACAATACAAATCCAAGCTGATTGGAATCAGAAATAAGCATGTATCAGTGATCTATAATCATCTGCAATTTAGTTTCATAGACAGGAAATTCAGTGGACATGAGAAGTCATTACATTTTATGCTTCGTTTCCAGACCTTTAACACACAGGAAATGTTTCCAACTTTTTATGCTTTGTTTCTAGACCTTTAACACACAGGAATTGTTTGCAACTTTTTATGCTTTGTTTCTAGACCTTTAACACACAGGAATTGTTTGCAACTTTTTTTCCTTAAAAACCTTATCATCTCAGCAGACACTTGTTTTTGCTGATCGACTATGCATTTTTGTGTGGAACCCTCACATGTACTTATAAATATTGTAGAGTTACATAAATTTAATTTGAAATATAAACTTGAAAATAGAGGCTTGGATTGTTGTGTTACAGATAAAGCTACCTTTTTTTAAGTATCTTGAAACATAAATGGAACTGTGTTGTGTTCAATCATTGGTCAAATAAGAGCATGTAACTTCAGGGAAAATTTGGATTTGTTACATTGAGAGACAGTCTGGAACCAGATACTTTTGGTTAGAAATGCTTTTGGATTTGTTTAAGTAACAGTTTTGTCACAGCACTAAGAGAAGAAAGCAATTGGAACCCAGATTTCCAAAAGACTACAAGCTAGCCAGAACACTCCCCTGTGAGTCGAAGACAAGAACAAAAAGACTTT
The DNA here is from genome assembly GCF_004010195.1 of Chiloscyllium plagiosum. Lineage (NCBI taxonomy): Eukaryota > Metazoa > Chordata > Chondrichthyes > Orectolobiformes > Hemiscylliidae > Chiloscyllium > Chiloscyllium plagiosum. Next base: position 24,330,461 of record NC_057732.1, read on the forward strand.
GCAAAGAGAAACTTATAATTTGAACCAAAACCTAGATCCAACTGATCAGTTATCAAATTGAGAATCACTGCAGTTAATAACAATGTTGTATTGCCAAAAACAAAATAAACTATAAGAAAGTCACCTTGTGTTTTGTACTCTTGATCCACATGTTTTCTTTATTTTTGCTTACATTTAATTTTCCATGTTAGTAATTAATTATTCATTGTGTCATGTGATGGAGGATACTGTTTGCGGCAATAGTTTTTTTGCTCTGGTTTAGTTTGACAAAATATGGTGTGAATTTATTTTATCTTAGATAATGCTCGTAGTCTGGTACTTAAATATGAATTAAATTGAATATCATATTCATGATGCCTTATGTATAGTGTGGCATGAGAATTAGTGTACTCTTCTCATCAGGATCGTAACAATGTCCCGGAAACTACTTTTCAGGAAGTGGGAAGGGGAAAAAAAACAGACTCATCTGCAGAGGTTGGCTTTTTGAAATTAAATCCACTTTGGCCAATGGGTTATGAGTTATTCATGAAGACAAAAGGAAGAAGTGTAGAACGTTTTGGAGTCTGCTGCTCTGATTGTTCTGGCATGTGTAGCCAAGTCACTAATCCTGAACGGCTGCCTCTAAAGTCTTGAAGCGATAGAAATACAAGAAATACAATCTTGTGGTAGTCTTTCAGTCGGTTCTTCAAAAGGACTAAAAGGTTTTACCCTGAACTGATGTAGGGTACTTTATTTTCTGAAATAAGGAAGATCAGTTGGGCAGCTTGTTCATAGCAGACTGCTCCAACTCAGTTTGTTTTATAGTGAGTTACCCTCCAATTCAACTAAATTTTAGCAGACTTTCTTTCAAATCAATTGAAAAAACAATAAAAACCATCAGTATATCAGTCTCTGTTCAGAACACTGTCTAAAACAAAACAGTTATGACCAGACATGTTATTTCTAAGAAGTCTTGTTTCAAAGAAAATCTTTAATTTCACAGAAAAAATAAAATGATCTACTTTAAATAAACCATTCCATGTGTGAATGCAAAACTTTAAATGAACTTCTTTCTTGATAATTCTTCAAACTAAGACCTCCAAGTATCTTCATAACACCTAAAGCTCGCTGTAGTGATAGCAGAATGTTCTGCCTCCTCGCCACTTGCCAACTTATCAGCCACAGTACATGAAATAAAAATTGATTATTTTTTTCCTTTAACACAAACAAAAATTGCTAGAAAAATTCAGCAGGCCTGGCAGCATCTGTGGAGAGAAAACAGAGGGTCTAGTGAGGCATCTTCAGAACTGATTATAGCAAGGAAAATGTCAGGATGAATGCTGAAGCTGTGGTGTGTGGAGGGGGAAAGGAGGAAGTGATAGGTGGAGATGAAGCCTACAGAGAGACAGAGAAAGAGAGAGAGAGAGATGAAGCCTACAGAGAGACAGAGAAAGAGAGAGATAGTTGGGAATAAAAGGTAAAGAGTAATGTTAGCCTGGGGAATCAGTAGCTGCTAATTGGTATCATTAGAAGCTGACAATGGTTATTTGTTGTAGTAGTCGACGTGAACACAAGGCCTGGTGTGTGAGGATTGGCATAAGGACATGGGAGAAGATACTGAGGCCGTAAAATGATTGAACTCGATATTGAGTCCTGGAGACTGCAGGGTCCCCAAGTGGAAAATGAGATGCTACCCTTCCAGTTTGTGCTGAGCTTCGCTGGAGCACTGCAGGTAGCCCAAGTCAGAGATGTTGGTCAGGAGACAAGGTAAAAGTGGCAGGCAACAGGAAGCTCAGGATCATTTTTGCAAACAGAATGTAAGCATCTGTAAAGTGGTCGTCCAATCTTTATTTCATCTGCCCGGTGTAGAGCAGACTAATTTTTTTCTTTGCTGGGTAAAGCTATTTTTAACTCACGAGATCAGCTGTAATTTGTCTATCAGGCTTGATAATGTTGTCTATTGTGACCGATTTGTGAGCAGCATTATTTCTTGGATGTGTTACAACAATGTGAAGAATACCAGGTTACTCTCATGAGAACCTTATCACTTTATGCCATCAGGAATAATATGCCCATTGAGGAACGCATGCCAATTTTGAAGTTAAGTTAATACCCTTTTGATATGCTTCCAAAATATAATTTTCAAACACATCTTGTTGAGTTATGTGAATATGGCTGGAATTGTTTATATTTTTTTAACGTTTTTTAGTGTGTAGTAAAAGTGTCTTAAGAAGCTAAATGAACTTTGTTACACTGGTAATTTTAATATTCGTATGTAAGTACCAAATGTGTACAATATAAGGAACCCTTTCTTAACCCTTTCTTATTATCTGCTTTGTCATTAATTCCTGGCTCAGTAATGTTTAGCCCCAGTAAGGTTATTTGTTTTATACGAGACCAAGCGGCAATATTCCTGACGATGGGCTTTTGCCCGAAACTTTGATATTCCTGCTCTTTGGATGCTGCCTGACCTGCTGTGCTTTTCCAACATCTCTCTACTCTTGACTCTAATCTCCAGCATCGGCAGTACCCACTTTCGCCTGTTATTTCTTTTCTCACTGCATAAAAATGGTGAAATAGGGCAGGGGCTTGATTTCTATCATGCATTTTCTCAGAGTCACCCATGTATTAGAGGCAAGGGCATTCCCAATATTAGAGCATCCATTACAAGGAGAATCTCTGGGATTGTTTTTGCTATTTATGCCCTATTGAAATTGATTTGTATTATTATCATTGCTTTCTACAACTTTAAATGGGCAAACATTGAAATTATATTCCACGTTTCCCAAGTCAGTTATACACAGTATTTGTATTTTTGATTGTGGACTAAAATGGGAAAAGGACTATTTTTGAAACTAAGGACTAGGAAAATAAAATGCTGCACTTTTGAAAACATGTTACTGGACTCATTGTGAGTTGTGTTTACTTTATCGCTTTGTAACCGTGGGTGAAGTGAAGTGAATTAAGACTGGATGGCAGTTAGGTGTGTGTGTGTGTATGCAAACTGAGATGCAGCCAGCAACAGGTAGCTGATTGCTTTGTGCAATTGTGACCAGTTATGAATGCAATGGTTATCAGGCTGATGAGAACTCTTTAATTGGTTTCTGAACAGGTGAACAGCTTGGGGGTGCCAGTTATTTTCTCCTGTCAGTTTCTGTAAAATGTTACCTTTAACCAGCAACAAAGAGTTTTTGTCATTAGTGTACCAATCAACCTGTGCCTCTGGCAAAGAAAGGAAAGAATCTGAAGAAAAGGGATTGAAGAACAGAAGGTCTTACAAAGAAAGCTGAACATCTGGCGGCACGGTGGCACAGTGGTTAGCACATCTGCCTCACAGCTCTAGAGACCTGGGTTTAATTCCCGCCTTGGGCAACTGTCTGTGTGGAGTTTGCATATTCTCCCCATGTCTGTGTGGGTTTCCTCCCACAGTCCAAAGATATGTTGGTTAGGTGAATTGGCCATGCTAAATTGCCTGTAGTGTTAGGTGAAGGGGTAAATGTAGGGGAATGGGTCTGGGTGGGTTGCTGTTCGGAGGGTCAGTGTGGACATGTTGGGCCAAAGGGCCTGTTTCCCCACTGTAAGTAATCTAATCTAATACAACTCTTTGAAGCATGAGTCTGTCGGCTATTAAGCTGTGTTCTACTACTTTTGTTTTGTCCTCCATCCATGAACTTTTTTCCCCCCTTTTTGCTTGTCTGTGTCTATCTGTAAGTTTATGTATAGATTTTAAAAGGGATTAGCATTTTTAATTCAACATTATAGAAATATATATTTCTACTTCACAGTTATTGCCTGTGGTTAGAATGCACTTAGTCATAATATGCACTCACTTTTGCTGAGTACAGGAAACTAGTCAGAGATGCCGCCAGACTTTGTGTTTCTCCAGCTGTTTCTGTGTCTGCTATTAATTGACTCCAACAGACACATAAATTGAGAACTTCCCATAGTTTGATTAAATTATTAACCTTTGTAGCAACCTTCAGCTGATGGAGCTTGAGAGTGCTAGTGCTTTTTCTCAAATGGGTCATAACACCTTCATCAGCCTCCTTTGTTATTTCATTAAAAAAAAATTAATGAGGTTGGTCAGGTACGATTTGCCTATGTTCACTGTTCTTAATTTATTCAAATGTATGAAGGTGCCTGTTTGCTTTTCCCAATTTATAGATTCCAAAGCCTTAGCACTCATTGACATTTTTCAGAATGATATAAAACATAAACTATTATTCTTTAAATCTTATGAACTAACTTAAAGGTCTTGGACTTAGGTTTGAAAGAAAACAGTTAATGAAGAGCTGGGATACCTTAAAATAGTCAACAAAGTAATCTGATCTAAAAGTAGTGCCACAAGGATCGGTGCTGGGTCAATTACTTTTCATCGTTTATATAAATGATTGCAGATGACACCAAATTTGGAGGTGTAGTGGACAGCGAAGAAGGTTACCTCAGATTACAACAGAACCTTGACCAGATGGGCCAATGGGCTGAGGGGTGGCAGATGGACTACAATTTAGATAAATGTGAGGTACTGCATTTTGGGAAAGTAAATCTTAGCAGGACTTATACACTTACTGGTAAGGTTCTAGGGCATGTTGATGAACAAAGAGACCTTGGAGTGCAGGTTCATAGCTCCTTGAAAGTGGAGTCGCAGGTAGATAGGATAATGAAGAAGGTCTTTGGTATGCTTTCCTTATTTGTCAGAGTATTGAGTACAGGAGTTGGGAGCTGGAAAATGTGTTGCTGGAAAAGCATAGCAGGTCAGGCAGCATCCAAGGAGCAGGAGAATCGACGTTTCGGGCATAAGCCCTTCTTCAGGAAAGAAGGGCTCATGCTCGAAACGTCGATTCTCCTGCTCCTTGGATGCTGCCTGACCTGCTGCGCTTTTCCAGCAACACATTTTCAGCTCTGATCTTCAGGATCTGCAGTCCTCACTTTCTCCTGCAGGAGTTGGGAGGTCATGTTGTGGCTATACAGGACATTGGTTAGGCCACTACTAGAATATTGCGTGCAGTATTGGAAGGATCCTATTGGAAGGATGTTTTGAAACTTGAAAGAGTTCAGAAAAGATTTACAAAGATTTACAAAGGCTTGGAGGATTTAAGCTATAAGGAGAGGCTGAATAGATTGGGGCTGTTTTCCCTGGAATATTGGAGGCTGAAGGGTGACCTTATAGAGGTTTATAAAATCATGAGGAGCATGGATAGATTAAACAGACAACGTCTTTTCCCTGGGGTGGGGTCTCCAGAACTAGAGGGCATAAGTTTAGGCTGAGAGGGGAAAGATATCAAAGAGACCTAAGGGGCACCTTTTTCATGTAGAGGGTGGTGCGTGTGTGGAATGGACTGCCAGAGGAAGTGGTGGAGGCTAGTACAATTGCAACATTTAAAAGGCATCTGGATGGGTATATGAGTAGGAAGGGTTTAAGAGGAACATGGGCCGCATGCTGGCAGGTGGGACTAGATTGGGTTGGGATAGCTGGTCGACATAGATGGGTTGGACCGAAGGGTCTGTTTCCATGCGTACATTGCTATGACTATAAATTGTCTCTCTCTAATGATGGACAAGCCATTTGGTCTTTTAGGACCGTGGTGATTTTATCTTTACCAAATTTAATATTTAAACCTCTAATTTGCTTATAAATGGTCTATTTGATGCCTGATGGCCGCCTTTTCTCTGGTTACTTGTCTATTGTGGATAATGTATTTCTGTCTTGAATTCCAAGTTCCTTACGCATCAAGTCATTTGCCTTTTTATTTTATAAAACTGAACTATGAAGAGCCGTTGTTTAATTTCAGTCATTTAAGTTACACAAATTTCCCAAATTTGGATAGCTTAGTATGATTCTAAAGCAATGTATGAATGTCTTTGTATGAAAAGGATTGTCTTACTAAAAGGTAGCTATGAGCAGAGTTTCAAATACTTTATACAACACAATAGTTATTGTGCTGCAATGAAATTAACAAAAGCTGTATACAACCTCAAAACATAATGAATTTCAAATAGTGAACAAAAACACGACCTCATCGCAACATCTAAATCTGATTAGTTTTCAAATGATCCATTACAAAGTATATTATTCAGCATTGTGGTTTTTAGATGCGGAATGAAAAACCATTTGGGATTTATGCGATGCTCTATCTGCTCTGACTTCAATTTCCTATTGTTAGTAAACAAAAATCAGTTTTGTTGCTAACAAGTGATTAATTTTCATTGAAATCAGTATGTAGCTAATGTATTGTTTCTGAATTTGTAAAGAGACAATGCAGCTATTTAGTTTATAGACTTCACCAATGACAGGGATTTACACATTTGCTTCAAGTTTAATTAGATTTTCCTTACAAGGGAGTTCTACTCGATGAAATTTTACGAAACAGAGAATGTGTCCACACGGTCTAAAGCTCTAATTATTCTATTAATTATTTTGGTAATGGAACTGAATAACTCTCTGCTGAAAGGAAAAAGAAAACACAAAGCCTCAGCTGGCTGCTATGATTATTTACTAGACACTCATCTTATTAACTGATCTCCCTAGAGAGGAATAAAATGCTCATCAGTGCATTGCTTCCCCTCCCATACCCCATGCCAAAGTTTGATGATTGTCACAGAAGAAAAGGTAATTATTGGCAGAGATCATTTATCCTTCACAATTGTTGATCTTTCTGTTCCTTGGATGAGAGGATTTTTCTAATTGTCAATTCAACAGAGACTGCTGGTATTTTGCCGAGCTGTTTATCACTGGACTGGAGTGTTGTGCAAAATGAACAAGATGTTTTGCTGCATTTGGTTTATTTTACCTATTTTAACAATTAATTTTCTTTAAAAATTGCTGCATGTTCAGAACCAAACTGGATGTGTGCAGTGTGTGAATCCTTGCAAAAGTTGTAATTCCTAGCCATGTTTTTTGAGCTATTCAGGGTTGAAAGCATATGGACTGGATTTCAATTACTGAACTCGCAGGGTGTGCTGCTTATTTTTGGAGTAGGTGTAAAACTAGAGTAGAAGGCTGACAGGGTATACTCTGCCCGATTTGAAGATTGTGAGGGGTGTGCAATGGGTAGCTAAGTCATTGTCACCTGGCAAACTTGAAAAGCATGAAATTTATTCATTAACTTAATAACCACAAACAAGGCATATGGATGCCTATGCTATTGAGTAGCAAATAACATAAAAACACTGGGCAGAACCTTCAAGAAGTCTCAGTGACAGGGGCAATGCCAAGATAGAGTCATAGAGTCATAGAGATGTACAGCACGGAAACAGACCCTTCGGTCCAACCTGTCCATGCCGGCCAGATATCCCAACACAATCTAGTACCACCTGCCAGCATCCAGCCCAAATCCCTACAAACCCTTCCTATTCATATACCCATCCAAATGCCTCTTAAATGTTGCAATTGTACCAGCCTCCACCACATCCTTTGGCAGATCATTCCATACATGTACCACCCTCAGCGTGACAAAATTGCCCCTTAGGTCTCGTTTATATCTTTCCCCTCTCACCCTAAACCATAGCCCTCTAATTCTGGACTCCCGACCCCAGGGAAAAGACTTTGCCTATTTATCCTAATCCATGTCCCTCATGACTTTGTAAACCTCTACAAGGTCACCCCTGAGCCTCCGACGCTCCAGGGAAAACAGTCCCAGCCTGTTCGGTCTCTCCCTATAGCTCAAATCCTCCTGTCAACATCCTTGTAAATCTTTTCTGAACACTTACAAGTTTCACAACATCTTTCCAATAGGAAGAAGACCAGAATTGCACGCAATATTCCAACAGTGGCCTAACCAATGTCCTGTACAGCCAAAACATGACCTTCCAACTCCTGTACTCAATACTCTGATCAATAAAGGAAAGCATACCAAACTCCTTCTTCACTATCCTATCGACCTGCGACTCCACTTTCAAGGACATATGAATCTGCACTCCAAGGTCTCTGTTTGGCGACACTCCCTAGGACCTTACCATTAAGTGTATAAGTCCTGCTAAGATTTGCTTTCCCAAAATGCAGCACTTCGCATTTATCTGAATTAAACTCCATCTGCCACTTCTCAGCCCATTGGCCCATCTGGTCCAGATCCTGTTGTAATCTGAGGTAACCCTCTTCGCTGTCCACTACACCTCCAATTTTGGTGTCATCTGCAAACTTACTAACTGTATCCCTTCTGCTCGCATCCAAATCATTTATGTAAATGACAAAAAGTAGAGGGCCCAGCACCGATCCACTAGTCACAGGCCTCCAGTCTGGAAAACAACCCTCGACCACCACCCTCTGTCTTCAACCTTTGAGCCAGTTCTGTATCCAAATGGCTAGATCTCCCTGTATTCCATGAGATCTAGCCTTGTTATTCAGTCTCCCATGGGGAACCTTATCGAACGCCTTACTGAGGTCCATATAGATCAGATCTACTGCTCTGCCATCATCAATCTTCTTTGTTCTTCTTTAAAAAACTCAATGAAGTTTGTGAGACATGATTTCCCATGCACAAAGCCATGTTAACTATCCCGAATCAGTCCTTGCCTTTCAAAATACATGTATATCCTGTCCCTAGCATTCCCTCCAACAACTTGCTCACCACCGTGGTCAGGCTCACTGGTCTATAGTTCCCTGGCTTGTCTTTACTGCCCTTCTTAAACAGTGCCACCACGTTTGCCAACCTCCAGTCTTCCGGCACCTCACCTGTGACTATCAATGATACAAATATCTCAGCAAGAGGCCCAGCAATCACTTCTCTAGCTTCCCACAGAGTTCTCGGGTACACCTGATCAGGTCCTGGGGATTTATCCACCTTTAACCGTTTCAAGACATCCAGCACTTCCTCTTCTGTCAAGTGGACATTTTGCAAGATGTCACCATCTATTTCCCTACAGTCTATATCTTCCATATCCTTTTCCACAGTAAATACTGATGCAAAATATTCATTTTTAGTATCTCCCCCATTTTCTGTGGCTCCACACAAAGACCACCTTGCTGATCTTTGAGGGGCCCTATTCTCTCCCTAGTTTCCCCTTTGTCCTTAACATATTTATACAAACCCATTGGATTCTCCTTAATTCTATTTGCCAAAGCTATCTCATGTCCCCGTTTTGCCCTCCTGATTTCCCTCTTAAGTATACTCCTACTTTCTTTATACCCTTCGAAGAATTCACTCGATCTATCCTGTCTATACCTGACATATGCTTTCTTCTTTTTCTTAACCAAACCCTCAATTTCTTTAGTCATCCAGCATTCCCTATACCTACCAGCCTTCCCTTTCACCCTGACAAGAATATACTTTCTCTGGACTCTTGTTATCTCATTTCTGAAGGCTTCCCATTTTCTAGCCGTCCCTTTACCTGTGAACATCTGCCTCCAATCAGCTTTTGGAAGTTCTTGCCTAATATCGTCAAAATTGGCATTTCTCCAATTTAGAACTTCAACTTTTAGATCTGGTCTATCCTTTTCCATCACTATTTTAAAACAAATAGAATTTTAGTCGCT
>NC_057732.1:24340411-24354788 GCF_004010195.1 Chiloscyllium plagiosum
GACAGAATCTTGAAATCTGAATTTAATAGAGAGATGGGCCTGTATGAGGCACAATCCTCAGGAGCCTTCCCCTTCTTAAGAATTAAGGAAATATTGGCTTCTCTCAAAGATGGTGGTAGGCATTCATGCATATAGGAGTGACTGTTCATCTCCAACATCGGTCCTGACAGAATCCCTATAAACTCCTTATAAAACTCAGCCAGGAGACCATCAGGGCCAGGCGCTTTCCCACTCTGAAGTTGCCTAGCTGCCCCTTGTATTTCCTGAACTGTCAAGGGGGCATTAAGGAGAGAGGTCTGTTCCAAGGTTACCCCTGGAAGGTCCAGGTTCTTAAAAAAGGTCTCAATTTTAGCCCTCCTGTCTTCATAACTGTCAGACCGATACAATTCAGAGTAAAAGCTCCGAAAAGCCTCATGAATCTTTTTAGCATCGTATGTAAGGACCCTGGCACTGTCTCTGATTGCAGTAATGGATTGGGGAGCATGCTTTTTCCTAGTCAGGTATGCTAAATACTTCCCTGGCCTACCCCCATATTTGAACAGCTTTTGTCTAGCAAAAGCAAGTTCTTTCTTTGCGATTTGTGTCAGTATTGAATTCAAGGCAGCCCGAAGGGCTGTGATCCGCTGTAGCTTAGTCACCGAAGGCCGCGCAAAATGTGCTGCCTCCGTGGCTTTCAACCGCGTCTCAAGTAGACGCTGCTTTTCCTCCTCCTGTTGTTTCTGGCTAACCAAATAAGAAATAGTTAATCCCCTAACAAAGGCCTTAGCAGTCTCCCATAGCATGGACAGACTACTAGCTGTGTCTGAGTTGATAGTCAAGAATTCCTGAAATTCCTTCAAAACGTATTCCACAAATTTGGAATCCTCATGGAGAAAAGGGTCCAAACGCCAGTGCCGCAAACCTAGCCCTTCACTCTTGGCCTTAACCTCTAAATATACTGCCGCGTGATCAGAGACAGCTATATCCCCAATTTTACAACCCATAATCGAATTCAGAAGGGCCAAGGGAGCCAGAAAGAGGTCAATCCTCATGTGACATTTATGTGGGTTTGAAAAAAGGTGAAGTCCCTGCTGGTAGGGTGAAGATATCTCCAAATATCCACCAGCCACAACTCCTCGCATAAGTCAACCACCTGCTTGGCCAGCGCAGAAATAGTTGGGGGCCCACAAGGCATCCTATCCACTGTCAGATCCAAAAGACAATTAAACCCCCCCCCACTATAATAATGTGCCGTGTTCCAAAAGCACTGAACTTAGAGAAAGCACCAATCAAAAATTTGAGGGGACGTGCCGGAGAACAGTAGATGTTTAAAATGCCATATTCCTCCCTATGGGCGGCACGGTGGCACAGTGGTTAGCACTGCTATGGGTGGGTTGCGCTTCGGCGGGTCGGTGTAGACCTGTTGGGCCGAAGGGCCTGTTTCCACACTGTAATGTAATCTAATCTAATCTCCCTATGTATCAAGGCTTTAAGTATCACAAACTGTCCCTGCTCCTCTTTCATCTGTTCTGATAATGTGAATGGAAGATCTTTCTGGATAAGTCCTGTCATTCCCCTACTTTTAGTAGTAAAGGATGATAAGAATACCCAGTCATAACCCCCCTGTTGTAATTTCAGGTGTTCCCTATCATCAAGATGGGTTTCCTGCAAGAAAGCGATATCAACCCTTTCCCTCTTAAGGCTAGAAAGCACTTGTTTCTTTTAACAGGCGAATGACTTCCCTTAATGTTCCATTTAATAAGACACTTAGCCATATCCCCTTTCAGACACCCTTGAACCCCTTGGAGGGAGAACCCTGCTTACAAAGCGCCGAGCATAAGTAAATAAAGACTTATAGAATCGAAAAACTATATATACAAAAACTACTCTATTATAACTATAAAAAACTATTACTACCAAAAAACTACAAAGAAAATCAGATATAAAACCTTGAATGGAAGACTCTTCTCCCTGCCCATAGGGCGAACTCACCCAGCTCATCCCTTCCTTCACAGCTCCTTCAAACCTGGACTGTGCCCCAGCCTTAGACCAGAAAAAAAAACAAGGAGATGATCCTTAAATCAAAAGAAAAAAAGACAAAGTCAGGATGAGCAGTCCACCCATCCCTGGCTTCATGTCACCCCTACTTGTGACTGAAAGAGAAGCGGAACAACCAAATAAAAGGGGGGAGAGAGAACAAAGAACATCCACAAAATTTCCCATCAGAAAATCTAGTTATTAAAAAAAGGAACAACTTATTCCAAAGTTGTTTCCCCCCTTTCCAAAAAGGAAATTATTCGGGAGAAAGAAAGGAATAAAAAAAAAGAAGGGAAAACATGGGGAAAGATAGAAAAGAGAACAAACAAATTAATAAATTAACCGTATACTTCAGGCCAATCCATCTATTTTAATGTGTCCACAAAGTTGTTAGCTTTATGCGCTGAGTCAAATTTATAAACTGAGTCCTCGTGGCTGAAGTGGAGCACTGCGGGGTATCTCATGGAGTACTGGATGCCCAGGTTCCTCAGCCTCTTTTTAACTTCATCGAAGGACTTCCTCTTTCGAATTTCAGCTGCAGAGAAGTCCTGGAAAAACATGGTTTTTGACCCCTTGTACAGCAGTGCCTGCGGATCTTTTCCCAGGGATCTGGAAGCATCTATGACTTTTTGCTTATCCTTATATGAATGGAAGTGCACTATGACCGAGCGGGGGCGCTGCACTGGGCCTGACCTGTGCACTGTAACCCGATAAACCCTATCAATCTATAGCCTGCTGAACTCGACGCGAAGGCCCCAAAACTCTGGCAGCCAGCTTTCAAAGAAGCTGACTGGCTGCTCATCTTCCTCACTTTCAGGGAGCCCAACAATTTGGAGATTTATCCTCCGACCTCGATTTTCGAGGTTGTCGATATGGTTTGGCAAGGCCCGCACCTCTCACTCCAGCACCTGGATCCGACTGGATGAGGACTCCAAAGCAGCTTCCGAAACCTTAGTTTGACCCTCCACCTCCTCCAGTCGCTCCCTGAGGCCCTGGATCTCCTGCTTATACTTCTGCAGCATGGATGCAATAGGTTGAACCTGGGCACGAATCCCCCCACTGATTTCCTCAATCGCAGCCCCAACTTTCAAGGTAAGTCTCTCCATCGCCGCTGCCAATTCCTGTGAGTCTGTTAGGTTCCTGGGGGGTTCAGGAGAGGCTGCTGCTGCTGCAGTCTCTGGTATGCTTGGTGCTGCAGGGGAGTGTCCTCCCTGCTGCTGTTTGCTCGCTCCTTTTCCCTTTGGCATCCTTCCCACTCCCAAATATTAACAAACATGTGTTCTGTCAGGTTTTAAGCTAATAATTCCACCACATAAGTCGGCCAGGGATGGCAAAAAACACGAGTATGCCTTGGCTGTTACGCAGAGCTGACAACAGCAGTTCTACAGAATCACCGCCATCTTGCCGAGTCTGTCCCAAGGGATGTTAAAGGGAACAACATTGACCACAGGCCGATGAAAGGTGGGGCACACAGACAAGCAGGCTGCCTACACCATGGCCTCCCTGCACCATTGAGCCACTCTGTATAATACAACTCCTTGTGTGGCATCTCCCTGGCACAGGCACCACATGGACATCTCTCGGACATTGACACCTTTACACTCAGAAAGTGTCAAATATCAGGGGATGATAATGATGACGGACAAAGGAGTCACCTTGACCTAAGGCCATGTGTAGACCTTGTTCCCCTGCTCACAGATAGTACAGTAGGCATTCAGCATAGATATCCTCTCATGAGTGTCATTTACTACCATGAACTGCTGCTGGATGGTGTGAAAACACATGTTCAGAGAGACTCACAAACAGATGAAAGTCAATATCATGAACGTTTATGGCAAAATTGATATCTATTGAAAAACACCTTCTAAGCCCATGTCAACACTGTGCCCTCAATAGATTTTCTTCTTTCTCTCCTTCCCTGGCATCTCAGTGCGGTCCCTGGTTTTGAGGCTGGGGTGGAGGGAGCCTGCTTTACTCTGAAGTCCATTGCTCTGGAGGTTTGATGGGGTGACACAAAGTTCTGACTCTGAATAGGCCAGGTATGCCAAGGATGAGACATGTGGACACTCCTCAGCTTGAACTTCTATGGGTTGGATGGCAGCAGACAAAGTGGAGGGTGCAGCTCCTTTTCCTGAGTGCAAACTGCTGAGGGGCCAGAAAGGAATTCTACCTCTAGCAGCGTACTCCCACCTGAGGGTATTGGACCTAGCTCTTCATCCAGCTCTCAACCTGTCCACCAAGGCAGACAGATGGTTGCACGACTCACTGCACTGCTCTAGTTTCTGGGCTCTAGTGAGGGTAATTGCTTCCCATATGAATGCCTTTTGCTGCTGCTCTTCCCTATGATGTGGATGAAGTGCCTGCTCATTGAAACCACAGGGCCATCACACACTCAGGGAAGATTGTATACTCACACTCTGTCTATGGCAGAAGGCGTGAGGTGACTGTGTACAACTGTTAGTCTTAGAACTAGTGGGAGGAAGGTGGTGAGATGTACTGAAATACAAAGGGTGCAATACAGAGGCCCTGCAGGGTTACATAGTATGACAGACTGAAGGAAGATGATGTAGGCAATAATGAGAGGATGGAGCATGAGTCTTCAGAGGTATGTCCAGTGGCATTGATAGATGGAGTATGAGGTGGCAAAGAGAAGAATACATCTCTTATCCCAGCAGTACAGGGAATGTCACTGAGCTTCTTTCTAAATTGCAGGCTGCTCTCTGCTCCCTGGAGATAGCAGTGACTAAGACAGTGACGTCAGACCAAGCTGGAGGCTTCTGGTGGTGCAGGCCCCTCTGCCAGTCCTCTCCAGGAAGAGGACTCCTCTTCATTCCACATCTACCAGGTCCCCCAGTTCCATGTTTGAGAAAAGCAGTGCCATCTTCCCCTTCTCTCCAACTTTGTGCTTACATGCTTGATCGAGGAAGGCAGCTTTTGAAATGCCAGCGCTTGTCCAGGTGCATAGCCATCATACCAGAAGAGTTCCGTCATTTTAATTTTTGCTTTACTATGAAACAAGATTGGAGTGGTGCAAACTGATTTACTATTTCAGCAATGACCCTTTCTGAAGCAAAAAAGTCAAAACTGGATTCTAATTCTGTGCAATAGAAGTGAACCACTGAAGTGAACACTTACCAAGTAATCCTGTCTGTAGATTACTTACAGTGTGGAAACAGGCCCTTCGGCCCAACAAGTCCACACCGACCCGCCGAAGCGTAACCCACCCATACCCCTACATTTACCCCTTTACCTAACACTACGGGCAATTTAGCATGGCCAATTCACCTGACTTGCACATCTTTGGACTGTGGGAGGAAACCGGAGCCCCCGGAGGAAACCCACGCAGACACAGGGAGAACGTGCAAACTCCACACAGTCAGTCGCCTGAGTCGGGAATTGAACCCGGGTCTCTGGCGCTGCGAGGCAGCAGTGCTAATCACTGTGCCACCGTGCCGCCCACGGTTTATAATATAAACCCAGTGACTGCTGCTATGTTTACCTTCTGTTGGTGGTTCCAAAACCCTGGGTATATTTGTCGTTAGCTGTTATGCCTACCAAGCATATGATAACCCCAAGGAATACAACAATAGGATGCAACCACTGAGACTAAGAGGTTTTGATGTGGTATAAACTTTAGGTGCTCCCCGGAAAAATGAAAAAAAAAGACTCAAATACTTGAATTTTAACTCAGTTGTGCAAAGTGATAAATAATGATACATGTATTTACATTATGGCAATTATGTGCCACATCAATGGAGCAACTGCTATTATCTTTTGGTTGTTGTAAGATTATTGTATAAAAATCAGAAGCTTTGGCTTACTTATTTTTACTACCCTGAAAACTATTTACAATATAGTATAATGACAGTGGTCAGCAATCAGTGTTATGCATTTTCAGTGTGAAAACTTGCCCTTTACAAATACTACTTCTTTCCTGTTTAAGCAGTTTCTACTCTATTCAAGCTAGCATTTTAACCAATGACACTTTACGTTCAATGTAAATTTTCAACACACTTAATAATGAGCTCCTTTTACTAAATTCATGACAACTGTTTTTATTTTGTAAAGACATGTTTTCCAAATACACTCCAACTTAAAATCCCATTGACAATTCTTGTCCAAATGTTATGACCTGGCCTGTTTATCGTTACCGGCTATGTATTTGCAAAACACTAACAAGAAGTTTGCTGCTTTCAAATAATCAGACGTCTCTCTCAAATCACAGAAACTTTGAATAATAACAACTAAAGCTTTGTTTTGTTTCTGAAACCAATTTCTTTATATTCCAGTCACCTGTTCAGCTCACTTTAGTTGTTAAATCAAATTTAAATATGACACTAAAAGTTGAATGCAAAGGAGCACCAAATAAATCACACGTTGAATTATTTTAAGCCCAAGCTCTTGTTTTCCCTAGAACAGCGTGCTTAATTAACCTTAATGTTTTATTTTTCCACATCGGCAATGGACCATGAAAGTTTTCCGGAGTGCAATTAAAAGGAATAATAACAAAACAGCTCCTTAAATAGTTCATTTAACATAACAGCAGAAAATAAAATTGAGCAGTTCATAAAAAAAACTATGCATGAACTGAATATCATTTACATTTTATGGTTCCTAAATGAGAAGGAATGGTGATTGAACTGGCAAATGTGAAACCTGCTTGCTGAGAATCTCATACAGCAGCAGGCATTGAACCTTACTATCAAGTGAAACTAATTGTGAACAAAAACAGTTCTTTTAAACAAAATGGATGAATATATTTTCCTTGCAATTGATTCAGAGCGTGTTTATGGAACTCATACAGAAGCTCATTAAAACTCTAAGTGCTGCAGAATACGGTCATTGTTTGACAGACTTGGTTGAAAGGGATAATGAAAATGATGAATGGTCTGTTCAAAAACAGTAATGTCCAAGACCCCAAATTGGATATGGACTATCAGTCGCATTAGCAATTGTAATAGTCTTTACATTAACCCATTAAAATGAAGGAAATGGATTATGTCATTGTTATTATTTCTTCAGAAAACAAATGGAATAAACATTAGGTTTGGTGTTTCCTCCTGATTGTGTTGTACTTTTCAGTGCTATTCTCCTGAAATCTAGGCAACACACAATGTACACCCATGTTCAGAGCTTTGAGAAGACTACAAAAGTTATGTTAACTCTTGGATGCAAATTTACTAATATCCATGTTTTGAGAGATATTCAATTCGCTTTAAGGTACAGGTGTCCCCCCATAACCAAAAGTAGAGCATTCCCAGGAAACCTTTCATAAACCAAAAATGGCGAAAAGGGAAGATGCATGATTTATACGAGAAAAATTACACTGTATTTCGTAAAAGTGAAAGTCTTCTTCGGATTCGCGAAAAGGTACTAATGTAAGTCTTTTGTAAAAACTAAGTAGCGTAAAGCAGATGTTTGAAAAGCTGGGGATACCTGCACTAAGAAACTGACTACTGTGAGCAAATTAAACTGACTACTGGGGGCAAGGGCCCAAATTTTTGGAAGTTGTGGTGAGTCAAAGAATGGGGAAAAGACAACAGGGAAAAGTTAATGTGAAATGATCAACAATGACAGGAAATGCAGATCTAAGATCAGCAGATAAGACTGGAGGTTACAAAACTAATAAGTGGACAAAACTTAAGGCACCATATTTGAATGCATGTGACATTCAAAACAAAACAGCTAAACTAGTAGTTCATATTGTGAAAAATAAGGACGGTCAAGTGGCCACTACTGAGACATGACTGCAGGGTGACCTAAATTGGCGGACCTGAATGTTGTGACACTTAGGAAGGACAGAAAGCTAGGAAAAGGTGGAGGAGTAGCTCTATTAAATAAAGATGATATAAACACTACAGAGAGGGATGACCTAAATTCAGGAAACCTCCATATACAGGTAGCAGAGATAGAGATGAAGAATGATCAGCAGGTCAGGCAGCATCCGGGGAGCAGGGAAATCGATGTTTCAGGCAAAAGCCCTTTATCAGGAATAGAGGAAGGGCTTTTGCCCAAAACGTCGATTTTCCTGCTTCTCAGATGCTGCCTGACCTGCTGTGCTTTTCCAGCACCACTCTAATCTAGACTGTGGTCTCTAGCATCTGCAGTCCTTGTTTTTACCATGAAGAATGATCAAGGCAAGAGGTCACTTGTGAGAATTATGGATAGGCCCCCAAGGGTACTAAAGAATAACAAATGAAAAGGATATAGCAGTTATCATCGGGCGGGAGTGGGGGGAGGGGGGGTGTTGGTGGAGGGGGCGGAGGGTTTAACTTGCATATTGACTTGAAAGATCAGATGAGAAAAAGTGTTCAATGTTCTTTGTGACAATTTCCTACATCAGCATGTTACCGATCAGAGAGCAGACTACACCAGCTTTTACAAACAAGACAGGGTTAATTACTAGCCTCATAGTGAAAGCACCAGGGTAGCAGCGATCATAATATGATTGAAGTTTACATGTAGTTTAGCAGAGGGAAGTGTATATCCAAGATTACCATTTTAAATTTAAATAAAGCCAATTATGAAGGCATGAAAGTAGAACCAGAGGAAGTGAATCAGTAATTTAGGTTAAGAGATTGATAAGTACATACAGAGTCAAAAAATTTAAAAGAAGTTAAAGAAATAATACACAAATTGCAGAATAGGTACATTCCTTCAAATAAGGAAATTGTAAGGGATGGACTTTCCATCTGTGGTCAACTTAAAAAAAGCTCAATATCAGAGGAAAACAAAATATAATTGTTCAAAGATTAGACAGTTATATGGTTTAAATTAATGCAAAATGCAGCAAAAAATAACTTAAAGGTTAATTAAGGATGGAAAATTTAATGTATGAGAGAAAGTTAGCTATCAATATAAGAACAACTTGCAAATGTTTCTTTGGATGTTTTAAAAAATGAGCAGTAAATAAAGTAAAGAGGTGGTCTTGTAGAAATGAGTCTAGGAATTATTAATGGACAATAGACAGCAGATAAATGGAATAAATATTTTGCAACGGTCTTCACTGGTGAAGTCACAAGTAACATCCCAGAAATAGCTGCAATTCAGAAATAGAGAGAGAGTAACTCAAGAAAATTACAATCATCAGGGAAGTAGCACTGAGTAAATTGTTGGAACTGCAAGTTGACAAGTACCTGAGTCTTGATGAATTTCCTCCTAGGGTGTTCAAACAATAACTCGGGCAATAGTTGATGCATTGATTTCAAATCTCCAAAACTCATTAGGTTTGGGGAATGTTTCTTTACTTTGGCAGATAGTTAATGCAACTCCTTCCTTCAAATGTAAGGAAAACAGAAAGCAGGAATCTAAAAGTCAGTTACCTTAATATCAAGAAAATGTTACAAGTTATTAAGGATGTGATATTATAGAGCACATGCATAAGTTCAAGGTAATCAAGCAGACCCAGCATAGCTTTGATAAAGGGAATTCATGGTTGACTAAATTATTGGAGTTCTTTGAAGAAATGTTGCATGTAGACAAGTTGAATTTTATTGCACACTCTGTAACTTTCAATTCTAATTATGTTGTAATGTACTCTTACAAATTCTATGAATAAAGAATATCCTTGGGGCAAAAATATTTTCCTGCTATACCCCATATACATCGATAAAAGGATTGAACTTCACCCTTCACAAAGCTTCACTTAATCTGCTGTGATTAATTCAGTAATACGTAGCAAAACTATTTGTGAAAGAATCAATTAAGTATAAATGGATTTAAAACTTGTGGCATGAAACTATTTCAGAATTTATCGTAAGGAATATAATTCTCCTTCCTATCAATAAGCTAAGTGGATATGACATTTATCCTCAAGAGTTTATGTAAGATATTCAGACATCACCTGCAGGAACAAAGGTCGACTTTCATAAATGCACATATGATCGAGTAAAACAATTAGTCTAAATTCATACATTACTGTGTATAAAAGCATAAGATACAAGAGTAGAATTAAACCATTCAGCCCATCAAGTCCAATGCACCATTTGAACTTGCCATCTTTATTATTTTGTGATTTTCAACTCTACAATATCTAATATTGTTACAAAAGTACACATTATCCCTGCTATCTTGATCTGTACTGGGATGACTTTATAAAAAGTACACCTGAGACTATAGCCAATACTAAACTTCGGAACCCAAATTCTTATTTTATTCCTGTTTTAA
Source organism: Chiloscyllium plagiosum (assembly GCF_004010195.1). Taxonomy (NCBI): domain Eukaryota; kingdom Metazoa; phylum Chordata; class Chondrichthyes; order Orectolobiformes; family Hemiscylliidae; genus Chiloscyllium; species Chiloscyllium plagiosum. The sequence continues at coordinate 24,350,594 of NC_057732.1, forward strand.
TTGTTGTTAATTATTGTTAATTGTAACTGAAGAATTGTGGAAAGAAGGTCAATGTGTTAATTAGCTATCAGTAACAAACATCTTGAACAATGAACAATAACAAAAAAAAGAGTAAGTTAATTAATTCTTGCTCATCAGTGTGGCTACTGAGGAGGTTGTACAGTATTTTGTCATGATTACAAATTGGATATTTCACTCCAGCTCATACCTCATAAGATAAATAAATAGAAAAATATCCATTCTCAGTACAATGGAATAAGAGTAAAATGGATGGAAACAGTGCAGAGGAGAAGGAAACATTGGAAATACTTTGAAATATTGAAGATTTCTTGTTTGTAGTACCTATTAGCCCATGCTGTAAATGTACTGCAAGTCAGCTACTGAAGCTGGAATAAAGCTAAAGCTCACTGAAGAGCCTAAGATTAGATGCATCAACTGATCCATAAATAACTCTAGGGGCAATCAGCAGGCTAGAAAGTATGAGCAGTTGCAGTGCAGGTCACTGCTTTACTCTCAATTTGAATGTCACAGAGCAATAACAGGGGATGCATTGAAAATGAGATGCTTTAGATGGAGAAATGTGAGTACTTAGTACTCATCAGTACAGTATATGTTCTGCCATGGCTTCAACCCCTCAATTATCACTGACTTCTCATCTTATTTTCATTGATGAATGATACAAAGCTTGAGAGACCCATGGAATGAAAGTTAACTCCACAGCCCATGTTAATAATATTGCTGAAATTAGATGGTTAGTTTATTCAAATTGATGATTTGCTGCTCCTGAGGGACATATTGTGGTTAAATGTGAAGTCTGCAGGCTGGAACCAGCTTCCCAGAACTTTAAGTCTCCCCTCCCCCATCCATAACTAGAACAACAATGTGTGAGTTTCGAATTTGATTTATTGTTGTCACATGTACTGAGATGCAGTGAAACGTGTTGTTTTGCATGTTATACTGGCCGATCTTACCACAGAGAGTGCATCAAGGTAGCAGAACAGAGTGCAAAATACAATGTTACAGCTGCAGAGAAGGTGAACCGAGAGACAGCAACATTAACATTTGAGAACTCCCTTCAAAAAAGGCTTATACTAGTGGGGAAGAAGCTGTTCTTGAAACTGTGCATACGCGCATTCAAACTTTTGTAGCTTCTGCCAATGGAAGAAGGTGGAAGAGAGTGTAACTGGATGGGAGGGATCTTTGATTTCTTTCCTGAGGCAGCAAGAATGTAGATGTCAATGAATGAAAAGTTGGATTGTGTGATGTTCTGAGCTGTGTTCATAACTCTTATAGTTTCTTCCGGTCTTGGAGAGCAGTTGCCATACCATGAGGTGATGTATCCAGATAGGTTTCTGTGGTACATCTGTAAAAAAATGGTAATAATCTTTGTGGACATGCTAAACTTCCTTGGCATCCTCAGGAAGTAGAGGCACTATTGGGCCTTCTTGACCATTGTGTCAATGTGGGTGGACCAGGACATATTGTTGGTGATCATCACTTCTAAGAACCTGATGCTCTTGACCATCATCACCTCATCGCCATTGATGCAGACAGGGGTGTGCCCTCCACTCCACTTCCTGAAGTCAATGACTAGCTCCTTCATTTTGCTGATGTTGATGCAGAGAATGTTGTCTTCATACTATGCTGTTAAACACTTTATCTCTTTACTGTATTCTCTTTCATTGTTGTTTGAGATCTGACCTACAATGCAGATGTCGTCAGCAAACTTGTAATTGGAGTTGGGGCAGAATTTGGTCAGACAGTTGTGAATGTACAAGGAGTATAGTAAGGGGCTGAGTGCACATCCTTATGGGGCACCAGTGTTTAGGATTACCATGAAGGAGATATTGTCATCTACTCTCACTGTAGTCTATGGGTCAGGAAGTCAAGGATCCATTTATAGAGGGGGAAGCTGAGATCTAAGTCTCTGAGTTCAAAGGTGAGTTTGTTTGGAATTATGATGTTGAGGGCAGAACTGGTCTCACACCAACCTCTCACCCTCACAACACGCAGCCCTCCAATCCCTCTGCTCCAATCCCAACCTCACCATCAAGCCAGCGGATAAAGGAGGCGCAGTGGTAGTCTGGCGCACTGACCTCTACACCGCTGAAGCCAAACGCCAACTTGAGGATACCTCTTCCTACTGCCCCCTCGACCATGACCCCATCACCAAACCATCATCTCCCAGACCATACAGAATCTCATCACCTCAGGAGATCTCCTACCCACAGCTTCCAACCTTCCAACCTCATAGTCCGCAAACCCCGCACTGCCCGGTTCTACCTCCTTCCCAAGATCCACAAGCCTGGCCACCCTGGCTGACACATTGTCTCAGCATGCTCCTGCCCCACTGAACTCATCTCTACCTACCTCAACACTGTCCTATCCCCCCTAGTCCAGGAACTCCCCACATATGTTCGAGACACCACCCAGGCCCTCCACCTCCTCCAAGACTTCCGTTTCCCCGGCCCCCAATGCCTCATCTTCACCATGGATATCCAATCCCTCTACACCTCCATCTGCCATGACCAGGGCCTCCAAGCCCTCCGTTTTTTTCCTCTCCAGACATCCCCAACAGTACCATTCCATCGACACTCTCATTCGTTTGGCCGAACTGGTCCTCACCCTTAACAATTTCTCCTTTGAATCCTCCCACTTCCACCAGACCAAAGGGGTAGCCATGGGCATACGTATGGGCCCCAGCTATGCCTGTCTCTTTGTTGGCGACGTAGAACAGTTGATCTTCCGTAATTACACCGGCACCACTCCCCACCTCTTTCTCCGTTACATTGATGACTGCATTGGCGCCACCTCGTGCTCCCGCGAGGAGGTTGAGCAATTCATCAACTTGGAGAAAGTGAGGGCTGCAGATGCTGGAGATCAGAGCTGAAAATGTGTTGCTGGAAAAGCGCAGCAGGTCAGGCAGCATCCAAGGAACAGGAGAATCGACGTTTCGGGCATAAGCCCTTCTTCAGGAATTCCTGAAGAAGGGCTTATGCCCGAAACATCAATTCTCCTGTTCCTTTGATGCTGCCTGACCTGCTGCGCTTTTCCAGCAACACATTTTCAGCAATTCATCAACTTCACCAACACATTCCACCCTAACCTTAAATTTACCTGGACCATCTCTGAGGCCTCCCTCCCCTTCCTGGACCTCTCCATCTCCATTAATGATGACCGACTTGAAACTGACATTTTTTACAAACCCACCGACTCCCACAGCTACCTGAATGACACCTCTTCCCACCCCACCTCTTGCAAAAATGACATCCCGTATTCCCAATTCCTCCGTCTCTGCCGTATCTGCTCCCAGGAAGACCAGTTCCACCACAGAGACCGCAATTTCCCTTCCCACGTGGTTAAAGATACCCTCCAACGCATCTCGTCCACATCCCGCACCTCTGCCCTCAGACCACACGCCTCTAACCGTAACAAGAACAGAACGCCCCTGGTGCTCACCTTCCACCCTACCAACCTTCGCATAAACCAAATCATCCACCAACATTTCCGCCATCTCCAAACAGACCCCGCCACCAGGGATATATTTCCCTCCCCACCCCTTTCCGCCTTCTGTAAAGACCATTTCATCCGTGACTACCTGGTCAGGTCCACGACCCCTACAACCCATCCTCCCATCCTGGCACCTTCCCCTGCCACTGCAGGAACTGTAAAACCTGCGCCCACACCTCCTCCCTCACCTCTATCCAAGGCCCTAAAGGAGCCTTCCACATCCATCAAAGTTTTACCTGCACATCCACTAATATCATTTATTGTATCTGTTGCTCCCGAAACGGTCTCCTCTACATTGGGGAGACTGGGCACCTCCTAGCAGAGTGCTTTAGGGAACATCTCCGGGACACCCACACCAATGAACCACACCGCCCCGTGGCTCAACATTTCAACTCCCCCTCCCACTCTGCCGAGGACATGGAGGTCCTGGGCCTCCTTCACCGCCGGTCCTTCACCACCAGACGCCTGGAGGAAGAACGCCTCATCTTCCGCCTCGGAACACTTCAATCCCAGGGCATCAATGTGGACTTCAACAGTTTCCTCATTTCCCCTTCCCCCACCTCACCCTAGTTTTAAACTTCCAGCTCAGCACTGTCCCCATGACTTGTCCAGACTTGTCCTACCTGCCTATCTCCTTTTCCACCTATCCACTCCACCCTCTCCTCCCTGACCTATCACCTTCATC
>NC_057732.1:24355799-24364368 GCF_004010195.1 Chiloscyllium plagiosum
GTTGTAGGGGGACGTGGACCTGACCAGGTAGTCACGGAGGGAACAGTCTTTGCGGAAGGCGGAAAGGGGTGGGGAGGGAAATATATACCTGGTGGTGGGTTCTTTTTGGAGAAACTAGCTATCTCTATCTGCAACTAGTCTTGATAGTCCTAGCTTAATGCTAAATATATCTTTCTATGAGCTTATTTCAATCCTGGATGAAAATAATTTGTGCAAAGTTAGTTTCAATCAAATTATTGCCACTAAAACCAAATGTTCCTGGGCTTCACTTATTGTGTTTTTTATGCATTATATCCACTTAAATAAAAACAGCAAAATCTCAAAGGAGGTAGCATATGTGGAAGGAGAAACAGAGTTTAGAGACAGAGTTATTCCATGCTCTGAGCAACATGGGCACGAGCATGAAATGTGGAACAATGGGGAGAGAATTAAAATGTTGTATTCTCAATGACAACAAAAAGATTTCCAAACTTCCCCGTAGCAGTTTAACGTTGAGATCATAATCCCATTGATAAACAGTCATTACCTTATTGCCATGCATATGGATCTTAGTATTAGCTAATCTCACCTCATTTCTATGCCCCAATTCTCCCGTTCATTGTTGTGAAACTCTCAGTCTAAGAATACAAGGTAAACCGCTTAGGACTGAGATAAGGAGAAATTTCTTCATCCAGAAACTATTGAACGTGAGGAATTTTCTATCACAGAAGTGATCAAGTTCAAAACATTGAATGCTTTCAGGAAAGAGTTAGACATATTTCTTGATGTTTAACAAATCAAAGAATATGGGGAAAAGCTGGAAACAGGGTACTGAACTGATGGTCAGTCATGAACATATTGAACAACGGAGCAGGCTTGGAGTGCCAAATAACCTACTCCTGCTCCTATTGTCTGTTTTTCTCTGTGTTCATTCCTAAACATTAACTCCCTCCACCACCAACACTTGTGGTACTAGTGTACAAGATACAATGCAGAAATTCACCAAGGCAACTTCGACAACACCTTCCAAACCCATGACCACTACGATTGAGAAGGACAGCAGTAACATGGGAATACTACCTCCTTCAATTTCTCCTCCAGGTCATACACATCCTGGCTTGGAAATAGATCACAGTTCCTTCAGTGTACCTGCGTCAAAATTCTGGAATGTTCTCCTAACAGCATTGTGCATCTACCTATAGCAAATGGATTGCAGTGGCTCAAGAAAGCAACTCAGCATCACCCATTCAAGGGAATCTCAGGATGGAAAGTCAGTGTTGGCCCAGACCCATTTGAAATTTGTGTGGCTTCTCTCAAACTCAACTCACAAATGTACCAGGGAGATCACAAATGCAATATGATGAAAATCACTGTCATGAAATAATTTTCTCCATGATGAGGTCAGTGCAACAGATGGACAGATGTCTGAATAAAACAAGAATGATGGTAATGATCTGAAATTGTTGAAATTCATGTCATAACTGGCTATAAAGTGCTTGTTCAAAGGATGAGGTGCAGTTCAGTCAGCTTCTTCTGAAATGCATTAGCATTGAGCGTGAGGCTGAGGACTGAGAGGTCAGAGTGGAAGTGGGCAGGTAGTTAAAATGGCATGTGCCCTGGCTTATGGTCAGTTATGGACTAAAAGGACATGTTCCAAAAATCATTCAGGCAATCTGGATATGGTTTCTCCAATGTAGAGGAAAATGCAACACGAAGAGGAGAACATGGCACGTACAAAGACAGTATGCTTTGATATTATAGATATCGCAATGTTTCCCCTGTTTGGGGCCCTAGTGGGTGAGAAGTTAAAATGACAGGCCCATTGATCTGTCTGGCCACAGAAATGTGGGCATCCATTAAGGCACAGAAATCCTTGTCCATCATTGCTAATAGTTAACCTTTTTCTAATTTGGATGGAAGCAGCCAGCCATCATTGCATGTGAAATTTAAGGTAACAATGTGAACATTCATGAGGGATATTCCCCATGTGGTTATAACCTGTTTACTTCACATGATTAAAGAAGGGCTATACTTAAATAATCATTCCCATACAAGAGATATTGTAAATCTTGGTGTTGCATTGTTCCATGTTACCTGAGCCATCTTCCTCTGCTGAGTGTGACTATCTTTAATATAATGTCGCAGTACCAGCTATCAGAGACAGAACAATGAGGTCTGTGACCACATATAATTCAGCATTAGCAGTTTACTGTCCTTTTCTTGTGGCTTTATCCTCATGACTAAAATATGGATGGTGCTGGTCAGTGCTGTTATTCATTTTCAGCTGCAAGGCTACTGGGGATCTGTGAAAAAACCATGTGTTACCTTTCAGTTCAATCAGCACAGTTTTCCAATAGAGTGCTGATTTGCTAATGTCTGTCATATTTGCCAAGCACAAAATATCACTGTAAACATGCTTTCATCTAAAATAGCCTGTCAGCACTGTCACATTAGGCATATTGAAAAATCCTGTTTGAATGTTGCAACATGTCGAAGTTTAACCGTTGAAACTGCCAGTCAGCAGAGAATCAACATCTACAGGATAGAAGAGGAAATGAATGAACATCATCAGAAGAAAATCCCCAAAAATAAATAGAATTTGAAACATGATCAGTTTGTGCTTATAATTGTTTCTTTCAGCTAATTTATTTTCCTCTCACAACATGTACAATGGAAATCTGTGTCCAATGCTAGATTTTCACACCAAATATGCTATACCTACAGCGCATGGACCATGTGGCATAATAAAAAGATGCAAATCATCACCCTCACAACAATAGTTAAAAGATAAACATAGATACAATTTCCTGCCTGGCCTCCAATCACCAGACCACCATCCTGGCCTCCAAAGTCATCAAGGAGCCCTCAAGTTCTCATATTTGCCATCACCCGCAATTTCTAACCTCTCCATCTAGGCTTTTGACCCATGCTTCTCCCTGTATCCTGTCCCATCTCTGCTCTCACACTCCCCCAAACAAGCTTCCTCTGAATACCATTCTCTTCAAATTAGTCTCCCTCTGACCTCCTGCCCTAAGACTTTGGGACCAGAGGCTATTCTAGGATAATAGATCATAACACAAAATGCCTCTAGACAGATCTACTTCACCCCCCCAACCCAATTTAACATCTTCCTCTCCACACTGCCTCACCAATCCCAACACTCACCTACAGTTGGCCCTGTGCAATTGCCTTCACCAATGTGTTTAAAATGGAAGCTGCAATTGTCATTTGGCCTGGTTCCTGGTGTTGCCATGCATATGTCATGTTACTTAAACTTCCAGTGTCCAGGAGAATTCAAGTTTCACACCTGGTTAGATAAGAGCCAGGCCTAAGAGTCAATGTAACCATTAACAAAAAGTGTTATAATCAAAATATTACTCCTTATGACTCTTGTAGTACAGTCTCTATCTATAAGCCAGAAGACCCAAGTTCATGTCCCACCTGCTCCAGATGTGTTCTACAACATACCTGAAGGGGTTGTTTTAAAATACCTATAACTAGCAGATATGTTTGGGGCCAACATGGAAACAGAGATCTTGAGCTCTCATAGTAAGCTGTCTTTGCATTATAAGAATTTGTCATTTTGTTCCTTTGGTCCACTTTCTAGCTGCACGTTAAGCAGTTCCCCGAATGTGATAGAAATTATCTGGTAATGGAAACCTTGAAGTACACTGACCGTGTTTAGTGTATTACAGATGTGAGTTTTGTTTTCCATCCTCTGGAATGATTACCAGCTTAAAAAATAAAAGCTTTTTAATAAGTCTGTGCTTTTGTTAATGAAGGTGTCAAGATTTTTTTATATTAAAAAAGGAGCAGCTCAGTTTACCAGAAAATTACCACTTAATGAATGTGACTAATTGTAACAGCTTTGATGCAGTTACTCTGTCTTTACTGTCCCTTCGGACAGCTGGTCAGAAACAGATGCAGATATGAGGTTATATTGTCGAACATCTGCAGTAACAATACACTGTAAATTGCTTCTCCTAAATACTATGAAGCACCATTAGAGAAATACAGTGAGCCATTGGGGGTTTGCTTAATTTTTTGGAATAAAAGAAAATTATAATCAAGTTACAATTAATTATTCTCATTTTGGCACTGAAATCCCAGTTCTGTACTCAAAGGAATAAACAAATACTGAGAAGGCATTGTTCTAAAAATAAGCACGAGTGCTGCATAACAATGAGTCATGTTAACTTTTGGGAGAGAGGGTACTGTTTAAGCAACCTAAATAGCTCACAGAAAGCATTGACAATCACAAAAACTTTGCAACCACATTCATTTCCCACGCTGAGGAACAGAAGTATGTTATTTAGGATCAGCAACCTGTTTCTTTGTTCAAGTAGATCATGACATCTCAACAGTTTGCTCACTTTTTTCTCAATGCCCTTTCTCCTTGACTAGCAGAGGTTTATCAATATTCATCATTCTAAGTACAAGATGAACCTCAATTATCCATCATTTGATTATCCAAATTTCGGATTATCTGGACAAGATTGCAAGGTCCTAAATGCTTGGCTAAACTGTGTTATCTGGCATTCGATTATCCGAACAAAATGCTCCCTGCCCATGTTATTCGGATAGTCGAGGTCCCTCTGTGGTATATTCCAGAGTTCTACTATAATTTGAATGAAAATGTGCTTCCTCATTTCAAGCCTGAATGCCCTTGCTTTAATTTTATAATTATGGACTGAACGGAGAGGCAGTGATCATGACCGGCTTTAAGATCGGTCAAAAACATGCTATGTTTGACTGTGTTGCCTGAGCTGATTTTGTGGTCTTTGGGTTGTTTATTGACTTGAGGAATCATTCCTTCATATTTAAGAAGATACCCTGCTCCAGAGAGCTGGCTGTTTTCTAATCTGAGCTGTCCCATTGTGTAAGACTACATGCTGTCCATTGTACCAAAGAGGCATGCAGCCAGACCAGAAGGTAAGTGGGGCATTTTCTGAGGTCAGTCTGGCAGAGTCCTAGGAGAGGGGTAATCAACTGGTTTTGAGAGGGCAAGAGGGAAGGGTCACACTACATAGGTTGTGGTACCTTGAGAGTGGCTTCCATTGGGCATCGGGCCGCAAAAAGGAGGGATCCGTGCACCCATAAGAATCTGCCAGTGACAGCAGGAGGGGGACCTTAAGTGGTCATCAATTAGCTAGTTAATGACCACAGTCAGCTCAAGGATAAGTAGTCCCCCTGATGCCTTTCCTGCTCTGGTAAAACACAATGGAGGCAGTTAGGTGGCAGGGAAGGTGTCACCAACAAGGCCACCTATTACCATGCTCCAGGTTGGAGGCATAAAATTCCACCATATGGTAACTTTTCTCTTGATTTACCCACACTAGGAAATAGTTTCTCTGCATCTACTCTATCAATGCTTTTGACATGTTAAATATGTCTGTCTACACACTGCTTCTGGTTATGTTACAAGATCTGGAGATACTAGAGTAAGGGAGCTGAAGGAAATCCTGGGAATTGAAGTCAAATTGGATCCGGTATTTCTTCTCCTGGGGTTGCCAAACTTGCTCGCTCTGGGGAACACGGGAAGAGATTGTGTATCATTCTTATTACTGTGCGAAGAACATTCTAATTAATTAGATGTCGGAAAAACCCCTGGGATGGCGCAGTCTGGAGATGGAGCATCTCCCCCAAGAATACCGTGCAAATATGGTGCACCACAAAACAGTTTCATAAGATGTGGTGGTCCTTTCTAAGCTATATAGATGCAGACTTGATGGCAATATTAACCAGGGCCGTGGTATAGCAGTGGGAGTCAGATTGGGCAGCCTGTGGGGCCTTGGGAGGGGAAAGTTGGAAAAATACGGGTACAATAAATGGTGCTTTCAGGGTTGGGAACTTCAGTGGAGGTGCGGTGAGTGAAATATAATAAAGTAATGTGATGTAATTTAATTTGAATTCAACTTAATTTAACTTTTATTTAATTTGATAATATTTTAGTTTAAGTTAAGTACATATGTTTGTTCTGGTAGAATAGTAGGTAGTTTATTATTAATAGTATTGTGGTATGACACTGTTGTGCTACCTCTATCTTTTTGTAATATATATTTTATAAAAGATTTGAAAAATATTTTAATGAATATATTTTAAAAAATGTCCGTCAGGTCATTTTTCAAACTTCTGTACTCAATAAAGTACAAACCAAATAAGTGAGATTTGTCTTCATAATTGAATTGTCCAAACATCACAGCTCCTTTGAAAGTGGAGTTGCAGGTAGGTAGGATAGTGAAGAAGGCGTTTGGTATGCTTTCCTTTATTGATTAGAGTATTGAGTACAGGAGTTGGGAGGTCATGTTGCGGCTGTACAGGACATTGGTTAGGCCACTGTTGGAATATTGCATGCAACTCTGGTCTCCTTCCTACTGGAAGGATGTTGTGAAACTTGAAATGGTTCAGAATAGATTTACAAAGATGTTGCCAGGGTTGGAGGATTTGAGCTACAGGGAGAGGTTGAAGAGGCTGGGGCTGTTTTTCCTGGAGCGTTGGAGGCTGAGGGGCGACCTTATGGAGGTTTATAAAATCATGAGGAGCATGGATAGGATAAATAGACAAAGTCTTTTCCCTGAGATGAGGGAGTCCAGCATTAGCGGGCATAGGTTTAGGGTAAGAGGGGAAAGGTATAAAAGAGACCTGAGGGGCAACGCTTTCACGCAGAGCGTTTTACGTGCATGGAATGAGCTGCCAGCGGAAGTGGTGGAGGCTGGCACAATTGCAACATTTAAAAGGCATCTGGATGGGTACATGAATAAGAAGGGCTTGGAGGGATACGGGCCAGGTGCTGACAGGTGAGACTAGATTGGGTTGGGATATCTGGTCGGCAATGACGAGTTGGACCGAAGGGTCTGTTTCTGTGCTGTACATCTTTATGATTCTATGACTCTTTCAGTACAATTCTAGTGGGCCTGTATCTCTCTTAGACTAATGCATTCTTCCTAAATGTTAGAAACTGAATGTATCACTCCAATTAAGGTCTGACCAAAACATAATTTTCTGACGTTGAATTTCATCAGAAATGATTTGAACATCCTAGATACTGGGTCATCAGATTAACTGACTCCAACATATCAAAATTCAATGTAATGAACACAATGGACAACTAAAAGACATATTGAAGAGCCCAAAGTTCCTTTACATAGAGTTATAATACTTATACTTGCCCAGTCTATGGTCACTTTGAATCACTTATATGCAAATAATTGCCCACAAGTGACTCAGTAAGGCTAAAGGTCTTGCTCTTCCACCTTCTAGTATGGGTGACAGGATCTGAATGCGCAGAAAGATGATAGGATAATCACCAGTTCTTTTTCTCATGCCCCTGCCATCAAGATTCTGGAGGGTAGCTGCAAAACGTTGCTGAATATCTGATGTGACTTAATTCATTTTGCTTAATAACATTCCTGTGAAGTGCTTTGTGATGTTTAAGTATGTAAAATTATTAAAATTGATCTCTGTTCAAAGCTGTGATCTCTACCATTTAGAATCGAGAGCAGCAGGTGCATGGGCTGCAAGAGTCCACCTGACTCAGAATTTATACTGCCATTCTTTTATTGTTGTTGGTTCAAATCTTGAAATTCCTCTTATCACCACAATGGGATTATTTACACCACAAGGACTGCAGCAAGGGCAATTATAGAGATGGGACATTAAGGCTGTCCTTGCCTGTGATGATCGCATCCAATGAACAAATAAAAAAAAATGATTTTTTTTGATGAGGTGCAAAGGATAGCTTATTCATGTGGTCCCACAAAGCCTATGATATCAAGAAATTGTGTTATACATATTAATGACATATAAAGCTGTCAACATTACTGTACACATGCTATTAAGCCTGAAAAGAATAGAAAATTAATATTTTAAAGAACAAGTTGTCTGATTTGAACTGTTGTTTCTTTTACAATCAAAATTGCCAGTTCTTCACCATAATTTTAATTGTTTCAATAGTAATTGCCTACTCCACAGTATTGAAAATGTGTTGCTGGAAAGGTGCAGCATCCAAGGAGCAGGAGAATCGATGTTTCGGACATGAGCCCTTCTTCAGGAATGACGAAAGTGTGCCTAGCAGGCTAAGATAAAAGGTAGGGAGGAGAGACTTGGAGGGTCATTGGAAATGCGATAGGTGGAAGGAGGTTATGGTGAGGTTGACAGGCCGGAGTGGGGGTGGGGGCGGAGAGGTCAGGAAGAAGATTGCAGGTTAGGAAGGTGGTGCTGAGTTCGAGGGTTGGGACTGAGACAAGGTGGGGAAAGGGGAAATGAGGAAACTGGAGAAATCTGTGTTCATCCCTTATGTTCCTAGGCAGAAGATGAGGCGCTCTTCCTCCAGCCGTCGTGTTGCTATGGTCTGGCGATGGAGGAGTCCAAGGACCTGCATGTCCTTGGTAAAGTGGGAGGGGGAGTTGAAGTGTTGAGCCCCAATATAGAGGAGGCCACATCGGGTGCAGCGGATGCAGCAAATGATGTGTGTGGAGGTGCAGGCCACCTACTTGCGGAACGTTTCAGATAACATCTCTGGGACACCCGGACCAACCAACCCAACCACCCCGTGGCTCAACACTTTAACTCCCCCTCCCACTCCACCAAG
>NC_057732.1:24364402-24375043 GCF_004010195.1 Chiloscyllium plagiosum
CACTCCGGCCTATCATCCTCACCTTAACCTCCTTCCACCTATCGCATTTCCAACGCCCCTCCCCCAAGTCCCACCTCCCTACCTTATCTTAGCCTGCTTGGCACACTTTCCTCATTCCTGAAGAAGGGCTCATGCCTGAAATGTCGATTCCCCTGCTCCTTGGATGCTGCCTGACCTGCTGCGCTTTTCCAGCAACACATTATCAGTTCTGATCTCCAGCATCTGCAGTCCTCACTTTCTCCTACTCAACAGTATTGTCTTCTTGAACTGAATGATGGTCAATTCATCTTGAATATTATTTGAACAATTGAAGCAGTACTTAAAGCCAGGAGATCATCAGGTTTTGTCTCAGTATGTCAGAGAAATCAATTTACAGGAACGTAAAACTTATCACAGACAAAAACACAGTTTATTAGAACAATTTAAGAGTAAGGAGATATGCCTGTTGTGAGCATTATGAAGAAAAAATCAATAGATTAGCAAATTTAAATGGTTCAGGAAAACATTAGAAAGGCTGCACTCTTATACTAGCCTCAATGTTATGTTAAAATGTAACATATTGTACAGTTAATCGTAATTTCTTGCCAGAACTAATGTCAACCTCTACTGCACACTTCTTTCAGTGCTGGAATGTAAAGTCTAGTAATTAGAACTTGAAACCACAAATATCATTCTACACAATTGAATAAAAATTGAATTTGCTGCTGTGAAGCATCATTACATGCTTGTTGAGATAAATCCATTGCTTTGAATCCATTAACCTTTTCAATGTGTGGCACTATCTTCCACTGCCGAAGATTAGCTGGTGACACATTTATCAAAGGATGATAAATGAGCTGTCTTTTCAGATGTCTGATTGTTTGACCTTTATTCAGCTAATGGCACCTGGAGCTGACAGTGTTAAGTGGTGCCAGTCCAAAATGAAACAGAACCCAAGAATTAATGCTTGCAAGTGTCTGTAATAATACACTACCATTCAAGATGACCTGAACACAAATTACAAAAAAGTTGTTATGATTGCCTTTGAAGTACTCAGATAATAGAGTGTGTTACTTTCTTGAGCAGTGGAGAAAGAGCACTGGTGCCTTTGTTTTATCTATAATGCAAACTGTGCTAACATATTATAATGAAACCAAACTAAAATTTAAAACATCTGAAATTCCATTGCATATTAATGAGAAATTAGAACTTTAAAAATGAAATTTCAATATATTTTGTCAATGGGTTAATGACACAGATTCATGTCAAAAACAATTGTTCAACTCTTCTGAAAAAGGCAACAAATAAAACTCATTCTGTATCTCATGTAAATAGGATCACTACTTACATTTGAGATTTATACATAGTATGAAATAAATTAGACACTATTAATAGTGAATTGCGTTGTATAGCGAATTTTTGCAATGTTACAAAATTGCTTACACAGAAAGATAAGCTGCAAACATTTTGATTTCTAACTGATATTGTTTCCATGTGATATGCAAAATATAGGCACTTAATAGATCTGTTAGCTTGATGTCAGTTTTGAAAGCTATTACAATTAGGCAGTACATTGACATAGTACTATGCCACAAAAAGATTTTTCAATCTTTGGATGATGTGAGTTTTTTCACACATTAAATCTCATCCTTTAAGAATATTGTCACCCTGTTACAACACTCCACCATTTCTGAAATGAGTCCAGAGTCCTGACCTCAGCTACCTATCATGGATTCCTATTCTCGCCATTGTTTATTTGATGTGAAAATAAATATCTCTTGAAGTAGAAGGAAGGTGCAGTTTAGTTTTTATGCAAGCAAGCAGACTGTTTGAGAATTTGGTAAGTGATGGAATTTGATGTAATAGAGAGTTGCTGCTGTCTGATCATCTACACAAAAGGAGTGGTACAACAGAAAAAGGCAAAGACCGTTAAGACCTGAGCTTTGCTAAACTAGAACAGGCATTTAGTTTAATCTGGTACTAGGGAGTTATACCTATTTTATTAATTTACTAGCATCACCAGGTAAACTCCATGACATAATTAAAGAAACCAAAAAGTCATTTCTTTATATCAAAGGTAATTAGATAAATAAATGAATCACAGAATTATTGCGGTGCTGAAGCAACCATTCAGCACTGGCTTTCTGCCTGAATATTATCACCTGTGCTATTCTCCTACCTTTTCTACATAATCCTGAATATTATTTCTATTTAAATAATCATCTAATACCCACTGCAATGCCTCAATTGAACCTGACTCCACCAAACTTCCAAGTGGCGTTTTCCTGATCCTAAATACTCACTGCATGAAAGAGATTTTTCTCTCATCATCTTGACTTCTTTTATGAATTACTTTATGTCTATTCCACCATTCTCAATCCTCTTATGAGACAAAACAGTTCTCTCAACCTACTCTATCCAATCCTTGTGTCAAATCTCTGCTTAGGCTTTTCCTTTCCAAGAAAAAAATAGTCCAAAGTTCTTAAAACACCATTCAAAATTGTGGTCTCTAATCCCTGGAACCATTCTCAACATATTCATATCTTTTCTGAAGTGCAGTGCTGAGACTGAACACAATAATCCAGCTGAGGTCTAACTGATATATTAGATAGGTTCAGCATAAAGGTTTTGTTTCTATATCCTACTAATAAAGACCATGATACTTTACATTTTATTAACTGCTCTCTCTATCTACCCTGCCACCATGAACAATTTCTGCACATATACACTCAGGAGAAAAAGTACAGGAAATGACATCACCATAGGAAATGGTGTCACTGCAGGAAATGACATCACCAACCCAAAGAAACCAAATATACAAATAGAAAGCAGGAAAAACTAGCAGTGCTTCATCCGGAGGCTTGCTGAAGATGTTACCTAGTATGCTGACGAAATGTCTGATAATGAACCTTCCAGCTCAGTGAGCAAACCAACATCCATACCCATGATTTGCACATCCTTAATTTATACTTTCTCTGCATGTTCTTTCTACTAAAATGTATCACTTCACACTTCTTCCCATGAACTTCATCAGCTACCGATCCACTCACTCCACTCCAACTTGTCTATTGTCTTTTGGATTTCAGGTTCCATACCATCCTTTGGTATTATTCTAAAAATAGCATCGATATTTAAATTTAAATGAGAAACGTCAGGAAGAAAAGAGAAAGCTAGTTAATACAATAAAATAACACAAGTAATCAAAAGAACAGCAAACTTAATAGAAAGGAAATAACTTTAAAGATATAGCACCTCAGCATGGTCAAGTGAAACGTGTGGTCTGTATTATATGAGAGGTTGCACCCAAGTTGGAAACATATACAGGAAATGCTGTCAGATACAGAAACTTGAGTTCTGGGTTTCAGAGCTTGACTGGTGGCTGGAGTCTTTGTAGCAAATCCAAGAGGTTGAGAGTTACATAGCTAACATCTTCAGAGAGATGGTCCCACTGTGACTTAAGGACTTGAAGGCAGAAATAGAATTGATAACTGCCAGAGAATCCAATAACCAAGCAATGCAAAAGTTCCTTGGGGTTGAAATCTTCGAAGTTCCTTGGGGTCAAGGGCACAAATCAGTTTGCCATTTTTGAGGTTCAGTTATAGGAATTGTTTTTCAAAGGAGTGCAGCCAGAACAGAATTTGTGGTACCACCAATGACTCAACTGTATAAGAACAGAGGAAGAAGAAAGGAGGAGCAATCCTGACACTGATTTATTAGTTAGGAGAATAGGCTGTGACTGTAGATGTGATTTCAGGTTGGTATGTTATCTCCCTAAAGCCAGGTCAAGGATATAACAAAGCAGTTTTCGGGCATTATTTTGGGGGAAAGAGTAGATAGCTAGAGGTTCTGGTTTACATTGGTACCAATTGGTTAGCACGGCTGCCTCACAATGCCGGGAACTCAGCTTCAATTCCACCCTCAGGAGACTGTCTGTCAGTGTGGAATTTGCATGTGTTCCCCGTCTGTGCGTGGGTTTTCTCTGCGTATCTGGTTTCCTCCCAAAGTCCAAAGCTGTTCATTGGCCATGCTAAACTGCCCATAGTGTTGAGGGATGTACAGGCTAGGTGGATTAGCTATGGAAATGCAGGGTTACAGGGATAGGATGTGAGGGTGGGGGTGTGGGTGGGATGCTCTTCAGAGGGTTGGTGTGGACTTGATGTCATGTAGTGATGAAAAACTATCTGCTTCTTTTCCATTTCATAGTTGCTTGCAATTTCTGTAATTCTTTGTTCGTGATGAAAGTAAAGAGTTCAATGGAGAAATTTCTACAAACAAGTTCATTTTAAATGTAATGAAAAACATTTATGATTCCTGCAATGAAAGTACATTGATAATCTGAAAATCACCATAGTGCATGCATTCTCGGAGAATGAGCATGGCTGTCTGCTACCAACAGATACTCGGAAAATTTATCTTGCTATCCAGAAAAATATTTTACTCAACATCTCAAAATGTTTTTCTTTTAAGAAATGTCAAACAAAGTTCAAATCCCTTAAAAACATATTAGACTATTTCACACGCAATATATCATAATTCCATGGACTGTTACCAAAAATATGTTTGATCCATTTTAATAAATTAACTTTTTGTTTTTATCAGTTGTTTAGTTGATTACTAATAACTGTATTTTTTTTAATAATGGAAGAAACTTACTAATGAGAGCAAGGAATCTAGACTCAATTTAATACCTTTTTGATTTGACATGTGCTGTAATTTTGTGAGAGATTTATTTTCAACACCAATGATTTATGGTTTCAGGGAAAAAAATAGGTTGAATTATGATTATATCCCCAAGCATGGGTAAAAGACTTGGAATATCAGGCAATAAAAATAAAATTTTGCTGGTTCAAACATAATAAATGAAGGCTCTGATTCCAGATGAATGGAATCATAAAAAGTAATCTCAAAACACCCAGAAAAATGTGGAATAACATAACAAATTAGAATTTATCAATTCAGTCAATAAATCAGTAGCCTTGTTGTTTTGCTACCACTCAAACTGACTTGTTGGTGTTATACCACAGAGTATTCCTGAAATGAAGGCAATCAAGTGACAACAGTCAATTAATGGATGAAGACTTTGAAATAACTGTTCATCCCAGTGCATTCCAGCCTTAATTCTAATCAGTGTACTGTATTAAATTGATGTAGCTCATTCACATTTAATAGGATTTAAAGCACCATTCTAACATCTCCAACCAGCTTAACATTAGAAAGCTTATGGCTTTACAACTGACAAGCGACTGCTGGTGCTGCTGGCTTGGTTAGAACTGATGCTATTTTGAACAAGTACATGGCACTTCTTACACTGAAAACATCCCCAATCTCAGAGGCAGGTGGGGTACATCTGTTAACTCTGAGGAACTGTTTTCTCTAGCAATGTATATAAATACTAATGATTTGTTCCTGAGGCACAGGCCCCACAGATCCGACTTACCTTTGTGCTTTAACTGCCTTGCTTCTCACATCTTTTAAGCTTTATGATAAACTTCTAAAGATCAAAAAATTGAAGACCTCCTTTAGTTCGTAATTTAATAGAAAACGCTGGAAGCACGTAATAGATCTGGTTATGTCTATGGAGAGAAACAAAATTGATGAGCATTTCAAATTGAGTTGTTAACAAAATTAGAATTTTATTTGATCAATAATTTATTTTCTGTACTATATTTAAATGCTCTGTATGATATTATACATAGAAATTCCATCATAGAAGGAAGTCATTCAAACCAATATACTGGTGCTGGAACTGGGCGTCTAGTCAAATATGTTTCTTTGATCCTTCTTCAATATTACTCAACCTGAAATCCAGAGTTTTATAACACAAAATTAGGCTTGTTAACTATTTTGGTTTGGCATTTATGGAGGTGTAGAGAAGAGAGGCAGATAGGGTGGATTCAGCTGAAAAACATATCTCTCATCCTGGTCAAGTTTAACTTCATTCAATTTTATTCTCTGCATTTCCTGGTTGGCTAGCTATCAGGTTATGGTGCTGGAAAAGCACAGTGGGTCAGGCAGCATCCGATGAGCAGGAAAATCAACGTTTCAGGCAAAAGCCAGAATGAAGGGCTTTTGCCCGAAACATTGATTTTCCTGCTCCTTAGATGCTATCTGACCTGTTGTGTTTTTCCAGCATCACACTCTCGACTCTAATCTCTAGCATCTGCAGTCCTCACTTTCGTCTAGCTATCAGATTGGAAAACCTGCAGTGTGTGCCAATGCCAGGGAGCGTGATGGAATAGTACCTACTTGCCTGGATGAATACAACTCCAATAACACTCAAGAAACCTGCCACCATTCAGGACAAAGTAGTCCACTTGACTGGCACCACAAACACCAAGACTTATAGCAGTAGAATGTACAATCAACAAGATGCATTGCAGAAATGTTTAGGCTCCTTAGACAGCATTTCTAACCCAATGACCATTTCTATCCAGAAAGACAAGGGCAGCAGAAAACTGGGAATGCCACCACCTGCAAGTTCCCCACTAAGCCACTCAGCATCCTGACTTAGAAATAATGAAGCAACAGCAATATGTTGCTGGATCAAAGTTCTGCAGTAACTCTTTCCCCTGTGGTATTGTTGGTCTACCTCCACTAAATGCACTGCAGCAGTTCAAGAAGGCAACTTACCACCACCACCTCAAGTGCAACTAGGGATGGGCAATAAATGCTGGCCCAGCCAGCAATGCCCACATTCCAGAATTTTTTATTTTAATGTTTCACAATATGTTGATCTTTTTTATGCAGGGTCAGTCTGGAGTTCAATCTGACAACAGCCTTCACTCTTCCATCTCACATATGATTATTATCAGCAATGCACATCTCTACAGTTCATTTATCCCTTGGAATCAGAACAGCCTGAAGGTGTGGTTCTCCAGATTTCCATAACCAACTCATCAACTATTAATAACTTGGTTCATTATTTGGCCAGATCTTGTAAAAGAGGCAGCTGTTTAACATCTGTGTACACTTGCCAAGGTTTTAGATCTTTTTTAATCCACACGGTCATTACCTCTAAGAGCTCCTGCACTTGCATGCAGATCACCTTCTGCGGTCAGCTCTCCTTTGCCTCTGTCAGTCATATGGCTTTTTTATGTTAATTTATTTTCTGTTAATATTGTTTCCATGTCACATGAACCAGTATTTTTTATTAACCAAGAAAAGTCTAATTGATTTCTTTAAAAAAATTCCCTTTCAAACATTATTAAAAGCAATTAAAGAAACTGCAGACTTTCTTTACTATTCTGGTTTTGGTCAACAGTCATCACAAACATTATTTCTGAGAATGCACTGAAACACCAGATTAGATTATTTGCTCAACTGCTGGACTATAACAATCTTCTGAATCAAAGCTGACAGTGACAGTCACTAAGCCAAGATTCATATTCGGGAAATCTTCTTTTAGTCTATTCCACTTCAATGGAAATAATTCCAGATTTTCAACTTTATCATTCTAATTAGAGTTACCTGGTAAATCTACACTGCATGTTTAAAATGGTTTAATATTGTTGCTATCAACAACTGCAGTATCATAAAAGCAAACAAAAAATTGCTCAACACAACTTAGCATTTCTTTTTTCTCTGCACTCTTATTCATTAAGTAGAAAGAAGCTTTATAATCATGATTCTCGAGGCTTCTGCTTTTCCATATCTACTTACCTTCTTTTATATTTCTGATTTTTTCTGCACTAAAATGTATCACATCACATTCAGTTATATCTTCCACCCACCTGGCCATTCCATTAGTATATATGCATCTTTCTGTTACAGTCCTCCTTGGGTGCTTCACAGATCAATTGCCGTTGATACAGAAACAGAGAATGCTGGAGAAACACAATGGGTTTGACAGCATCTGTAGACTGAAAGCAGAGTTAATTTTTTGAGGTCAGTGATCCTTCATCAGAATTGATGATAGTGGGAAAGGGTGATATTTATGCTGATGGTGGGGCGTGGGGGAAGCAAGTAAATAGAATAAATGGAGATGGAGAAAGAAAGAGAGAAAGCAGACCACATTATAAGGAACAAATACAGTAGACTAGATTGAATGAAGTGTGCTGGGAAATTGCTGATTCATCTGGAGATTATGCCTGAGACCTTGTCTACTGCAGAGGAGGAAGTTAAACAGGCAAAGATTGCATCATCTTTGAGGTGAAATATTTACCCCTTTCCTCATTCTTACCTGTTGCGTCTTCCCAGATTTTTGATTACAGCTTTCAGTCCTTGTTTCCTATTTACTTTTTTACTCTGTTTGTTTGGAGTTGTAATTTTCCAGCTCTCTTATTTAATACAGATATTGGCTGAAGATACAACATTGTCCAAGCACGTATGACAATCATGGAACTAACTACATGTGTTGGCCAATTTAGGAACAGCTAGACCTAATTAAATAGTTAACTGGCTTAGCTTCATTTTGAGCTGGATAGTTATTGATTCAGCTCTCGCCTGGTGTATTGCTCAACACAGCCATCTCAGGTGCTCACAGCAAGAGCCCAGCACTCTTCTAGTAACTAAGTTATCACCACCTCATCGGAGCACTAGAATAGGTAATCAATCACAAGAGAGCCATTGCACATGGCTGATCTGCAGATAGACGTCAACAATTTAATCAATAATTTTCCAGTAGAGGTTTGGTCCCCTGTAGTTCAGCATTATTGCTCAACAGAGCCAAAATCCAGATGTCACATTGAAAGTTCAGAGACTACCCATGAACAGTTTAAATGATAGAGCAGGTGCTAAACATTGTCAGAAATCTTTACCTTTCAGTCATGTTTAAATGCAGCTTGCATTGATTTGGTCTCCTTCCCATCTGAGAAATGTCCCAAAGTGCTTCAGAGCCAGAGAATTAAAGTATTGTTGCTATGGGAAAGATACTGCAGGCAATGTGCACATAGCAAGGACCTGCAGATCGCAATTAAGAAGTAGTTGTTTAATCAGTTTCTGCTTGTGTTGTTTGAGTGTGAGATTCTGTTCTGGAGAATTTGTTGCTCTTCAAATCATGCAATGTGGTTTTTGCATCCATTTAAGTAGGCAGGCAAGATTCAAGGTCTTATCTTAAAGACAGGAATGTTATAGGGGTCTGACTGACATGAGCTCCAACATGTTTTGTAGCAGAATCATGTGGGAGGTGCGGTGAGTCCTATCTCAATGCTAGGAGCAAATTGTTGCATTTTCTATATTTCTGCGAGCCATTGAGTTTCTCGCTTGGCAGTGCCAAGTCCTATTAAGAGGAGAAATTGCTCATTAACAAATTTACTAAAAGCACATCTTGAGTTATTAATATTCAGCTACCAATCTGACCAAATGTGCACTAAATACCACAAATTCTCTCAGCTACTCAGGATATCCATGTTGGACACCAGGCACCAAAGTTCAACTTATGCTCCATGTCATCAGCCAACTGTACTCCACGCCCACAGATATTAGCATTTGCTATATAAAGCCCCTACAAACCTTCATGCTACACTTCCAATCCACTTTCAGGATAGTTCAGTATTTTAATGTTCCACAGGCAACTGTTACTGTAATGCTGCTGCAAGGCCACTTTGTGTTCAGAGACACCCATTGAGCATATTGACTCGGCCAGGCTGCAGTCCAGCCTGTTACATGCTGTCACTCATTGCCTCGCATCGGTTTTCCTAGCCTTTTTGCACTTTACCAGAGATAACAGACTCACTCTGCTGATGTATTGCCATGCCATTTAGTATGGACACAAAGCCAGGAAGCTTGATGTGTTTGGCACCTGTCCTAGTCACTTCAAGGGATATAGCCTTTGATCAGAGCGTCCCAGTGCAGTAAATCAGAAATAGCCTCCAATACCAGTCCAGAAGTTTCAACTCTGTCAGTTTGCTGCTTGGAGCAGTTAGCATCGGGATCCTCTCCATATCAGGTGTAAGGCAAACAATGATTTGTAGCCCATCACTCAAGTAGACTCTTTCTGCACTGTTGTGGGCTAGTCCTTCCTGGAATGAGAGAAAGGCAAGTATTAAAGGAGATAAAAGGGGCTGGCCCAGCCAGTACTTTTGGTGCAAGTGGGGAGGCGTCCTGAGAAAGTGATCCAGCAACACAGGAGGCATACAGGATTAGTGATGTCTATGACAGAGAGTGAGGGAAAGTATTGGAGGCATTAGTGAGAGTGTACAGCATGAATCTTGGAAGGTATTGTAGCAGACATAGAGTGAGTGTGAGGTGTCAGAGAGAAGATGGTTGCACTTCCACTGGCAGAGCAGGGAAGCTCATTCACCTTTTTCCTGCATGGGGTTTTGCATTCTTTCCCAACTCTGAAACTGCATTAACCTAGGTGGCAACCTTGACCAGGTTGGCATGGTCTGTGCTGTGGCCTCCTCCGCTGGTCCTGGGGAAGGAGGATGTCCACTTCTGCACAGTTACAGAGTCACAGAGATGTACAGCATGGAAACAGACCCTTCGGTCAACCTGTCCATGCCGACCAGATATCCCAACCCAATCTTGTCCTACATGCCAGCACCCGGCCCATATCCCTCCAAACCTTTCCTATTCATATACCCATCCAAATGCCTTTTTATACCCATCCAAATGCCTTTTAAATGTTGCAATTCTACCAGCCTCCACACATACCACCCTCTGTGTGCAAAATTTGCCCCTTAGGTCTCTTTTATATCTTTCCCCTCTCACCCTAAACCTATG
>NC_057732.1:24376078-24389441 GCF_004010195.1 Chiloscyllium plagiosum
AATACTTAGAAGAGTATAAAGGAAGTAGGGGTATACTTAAGAGGGAAATCAGGAGGGCAAAAAGGGGACATGACATAGCTTTGGCAAATGGAATTAAGGAGAATCCAAAGGGTTTTTACAAATACATTAAGGACAAAAGGGTAACTAGGGAGAAAATAGGGCCCCTCAAAGATCAGCAAGGTGGCCTTTGTGTGAAGCCGTGGAAAATGGGGGAGATACTAAACGAGTATTTTGCATCATTATTTACTTTGGAAAAGGATATGGAAGATATAGACTGTAGGGAAATAGGGAAATAGATGGTGACATCTTGCAAAATGTCAATATTACAGAGGAGGAAGTGCTGGATGTCTTGAAATGCATAAAGGTGGATAAATCCCCAGGACCTGATCAGGTGTACCCGAGACCTCTCAGTTCCTTGCCAGCAAAGTGGGGCTTCAGTTTCCTCCTGCCTGCAGTGTCCGTGCAAACATCAGGAACAGCGCAGGGCAGTCTGGACTCACAGTGCTTACACAACAACATTGTAAAGATGGAGCTGAGGATGTTAGTCAACTCCCAGATACCCTGACAGTGATGAGTTGTTCCACAATTGTGGTAAGATTGAGCTAGAATTGTGCCTTGGAGATGTGTGAGGTTAACAACGTGGGTTTGATTTAATAAAAAAAGGTGAGAAATCTCGCTATCTTTCATAATGAAAATCTTCAAACAGAAAGTTCAATGTAAAAGACACTTCACTACATGTTGGGAGAGGAAGAGAAGTAAACTCTTGCAAGGACTCAGAATCTCAATCAGAATCTTTAGAGAGTGAAAGCACACCACAATTTAAGTCTAGCTCTTCTGCAATCTAACTGCTCTTTTACATCTCTATACTTAGACCATTCTTACCATTTGTTCTTGAAATATTGGAGTCTGTTGTCTTGGATTACAGCACTCACCCCCCACCCCCCTTTATCAAGGTAAAATGAAAACAAATGGCTCTTTATTTTTACATGGCTGATGTATACTAATTTTAAAAATGAGCCAACTGAATAATGCTAATCAATCTTCGACCAATCTCCTGCTATAATGTACAACTTTAAAATGTATTTCTTTCACCTATGTACACTCCAGATTTACCAAAAGCAATCTCGTTGGTTGATAACTAAGGAATGTGTTGTGTTTTGTGTATATTGAAAGAAAAAAAAATTGCACTCAGATGCTCTTTGCACTTTTCCCATTAACATTTAAATTGGTTATCTACAAAGACTTCAGAGTCACAAGACTTTGTAATTTAGCCAGGCTGCTTTTTACTTCTAAAATATAAATATGAATTCTTGAACTTTTGTCCATTCCTGCTCCATGAATTCTGATGGTTATTTAATAACTTCTAAGGAAATAGTTCTGTCATCCTGAAATTTTGTATTGCACAATATCCTTAGATTTGCCTAAGGCCACTGAAGTGGCTTTGAAATAACAATGATTCCAAATTCCCTCATCAGCCAGGCTGAAGCTTTCTGCAAACAGAACAAGCTTCATCACTAAACAGTGAGGAAGTTAAATCTTTTGAAATGCAGTTTAAAAAAAAGCATTGCGAGAGTCATTGATCCAGAAGGTGCTATGACTTTGGGCACTAATATAAAATAGATAATATGTAGTGGTTTTAATGAAGTCAGCCAGGTGGACCTCATACAATATGTGTTCCCTAATTGGGGATGTCAATCTGGTCCAAACAGGGAGCCCTAGCTGAAAGATAAGAACAGGAGTGTCAGGAGGTCTGCTCAATCTGAGAGCCAGTTCTGATAGAACTGGATCATTGTCAAGGACTCTCTACATGATGACTTGGTGGCGGGATACTGGCTTCTGTGGAGTTATTTCACAGTATCCATTCAGTATTAAGGAAAAAAGAGATATACTGTCAAAGATTTTCATCTTGCTTTTTTGATTTTTATTTCTGTTTAATTCGGTATAATTTCACAAGCTAACAAAAATGAATAGAATTGAGAGTGTGGTGCTAGAAAAGCACAGCAGGTCAGACAGCATCAAAGGAGCAGGAGAATTGACGTTTCGGGCATAAGCCCTTCATCAGGAAATATGAACAGAAGTAAATGTCTAGAAATAAATAGAAACTATATTAAGTTGGGGTTAGAATATCTGAAGAGCCCAGAACCTAACAAAAGAATGTTATGAGTTTAAGTCCTGCTCGAACAATAAGGCCATACTCAGGTCAAGAGTCCTTGTGCATATTGATATTAATCTTGCCGAGAGCAACATGATGGTTATGTCATTTTCCAAACCAATCAAGCAATAGGGTGGGAGAGGGGTAGTTAGGTAACACATCTAATGAAGTAAAGACAAATCTCCACTTACAGGGGCCTTAGGAGGACCCGAGCTGAAAATGTGTTGCTGGAAAAGCGCAGCAGGTCAGGCAGCATCCAAGGAACAGGAGAATGCAACACATTTTCAGCTCTGATCTCCAGCATCTGCAGTTCTCACTTTCTCCTCCTTAGGAGGACCCACCAAACAAATCCAGTGATTGCACTGTATATGATAACAGCAGAGTGAGCTAAGAGTGACTGAGTGGAAGGAGACATTGTGAGACTGCCCTGTACCCAGCCCTCAGTTTACAGTCTCGTTCATGGAGATTAGTAAGACCTACTTGCACTTGGCTGAAAAACTCCACCTAAAGTTTGACTTTAAAGCATCTTGTTCAATATTTGTAACCATGATAAAGAAGAAACTTTATAATCATTGAAATATGCCTTTTACTGAGCTATTTGCTGTCGCAAAGTTGAATAGTAAAGATATTTCTCTAAATTTTATTAGAATTTTGGCCTGTTAACTGACTACAGCTATTATTTTGAAATTAACTAACATCAGGATTATGCTTAGAATTAAATTATTTTTTGAATAATTACTCAAAATTAACCATAACTTTAAATTACAATAAGTAACAAATGGCCACATGCTAATTCCATA
The DNA here is from genome assembly GCF_004010195.1 of Chiloscyllium plagiosum. Classification (NCBI taxonomy): domain Eukaryota; kingdom Metazoa; phylum Chordata; class Chondrichthyes; order Orectolobiformes; family Hemiscylliidae; genus Chiloscyllium; species Chiloscyllium plagiosum. The sequence goes on from NC_057732.1 coordinate 24,379,031, forward strand.
TCTATTTGGTTAGGATTTTGTATAATGTGCAGCACATTAAGCCCTTGGTAGTTATTGATGGAAGTTGTTTATTGGGATTAATTAATGGCAAATAAATTAAATACAGTAAACCTCACAGCTTAGTATCTTGCCTTTGGTACTGCCATTGATAAACATAATCCAAAACTATGAACAAGCTGGAAATCAGTGGTGATCTGGTACAAAAGGGCAAGAGTCTGTGGAAAGGGCTGCAGATCAATCAATCTTTCTCAAGATTCGTAGATGTATAATTAACCTTAGTTTCCTGCTACTGTTTTCTCACCATGAGCCCCAAGATATTTTCACAAGTGCAACCTTTACAAAATATCATGATATGAGAACGAGTGCACATCCATATTCTGAAAAAAAAATTAGTCTTATGGAATTAATGTAGTTATAATTAACTAATATTTTTGTGAGATTGATAATGCTGTTTGATTGTTACACAATAAAATCCACCAGTCACTTTTCCATCCTTTGTGAATTTACTGATCTCTGCAACGCAATGAAGGGGAGGTGATATTATCGTTTGACTATTAATCCAGAAATCCAGTAATGTTCTGGGGACCTGGGTTTGAATACTACCACATCAGCTGGTGGAAGTTAATGAAAAAAAAGTCTGAAATTCAGGGTCAACTGATGACCATCAAACCATTGATAATTGTTGGAAAAACCCTATCTGATTCACCAATGTCCTTAGGGAAAGAAATCTGCCATCCCCTCCTGGTCTGACCTACCTGTGAATCCAGAGCCACAGCATTGTGGTTGAGTCTCAACTGCCCTCTGAAATGGCCTCGCAAGCCACTCAGTTGTATCAATCCCCAGAAAGTCACACCAAAGAAATGAAACTGGACGGACCACCTGGCTTCGACCTTGGAACCAGCAAAGGCAACAGCAAAATCGCAAACAGCCCTGTTTGCAAAGTCCACCTTACCAACATCTGGGGGCTAGTGCCGAAATTGGGAGAGCTGTCTCACAAACTAGCTAAGGAAAAGTCTGATTTAGTCATTCTTACAGAATCATACCTTATAGATAATAGCCCAGGCACTACCATTGCCATCCTGAGATATGTCCTGTCCCACCGGCAGGACAGACCAGTAAGGTAGTGGCACAGTAGTATACAGGCGGGAGGGAGTTGCCCTGGGAGTCCTTGACATCGACTCAGGACCCCATAAAATCTCACAGCTTCAGGTTAGACATAAGCAAGAAAACTTCTTACTGGTAACCACATACCGTCCTCCTTTGGCTGACAAATCAGTACTCCTCCATGTTGAACAACACTTGGAGGAAGCACTGCGGGTAGCCAGGGTGCAAAATATACTCTGACTGGGGATTTTCAATGTTGACCATTAAGAGTGGCTTGGCAGCAGCATTACTGATTGAGCTGGTCAAGTCCTAAAGGATATAACTGTTAGAGTGGGTCTGCGGAAGGAGGTGAATAAACCAATAAGAGGAAAAATCATGCTTGACTTCATCCTTATTAATCTGTCAGCTACAGAGCATCTGTCCATGACAGTATAGGTGAAAGTGACCACCGCACGGTCCTTGTAGAGACAAAGTCTTGTCTTCACATTGAGAATAACCTTTGTGTTATTTAGCACTATCATTGTGCTAAATGGGACAGACTTTGAACCAATCTAGCAGCTCAAGACTGGGCATCCATGAGGCACTATGGGCCATCAACAGCAGCAGAACTGTACTTCAGCACAATGTGTAACTTCATGGCCTGGCATATCCTCCACTCAGGCGAATGTGAAGACTGCAGATGCTGGAGATGAGGACTGCAGATGCTGGGCCTCATTCTTGATGAAGGGCTTTTGTCTGAAATGTCGATTTTCCTGCTCCTCAGATGCTACCTGACTTGCTGTGCTCTTCCAGAACCGCACTCTTGACCCATATCCTCCACTCAACCATTACATCAAGCCAGGAGATCAACCCTTGTTCAATGGAAAGTGCAAAATGCCAGGAACAGAATCAGGCATACCTAAAAATGAGGTGATAACCTGGTGAACCTACCAAACAGGACTGCTTACATGCCAAACAGCAAAAATAGTAAGCGATACACAGAGCTAACATCCCACAACCAACAGATCAGATCTAAGTTCTGCAGTCCTTCAACATCCAGTTGTGAATGGTGGGGGACAATTAAACAACTCACTGGAGGCAGAGGCTCCGCAAATATCCCCATCCTCAATGATAGAGGAGCCCAGCACATCAGTGCAAAAGAGAAGGCCGATCTATTCGCAACAATCTTCAGTCAGAAGTGCTGAGTGGATCTCAGGCTCCTCCAGTGGTCCCCAGCATCACAGATACCAGTCTCCAGCGATTCGATATACTCCATGTAATATCAAGAAATGGTTGGAGGCACAGGATACTGCAACGGCAATGGGCCCTGATAACATTCCAGCAATAGTACTGAAGACGTGTAATCCAGAACTTGCCACTCCCATAGCCAAGCTCTTCCAGTGCAGTTACAACACTAGCACCTACCAGACAACGTAGGAATTGCCCAGGCATGTCCTGTACATAAAAAGCAGGACAAATTCAACCCAGCCAATTACCGCCCAATCAGTCTACTCACCATCATCAGTAAAGTGATGGAAGGGTCAGCAACAGTGCTATCAAGCAGCACCTGCTCAGACTGGAATCAGTGGGTATCAGGGGCAAACACTCCACTGGTTAGTGTCATACCTGACACAAAGGAAGAAGGTTGTGGTTGTGGAGGGCCAGTCATCTCAGCTCCAGGATATCTCTGCAGGAGTTCCTCAGAGTAGTCTCCTAGGTCCAACAACCTTTAGCTGCTTCATCAATGACCTTCCGTCTCTCATAAGATTGCACAGTGTTAGGCACCATTTGGGACTCCACAGATACTGAAGCAGTCTGAGTTCAAATGCAACAAGATCTGGACAATATCCAGGCTTGGGCCGACAAGTGGCAAGTAACATTCGTGCCACACAAATGCCAAACAATGACCATCACCAATAAGAGACACGCTAATCACCGCCCCTTCATATTCAATAATAATACCGTCATTGAATCTCCCACTGTCAACATCCTTGGGGTTACCATTGACCAGAAACTTAACTGGAATCAGCACATAAACACAGTGGCTACAAGAGCAGGTCAAAGACTAGGATACTGCGACGAGTAACTCACCTCCTAACACCCCAAAGTCTATCCACCATCTACAAGGCACAACTCCAGAGTGTGATGGAATACTTCCCACTTACCTGGATGGGTGCAGCTCCAACAACACTCAAAAAGCTTGACACCATCAAGGAAAAAGCAACCTGCTTGATTGGAAAGACATCTACAAACATTCAATCCCATCATCACCGGCGCTCAGTAGCTGCAGTGTGCATCATCTACAAGATGCACTACAGAAATTTACAAAAAATCCTTAGACAGCACCTTCCAAACCCATGACCACTTCCATCTTGAAGGACAACGGCAGCAGGTACTTGGGAACACCACCACCTGCAAGTTCCCCTCCAAATCACTCACGACCCTGACTTTGAAATGTATTGCAAGTCCTTCTCAGTCGTTGGGTCAAAATCCTGGAATTCCTTCCCTGCCGGCATTGTGGGTCAACCCACAGCAGGTGGCTGCAGTGATTCAAGAAGCAGCTCACCACCACCTTCTCAAGGGCAAATGGGGATGGGTTATCGATGCTGGTCAACCAACGATGCCCAAGTCCCACAAATCAATAAAAAAACTGCTAACTGCATCCTTTTTCAGCCAGTGTGACCTCCATGTTTGTTCAGTGTATTTTTCCAGGAATAAACATATGCACTGTTCATGCAGCGTGTAATCCACCTGCACTGTTGGCCATTTGCAGAAGTCGCAAAATATCACAATAGCGAAATGTTCCAGGATTGCAACCTTCACAGATTGCAGACTTCACTGCATTCACGAGCAAATTTTTTGCAGATGACAAATGCCACTAGGTCATTTTTAACCCAAAAGACTCAGTAGTGACTTATTGAGCTTGAAATTCCATAGGGTTCTATCAGTTTCCCACTGTCCTTTCATGGGGAAACTGGTGAAAGTCCCTGAGGAATTGCTTTAAGCAGCTCAATAAGATCATGGGCCATTATTGCAGCTGACATTCGGGTTACACCAATCTCTGTGGGAATTTAAGAGTAATTGTGTCTATATATACCATGTGTTAAAACCTGTTTCAACTTTAATATTTAAAATAAATTTATACACTTTTCTCCGAAATTTCACATGGTGCATTATACCTGAACTGGACCAAAGAATGAAATTGCAGTAAGTTTGCCAGAATTTGATGGCAATTTACATATCCCTACAGGAATCTCCAGTCCAAATCCCACGTGAAACATAAGAGCGTATTTGGTCTCCAAGGGAATTAGATCACACAAACTTTGAAACATCTACCACAATATAATTTTTCCAGTCATAAAGAGCAATCAGTTGAAAGGACAACTCTTGGCTCATTACGTTCACTGTCAGGTAGTGTAAAGAAAGACTTAGCATTTCTAATGAGCACAGGCTATTCCAAAGCATGTTATAGGCTATTAAGTTCTTTTGAAAGATAGATGCTGTTGCAATGTCGAAAGCTCCCATGAGCAGGAATGTGATGAGGATCAAATAACAACCTATTTTTGTAAAGTAAATTCTGGAAGTAATAATGACCAGGATACTGGGGTTAATTCCATTGCTGTTGTTTGAAATAGTGCCATTAGATCTTCGTCATCTATAAAGGAGACATGGCCTTTGTTTGATGTCAAAATACAAAACCTCCTCCAGTGTAGAAATAGACAGCAATGTGATTTACCTCAGTTCCTGAAAATGAACCCATAACCTTAATTCAGAAGAAGGGACACTACCAACTGAGCCATTATTGACAGGGTTGATATGGTTACTTCCAAGTCTGCTTCTGTCACTATTATTAATTTATTTTTAATATGCCAGTAATAGCAATATTGGATTTTGTCCTTTTAAATGAGGAAATACTAGTCTACTGAGTTGTTGAATACTGAGTTAGTAATGCTAAAGCAATGGTCAGTTTAGTCAATGAATCCAGTACACACTGTAGAGAATTTTAGATAACAAATTCTGCATCCTTATGAAAAGCAGGGGATTGATATGAAACAGAGAAATTTACATTAAGAAGGTCCATTCTGAAGAACAGCAACAGTGAATCGATCAATACAAGCAGTTAATCAGTTTAAGATAATCGATTAATGATAAGACAAGAAACACTTTAAAACTGACAAAATGGAAATATTGAGTAATATGAATGTCACTTAATGAGCTAACAAAAAGACGTCAAAAGTGTGTGAGGGTTCTGAGATCTGCAGCCTATTAACTTGGAATTGAAATGTATTTAAGTCCTCCAGATAAAACACTCAAGATTAAACCCTTACAGCTTCTTTAGACTGTACATTCAATGTAAATTTGTCTGTTTAAATCTGTACTCACTATATAAATCTGTGACCTCCGACTTGCAATAGTATACAGTCTATCCAATTGAGTAATAATTTCTGAAGTAAAAATGCAGACCTCACACCTCCTTGAAGAATATGTATATCAGGGGACTGATGTTTTATTTCATTGGAAGACCAGATACAAATCAACAAGAAAAGAATTAAAAATAATGTAAGGAGAAAGGGAAGGAAATCTCACACTTCTAATGCAATGGACCTTCAGCCATTCTAGAGGAGAGTGTATCGAGGAGAGATGAAGCTGCAAAAAAAGTATGGGGAATGGCTTAATGCCTCTTATCTCTGAAACTGAAGACCATTGCTGCAAGACGTTCAGGGAAGTTAAGGTAACATACTTGCCATTCCTTTGTTTTTACTTGTGTATTCTGGGTACAAGTGAGTTCTTCTCCAATGAAAATTAATGACTGCACAACTAATCTTTTAAATTTGGCTCTTGGAAAAGTAAAATCATTTCGCTTGACATTAAACAGCGTGAGTCCCAATTGTCACTAAAGTAATGAACTCACTGCACAATTATAAAATCTCTCCTTCCCCTTTAACAGAACAATAGCTTGCAACATATTTCTTACAACAGCTGTCCCATGTCAACTGCTGTGTCAGTCTTATTACTAAACTTTACCAAATTCACTCATTTTTACTGCAGGAGAAATTTTCACATAATGTTTATAAGAGTTAGAGGAATGCAGGAGAGTCTCAAACATTGCACTGGGCTGGATCTTGCTAAAGCAAGATTAGTTAGATTGTTCCTGCACTCTACAGTTCAAGGATTCTTAAACGTCCTTAACTTGAAAGTTAATGATGAAGTGGTGAGGACAACAAGGAATCTAGGGTAAAAATAGAAAAGGTTGAAATGCTTCTCTCTCAATGGAAACTGTCTGTACTGCTGAATATTTTAGCATTTTAGGTTTTATTATTTCCAATCTCCAATATTTTATTTTTGCAGTGGGAATATGCAGGATCTGAGTAAATGTTGGGACCAATAAACTTTAATATCTGAGAAACAAAAAGAGGAGCACCAGAGAAGGAGTCAAATCTGGTACAAAACAAAATACAGAGAAAGGAAAATTTTCATTGAGAGAAAGACAAATATGAGTCAGAAAGGAAGAAATAAAGAGATTAATCCAGTCAAACCTATAAAAGTTGAAAAGTGAATTACAACATTGTTGTTGTGGGCACGGAATGAGCTAATATGTTTTCCTGAGCTACTATAATGGGCTTCTCTGTACCATTCCAACCCTGCCTCCACTCCACCAGTCCCATATCCTACATTTCCTGAAAGCTGAATTGTTTGAATGTGAAGACGTAAGAAATAGGAGTAGGACTCATGACTTCTCAAGTCTGCTCCACTCTTCAACAAGATTATGGCATCAATGTAGAATAAAATAGTTATCACCATATCCCTTGATTTCTTTAGTGTCCGAAAGTCAACTCATTGCAGTCCTAAACATGCATATCGAATGAGCATCCAAAACCTCCTTGATCCAGAGGGTTCTAAAGATTCACAACCTTCTGAATTAAGAAAGTTCTTTTTTTTCTCAGTCTTAACCAGCTGACATATTATCCTGAGACAATGGCTTCTGGTTCTAGTATCTCCAGAAAAGGAACACGACCTCTCAGCATCTGTCTTGTCAAGCCCTCTAAGAATTTTATCGCTGGATTTAATCCAGCCCGTCACAGCAGGAAATATCATGGCAGACTCACTTAGTCAAGGAAGAGGACCTGTCTCAATCTCCCACATCCTCTGGTATGGGACTTCAAGTTGCCAGCAGCAGGATGTTAATTGGGCTCATTAATGATCCACTTGATACCTGTCAATTTAGGGGTGGGTTCAGACTTTAAATGGTGTGTCTCAATAGACCACCAAGCAAACACTGATGGATTTCTTCGTGGCCTCTAGAGTGTCCCTCATTGTCAAGTGTTCTGTGCTCCATCAAAAACACCCAGCACTGAGCAGGGAATGACTGTTGAAAACCAGCCCCTCTCCCAAGCCTCCGATCCCCTTGGCTACCATCCTCTCCCGCAACCCCCAGCCCATGACACCCATCCATCCCTCAATCAATTGTGGCTGGCAGTATCATAATCCTGACCCTCTGATGGGTGCAGTGCTGCCAGTAACCACGCTCTTACCTGGCACTGATGGCATGACAAGCCTCTAATTGGCTGACAGCTCTCAGTGGACAGGATATCTTTCAGAAATAGTCTGACAAACTGATGGTTGTATCAAACTACTGCTGAGAAATCAAACCAGATGGACCGCTGTAGTTTGAAGCAACTCACCAACATGTTCTAAAGGGTATTAGGAATGGGCAGTAAAAGCTGTCCTTACTTACAATGACAACTTTAAAAAAGGGGACCCTACATTATCCACTAGTTATGAATTCCTGCTACTGACAATTATGGAGCCATTTAAATTTCAAGGATATTTCCTGTTCTCCTGCTGCTAGTTTCAGCAAAGGTTACAGATGCACAGCTTTAGCACTTTCAAGATTAAAATGATTGAATGCAAATTGTGAGCCAGAGGTGCAGTATTTCCTAATCCACTTGTCCTATATCTGCCATACTTTGACATGCAATTTTGGTCAAATGTTATATAGTTTGTTGCAAGAGCATGTTCCTTATTTTTGTGGATTTTGTGCTCTGGCTTTTTTCATTGCACTAATGTGACTTCCTTTTACAAAGTTCATCGGTATTTTCCTAAAAAGTAAGTTTTATGACTGGTAATTTGAGATGACACTTTAAAAATATTAATAGGCACAGTTCTTTAGGACATTATCCTTTAACTTCTTAACTTGGGTTCAAATTCAGGCAAGACAGATGGGTTGGAAGTCTTTTCCCTCTGATAGCAATTACAGGTCTTCAGTGAAATTAATTTTCAGTCTCTACTCAGATCTCAGTGGATATTAGACTGCAGAACAAAACTGCGCAAAATTCACTACTAATTGGCTCTAATTAGACAATCTCACTCAGCGAGGCCATAAGGACAGATGGTGTGGGAATAGAAGATGTCAGGCTGGTGTTGTCAGAGGTGCAATTCTAAGATTGGGTTAAAGCACTTTGTTTGGGGAGAATGGAGGGAAAATTTGCAGGGCTTAAAATATAGGCTTGACTATAGCATACTCAGTCCCATCACACAGTGAAAGGGGAAACCTAATTCAGTGTTCAGGCATTTTTTTTTATATAAGCAACAAATCCAAATACTGATACCCACTCAGCCCAAAAACCCCCCTGAGCTAGGGGCACATTTTAGGAACTCTGGTACATATAAACATAAGGGTTAACAAAAGCTATTTTACAGGAATCTAAAACAAATATTGTAATGATTGTACCAAGATCAGCCAGGTGGACCTCATAAAATATGGGTTCCCTGATTGGGGCTACTAATCTGGTCCAATCAGGGAACCCTGGCTGACAGATATACACAGGAGTGTAAAATATAAGCACTACTGCAGTTAGGCAGTAGTATGGAGGCAATAAAAAAAGGGAAAAAAAGATATAAAAAAACCTAAAATGTCAGATATTCCGTTAAAAAAAACAGGAGTGTCCTGAGGTTCTGCTCACTCTGAGAGCTGGCTCTGAGGGAGCTGGATCAGTGTCAAGAACATTCCATGTCTAAATAAAGGATGACCTTGTGATGGCAAAATGACCTCTGTGGAGTCATTTCAAATATACGTTAGTTAACTTTTGTTTTCGATGACAAATATTGTTTAACTGCATATGAAATGAATCTGAAACATATCTAAAAACATAAGGTGGTTTCAAATTGTGGGTCTAGATCCTATGTCAGAGTTGATAGACTGAAACAAACACATGAAGGATTTATCCAAGGGGATTTATCCAAACATGATACCTCACACACAGTGTGCTATCACCTGAGCCATCAAAGGTCTTTCATTCCATTCTCTCCTCACCACTATAGGCTGTTTTCACTGCTAAGGTGGAGGCAGCCTTCTCAGCAGTGATGACCATTGGCCTTGAAGGACTGGTTATGTGACTCTGGGGGTGTTAATGTCTAGAACTTCCTCAGTTTGACCTTCCACAGGTCAAAGGGTAGAGGGTCAGCCACCTCTAGTGTACGGTTTCTCCACTAGCTGAATGCTTCCTGGCACCAAACGGTCGTCTAGTAAGAAGGTCTCTTGGTGCCATGCCTTTGGACCTGAGAAACAGTTGTGATGTGTGTGTAAGTCTGTGCTATTCTCCTATGGACCCTAAGGGTGCTGAACCAGACTCTCCATAGCAGCCACTAACCTGTTCATAGAGTGACATGATGATCAGATGATCAGAGGTAGCAAGGTCCCCATAGTTTAGCTGCCCTCCTGCAGCCTCTGGGTTATCAGGTCCATTGTTTCTCCTGTCTGTCCCTGTGCCTGTGGACAAAGTCCATGATTGCTGACACCTCTCCTGCCTGAGGCTGAGCAGGTACCCGATCTCTGTCAGTCCTCTGAGTGTCAGCGGCCTGGAGCATTTCCTCCTCAGCTGACTGTGGAGCTGTCTCAGTACAGTGCTCACCAGCTTCTGCTCCCATACTTTTGTAAGTGTGACATAAACCACTAAGGTGTCAGTATCTGAGCTAATGGGGGGGAGGGAGGGGTAGGGGAGGAAGGTGTGCAGGAGACAGCTTTGCTGATGGTTCCTCTGAGGCCTCAGTAATCCCGAGATTGGTGATCCCATGGGTGTTCCGTTGATTTGTTCGTACTAACAAATCAACGGAACACCCATGGGATCACCAATCTCGGGACTCATAGCAGAGGCAGTTATGCAAAGGTTAGAACAAACAGTCCTACCACAAATTCAACCCAAACTCTGGGTCAGATATGTCGATGACACGTTTGTAATCATTAAAAACACGGAAATAGAAAAAACACACCGGATCATCAATGCCACACTCACAGGAATCCGATTCACGAGAGAAGAAAAAAAGGATA
>NC_057732.1:24389914-24398465 GCF_004010195.1 Chiloscyllium plagiosum
AACTCCATCAACAAACACATTGACCTGGACCCAATATACCAACCACTACAGCGGACAGCTGAAACTGACAACCGGAAGCGGCAGGGACAGACCACTATAAACACCGGAGGAAACATCAAAGAAGCGCTTCGCAGGAGGCTCCCAAGCACTGATGATGTCGCCTAGCCAGGGGACGAAACGTTTGCAACAAAAACTTCCAGCTCGGCGAACAGAACCACAACAGTAAGACATAATTCTGTGACTGTGATCATATCAGGATGTTGCTTGACTAGCCTATGGAATAGCTCCTCCAATTTTGGCACAAATCCCACATGTTACAGACGAGAAATTTGCAGACTTGACTAAAGCTTCAAATGTAAATGAAGACAATTATAAAGGTATGTGGACAGTTGGCTAGAGTGGACTGGGAAAAGCAAGGTGAGATGGTAGGGAAGCAGTGACAGATATTTAAGATGGAGGGCATTTGTCCCATCATGCCTGTACTGGTTCCCTTACCTAGTGCTCTCTGCTGCCTTTTCCCATTATCACTACATATCATTTCTATCTAATGGTAGATAGATTATAGTAAGTAATCATCCAATATCCTCCTGAATGCTTCAATTGAACGTGCCTCCAACATATCTCCACGTAGTGCATTCTACTAGCTGTGTGAAAAGGATTTTTTTCCTCACATCAAACTTGTTTTATTTGTACACCACTTTAAATCTCATTTTTAAAGCTCCCCTTCAATTTTCTCTTTTACAATTGGGAACAGCTGCTCCCTATCTGCTTTGCACAGCCCGTTCCATCAAATCTCAACTCAGCATCTCTCTCTCCACAGAGAATAATCTCAACTTCTTCAATCTGTCATCACAACTGAAGATTTTCATCCCTGGATCCATCTTGTTGTCACAAAGCTGGTCACTTTTGTTTCTAAAAGCTGTTCCTTTTCTCAAGGATACTGTGTCCTTGACTTTTTTTTCGCAGGGGTCATAAACAGGCTGGGCTCTGATTGGACTGGTTTGGTACAGAGATGAAAAGGATTTTGAGAGGCCTTTTGTACACAGATGAGCCTTCAAGCCAAAGTGGTCATGTTTTAGAATGTAAGAGGGGTGGTCAGCTCTTTAGCTGAGAGGTTCAATCCAGGCCGGGTTGGGAGTTCAACAGTGAGCTGTGTGGGAACTCTCTCTCTCTCTCTCTCTCTCTCTCACTATATATAAATATATAATATCCTTCTAACTTCAACCTATAAGCATATGTTACATTTTTTTAACTGTGTCTTAAAGGGGTTTGCTTATTGGGATTGATGTGTATATTTGGAACAGCATAATTAAGACTATTTTGGATAGATTGAGTTCTGTAGGGGTTCCTTATTCTGTTCTTTGTGTTTCAATGTGTAATTTTGTGAATAAAGTTCTATGTGTTTTAAAACCTAGTAGTCAACCTAGCTAGATTATTCCGGGTAATTTTCATTGTACTCTTTCTGAAACAAATTGCAAAGTTATGGTCTGATTTGTCTGCTTAAGAATGTTTTGAGTGGTCTGGCCTAGTCCATAATATTATACATTGCTTTTAAACTCCTTTGATTGCATTTTCATCTTTACTATAATGTAGCACCTACAACTGTACACCATTTCTACCTAATGGTAGATGGATTATAATAAATAATCATCCAACGCCCACCTGAATGCTCGATACTCTGCACAATACTCTAGCTGATGTCTAACAATTGTCTTTATACAAGTTCAACATCACCTTCCTACTCTTGTACTCTGTGCCCCTATACCAAAGTCAAGAACACTCTATGCTTTATTAACTGCTCCCCGTCACCTTCAATGATCTGTACACTTACACACCAAAGTCGTTCTGCCCTTGCACCCCCATTTTCAACATTCCAATGAGAAAGAAAGATTATATGAGAAGGATATAGATGTTAGTAAGGTTCATGGTTGATCTTGCCGACTTGCTATCAATTAATGCCCTCCATTGGTCAGCTATTGATGACAGAAGGGTGTGAAAACACCATCGGTCATAAGTAGCTGCCTTCCAAGCAGGTGGAGAATGTGTCTGCTTTCCCAGAAAGGAACAACCTGGATGTCAGTCTGTGGGCAGGCATCTACTTGCAACAATCACCAGGCAATTAAATGCACAAATTGGGTGATGAGTTTGCTGCTGAAAGCCATCCCACTGTCCTTGTCTCTAACTCCCGTCAATCCCACTTCCCTTTTAATACAGCCTTATTATCACTTTGCTTTACTCTGACCTCATTTTTTGGTGCATCTTTATGTTTGTGCATTATGTTCCCTTGTCTCACACTCTACTTATCCTGCATTATTTCTTTGACATTCCTTTTCAAGTTTCCACATCTCCTCTTCACATGAACTAGGGTGGCACAGTGGCTCAGTGGTTAGCACTGCTGCCTCATAGCACCAGGGTCCCTGGTTCGATTCCAACCTTGGGTGACTGTCTGTGTGGAGTTTGCACATTCTCCCTGTGTCTATATGGATTTTCTCTGGGTGCTCTGGTTTCCTCCCACAGTCCAAAGATGTGCAGGTCAGGTGAATTGGCCATGCTAAATTGCCCATACTAAATTGCCCATAGTGTTAGGTGCATTAGTCAGAGGGAAATAGGTCTGGGTGGGTTACTCTTCGGTGGACTGGTTGGGCCGAAGGGCCTGTTTCCACACTGTCAAGAATCTAATCTAATCTAAAACTATCCAACCATCCCCAACAACATAGTGTGAAGCCTTCTCTACAACACAAGTAATATAATTCACCGGTCCAGTGTATTCAGGAGAAGGTAGTGTGAATACTACAGCTCCATCTGTTTGTTGATGCTCAACTTACGCCAGATGCCAAATGGTCCTGGCAGAACCTTATTACAGTCTTGGGTGGAATGTAAACAAATGAGCTGACAGCCAGAGGTGCGATGAGACTGATTGTTCTTGAAATCAATGCAGTCAATGTGCAAGTGTAGTCTTTCAGGTCCTACCCTAATTTAGGTCAGAGAAAATCACCAGAAACCTCTCTGCAGGTTGGCTTCATTAACTAGCGCCAATTTAGATGGTTGTAGTTGTTTGTGATTCAATCATCTGTCTCAGGATATCACAGTGTGGTGTTCCAGACTCAAGTATCTTCAGCTTCATCATCAATGGCCTTTCTTCCATCAGAAAATCAGAAGCGGGATGTTCACTAATGATCACACAATGTTCAGCACCTTTTATAGCTCCACAGAGGCTGATGCAGTCTGTGCATCGATACAGTCTGTATTGTTTTCCTCCACCTTCTGAAAAGCAATTTACAGATGGGCAAGGAATTCTGGTTTTGCCAATGATGGCCCTCATCTCATGAAATATTTTATAAATTAAAGTGGTTGAGGAGGAAGCTGAGCTAATAGTGAAACCAGTTTTGTAAAATACTGCAGATACTAGAAGTCTGAAATAAAGTCAGCAATGTGAGAAAGGCTCGTCACGTGAGTTGGTATCTGTGGACAGAGAAACAGTCAGCATTTCAGTTGAACTGGAAGATGTTTGAGACAAACATCCTGAAGCAAATATAGAGCCAGAGAAAGAAATAAAGTGAGAAAATTATGATAGCAATAATTAACTGACAAAAGAAATAAGATCACAAAACTAAAATGGGGTGATAATGGGATAAAGTATAAAAACGAAAGATCAGTCCACTGGAAATTACTGCAATGTCATAAAGAAGACAAATTGACATATCAAATTTGTTTTCTATTGCAGATGATAGTAACAAGGTATTGGTACATGAGGTTCATTTCTCATGGATGGGTAAATAGACATCGATAAGAAAGAAGACAAAATCAGCTGGGACACAGACCAAAAAAATTGCTGACTTCCAATTGAGACAATAATAAAACTGTAAACGTTGTCCAGTAATTGGTACACCTTTGGTTTTTGAATGGTGTGAGTCATTCAGGTTTCTGCAACATCAGATGATTATTGGCAGTTATTTGTTCTTGTAACGGAGCACAATTATCTCACTGGCGGCCCTCCTGCCCCGGTGAGGAAAGATATCTCTTCTGTCGTCCATCTTCTATATCAATGCTTCTAATGACATGTTGGAGAAACTTGTTGCATGATCTCTGACCTGTTGTAATATTTCCACTTCTCCTGCTTTTAGATGTTATTACACATCTCTGCCAAAGGTTGGACTTGAATTTGAATCTGCTGACCTAGTTGAAGGGACGTTACTACTACAGCTTTCTCCTTCTGTTCATAGACTCATCAAAACAATGTTCACCTTCTTCAGTGAGAATACAAACAACACATCTTGGTTTTAATATTGTAAGCGAGCTTTAAGTGTGATGAGCCTCATATGTACTTGGCTGTACTGATTACTGCTGAACACTGCACACAAACCTCATTTAAACTGAAATAAAGTTGTATGCTGTCTACATTTCTACAACCCATGGGTGAGGTGACCTCTGTGTCTGATTGTTGATTTAGAGTCAAGAGTGTGGTGCTGGAAAAGCACAGCAGGTCAGGCAGCATCTGAGGAGTAGGAGAATCAACGTTTCAGGCAAAAGCCCTTCATTAGGACTGGCTTCTGCCTGAAACATATGCCTGCTGTACTTTTCAAGCCCCACACTCTGGACTCGAAATCAACAATCAGACACAGAGGTCACCTCACCCATGGGTTGTAGAAATGTAGACAGCATACAACTTTATTTCAATTTAAATGAGGTTTGTGTGCAGTGTTCAGCAGTAAACAGTAGAGCCATGTACATATGATCTCCATCATCTGCAGTCCTCACTTTCTCCTCATTGTTGGTTAACCCATTTCCTTTCAGTCTTTTTTCAGATGGTTACTACCTTTCCAGTAATAGATATTCCAGTAAAGATAGATAATTAAAATCTCAGGATCCTTTTATTAGATTGCTGTACAGTATAGGAAAGCTTGAATGAGTAACCTTTTATAGTTACTGCTAACCTGATTGTACCAAATTTTAGTCGTTTTCTTCCTCCCAATTGCAATTTCAATAAACAATTTTACATTAATTAAAATTATTCAAGTTTATTTCATGATTTGTGAAGACAAAGAAAACTATAAAATAGCAACCAGGATGTGACAGAGAGAACATTATTTATTGATGACAAGGCAAGAAAGAACTTTTGCAAGAAAGAACTTACTGATGACACAGAGGGCCAATAGGGGCATGGACTGCCTCTACCAACAAATGCATTCAATATTTAGGAGGGCACTGACTGTGAAGGAATGTCACAAGAGAATTTATTTTCTGAAAAATGGTGCTGAAGTGAAACTCCGACGTAATAGAGCACAACAAAAACAGTGTTATAGAAAGCCAAAAGCCACTGATGAAATTTCTTTTACAATCACATAAGATGATTGCAAAACTTTTCAATCTAAGGGATAAGGGCAGCATGTCATCAGCCTACTGATAAATTTGGAAGTAATAGAAAAATGTTTGCTGTCTTTCATGTACAATTTAATGATTGACTTTGTTCTTCGATTACATAATTACATATATAATATTTCTTAGATAATTCTCTTATTGGCAGAACGTACGTGCTCTCTTGCTACCCAGAAGCAGAATGTTTTCATGTTTAGCAACTCCATTGGTGGAACTATAACTGCAGCAGAACAAACACCCACTGGAGCCAAGGATCATGGATCAAAGTCACATGTGAATAATGTAGGATGAGAATTTGCCAAGATGGGGTCACAAGGAGAGGGAGGGAGTGCAATGGTCAGTAGCAAAGGTGCGAGTGTGGCTGTTAATGAATCCACACACCTCCATTTACAATGTCCAGACCCTCTATCAGTTCCTCTATACAAGTGAACACGAGGCCTCAGGAAAGACAATCTAGCCCCACAGATATTGTTGCTGTGCATGTCACTTTACAACAGACCCATTTACCACTGGGTTAATCCCGACAGTGGTAGACATTAATCAGCAATGTAAGGATCTCAGTTGGCAGTGAGGCAGGAATATCACCTTCCCACCCACACCATAATTCGGTGGCTAGCAGGGTTCAGATATGCCACTATCCTTCCTAAGTTAATGCCACCTAGCTTGCCACCTGTGACAGCAGGAAATTTCGCCAGTCGTCTGCATACTTCATAGCCTTTAAGTGTTAGTGTATCCATAATCAATGACATTTGTGCATTCCACAGATGACTGTAAGGTATCCTCACCTATGCTCATATTTAATAGGGAATTGATGTGATACTCTATACTGTCTGTCATCCAAATTCCAAAAGTCATCTGGTTTGCAACATTTATTTTAACAGCTCATTTCTGTTCATGTTTAAATAACACATTTAAAGTTCATGTTATGACATGCCTGTGTTTGACATGATAGTTCAAAAGTTAATATTGTAAACTACTTCCTTTAATCTACATTGCCGCTTCCAGAAAGAAACCCTTTTCTTTTAATACTTTCAAAACAGTTTCAATTTTCTAGCCCTCTTCACTTCCCCAATGTGTCACTGAAATAATATTGCTTTATTATAAAGTTCTCAAAGTAATTTTGTGAACTTCAAAAATATATCTGCTTCTCCATATGAATTGATTATTTTAACACAAGGTCAGAAGTCACATGACACCAGGTGAGCGTCCAACAGATTTGAAATCACAAGCATTTGCAGCACTGCTCCTTCAATAGATGAAGAGCCTTTGCAGAAATCAGAGTACCTGGAGAAAACCCATACAGACACGGGGAGAATGTACAAACTCCACATGGACTGTCACCCAAATATGGAATTAGACCCAAGTTGCTGGTATTATGAGGCAGCAGTGCTAACCACTGAGCCACCTTGTTAAACCTTCACTCTGACAGACTTAAGAAGAATAGAAAAACAATGCTTTTAAGGACCAAATAGTTTGGTCTGGAATGCACTAGCTATGAGAGGTGTGGTGAAGGCAAATTCAATTATGCCTTTCAAGAGGAATGCATCTGGGAAAATTAACAAACAGTGAAATTCACAACTAATCTTGGAGGAACTGTTGGGCGAAGTTCACAGCACAGAATCAGATAAGTTAATTGTTGTTTTAAATCTGTCCAAGAGAAAAGCTGTATTAGTGAGTACAGTGGGTTCTTTCTTGATTATATGTTTTTGGAGATAAGTCTCTTGATTAAACTTAAAATATAAGCCTTAAATATTAATTTAACCTGGGACAGTATTTGTAGAGGAATAAGAGGTGTTATTTTCTGGGTCAGTAGATTGTGAAGGGGGAAAAATGACCTTTGCAGTGATATGTACTTCTTGTCAGGTGTGGGAGTTTAAAGAGAGTTTAAGGGTTACTGTGTATTATGTCTGCCATAAATGCTGTTGGATGCCAATCTAATGAGATCGAGTGGATCGGTTGGAGAGACAGATAGAAGCGATGAGGAATTTGCAACAGCAACAGTGTGTGATGGACGGCAGTTATACGAAGGGGGGAAAGTCTCAGATACAGTCACATAGATGGGTTAACTCCAGGAAGGGTAATAGAGGTAGGCACCTAGGGCAGAAGTCTTTTGTGGATATACCTATTTCAAACAGGTATGCTGTTTTGGAAAATATAGGGGGTGATGGATTCTCAGGGGTATGTAGCACGAACAGCCATGTTTCTGGTATTGAGACTGGCTCTAATGCAACGAGGGGTACGTCGGCTTCCAAGAGATCAATTGTGTTCGGGATTTTTCGGCAGTCAGAGGTACAGATAGACGGTTCTGTGGCCAGCAGAGAAAAAGCAGAATGGTGTGTTGTTTCCCTGGTGCCAGGATCAAGGTTGTCTCAGAGGGGGTGCAGAATGTTCCCATGGGGGAGACGGGCCAGCAGGAAGTCATTGTCCACTTTGGAACCAACAACATAGGAAGGGAAAAGGTTGAGATTCAGAAGGGAGATTACAGAGAGTTAGGCAGAAATTTAAAAAGGAGGTCCTCAAGGGTAGTAATAGTTGGATTACCCCCAGTGCTCAACTTATTGGGATTGTATTATAGACCCCCCAATAGCCAGAGGGAAATTAAGAAACAAACTTGTAAGGAGATCTCAGCTACCTGTAAGAATAATAGGGTAGTTATGATAGGGGATTTTAACTTTCAAAACATTGACTGGGACTGCAATAGTGTTAAAGGTTTAGATGGAGAGGAATTTCTTAAGTGTGTACAAGACAATTTTCTGATTCAGTATGTGGATGTACCTACTAGAGAAGGTGCAAAACTTGACCTACTCTTGGGAAATAAGGCAGGGCAGGTGACTGATGTGTCAGTGGGGGAGCACTTTGGGGCCAGCGACCAAAATTTTATTCGTTTTAAGGTAGTGATGGAAAAAGATAGACCAGATCTAAAAGTTGAAGTTCTAAATTGGAGAAATGCCAATTTTGACGGTATTAGGCAAGAACTTTCGAAAGCTGATTAGAGGCAGATGTTCGCAGGTAAAGGGACAGCTGGAAAATGGGAAGCCTTCAGAAATGAGATAACAAGAATCCAAAGAAAGTATATTCCTGTCAGGGTGAAAGGGAAGGCTGGTAGGTATAGGGAATGCTGGATGACTAAAGAAATTGAGGGTTTGGTTAAGAAAAAGAAGAAAGCATATGTCAG
>NC_057732.1:24399764-24407041 GCF_004010195.1 Chiloscyllium plagiosum
ACACCAAAATTGGAGGTGTAGTGGACAGCGAAGAGGGTTCCCTCAGATTACAACAGGATCTGGACCAGATGGGCCAATGGGCTGAGAAGTGGCAGATGGAGTTTAATTCAGATAAATGTGAGGTGATGCATTTTGGGAAAGCAAATCTTAGCAGGACTTATACACTTAATGGTAAAGTCCTAGGGAGTGTTGCTGAACAAAGAGACCTTGGAGTGCAGGTTCATAGCTCCTTGAAAGTGGAGTCGCAGGTAGATAGGATAGTGAAGAAGGAGTTTGGTATGCTTTCTTTTATTTGTCAGAGTATTGACTACAGGAGTTGGGAGGTCATGTTGCGGCTGTACAGGACAGTGGTTAGGCCACCGTTGGAATATTGTGTGCAATTCTGGTCTCCTTCCTATCGGAAAGATGTTGTGAAACTTGAAATGGTTCAGAAAATATTTACAAGGATGTTGCCATGGTTGGAGGATTTGAGCTACAGGGTGAGGCTGAACAGACTGGGGCTGTTTTCCCTGAAGTGACGGAGGCTGAAGGGTGACCTTATAGAGGTTTACAAAATCATGAGGGGCATGGATAGGACAAATAGACAAAGTCTTTTCACTGGGGTGGGGGAGTCCAGAACTAGAGGGCATAGGTTTAGGGTGAGAGGGGAAAGATATAAAAGAGACCTAAGGGGCAACTTTTTCATGCAGAGGATGGTATGTGTATGGAATGAGCTGCCAGAGGAAGTGGTGGAGGCTGGTACAATTGCAACATTTAAGAGGCATTTGGATGGGTATATGAATAGAAAGAGTTTGGAGGGATATGGGCCAGGTGCTGGCAGGTGGGACTAGATTGGGTTGGGATATCTGGTCAGCATGGTCAGGTTGACCGAAGGGTCTATTTCCATGCTGTATATCTCTATAACACTATGACTCTAAGAGTGAATCTGATAATCATCTGGAAAGAAAAATATTTCCAGGAAATTGGGAAAGGGGAGGGAGGATAACACTAGCAAAGTTGTCATTGCTGAGAGCTAGCACAGACATAGGGCAGTATGTTGGCTAGCACTGCTTTCTCACAGCACCAGGAACCCGGGTTCGATTCCAGTCTCGGGTGACTGTCTGTGTGGAGTTTGCACATTGTCTGCATGGGTTTCCTCTGGGTACTCTAGTTTCCTCCCACAGTCCAAAGATGTACAGGTCAGGTGAATTGGCTATGCCCATAGTGTTAGGGGTAAATGTAGGGTAGGGATCTGGGTCGGTGTGGACTTGTTGAGCAGAAGGGTCAGTTTCCTGTAAGAAATCTAATCTAATTAAAATTCCTCCAGGGCTCTAAAAATTTATTGTTATACTGTTGGGGCTATAAAGTTATGTACTCTCAATTATACTTATAAGAAATTGGAAGATCTTGTGGTACGTGTATGAAATGAGCTGCCAGAGGAAGTGGTGAAGGCTGGTACAATTGTAACATTTAAAAGGCATCTGGATGGGTACATGAATAGGAAGGGTTTGGAGGGATATGGGCCAGCTGCTGGCAGGTGGGACTAGATTGGGTTGGGATACCTGGTCGGCATGGACGAGTTGGACTGAAGGGTCTGTTTCTGTGTTGTACATCTCTATAACTCTATCACTCTATATTCAACAGTGTATGTCAGAAATGGGCAGCCTTGCTAAATGTAGTACACCAGCTCACTGTAGAATTTGGACCAAATCAATGATTGGAGTTGCAGCCAGTGATTGAAATGTTGGTGAGTATCCACATATCCAAATATTTGAGGAGGAACTGCTTACATGAATGTCTACAGGGATTATGGTTTCTATATGTATATACGCCATCAATAAAGCACAAGAGTCAGAAGAAATGATTTAATGATTTCAAAGAATATGTTTACTTCATTTAAGGGCAAAGTGCACAGACAAAAAAATAGAACAGAGAGTATCAACTGAATGGGCAGCACTACACGGACACAATGGACTGAAAACCCCTTCCTGTGCTGTCATTTCCATGACTCTTAAATTATTTGTGTACATTTCTTATGGTGTACATTTACATTGCATTTACAAAGAATGCATTAAAATGATTTTAGCATTTAAAATTGAAATTATCAGAACATAGTTCATAGTTTGACCTTAAGAGTCTTTGGCAGAAGTAAAAGAATCACGAAGGGTTATTTTAGTAAAGAGAGTTCTTGCTTGATATAAGTCTACAAGGTTTAATTTAAATGGAAGGTGCCTCTGGCTGTATGAGAGAAGACATTTATTAGTTCCCTGTATTACACAAATAAGAAATCTATCATGCTGAAATATCATAGATAAAAATCCATATTTCAAAATAATTTTTTCACCAAGTACGAGAAAGCACTCAATGAAAGTCTTCTCATATTAAGCTTGCAATTCAAAATTGTTAGTAAATAAACATTTCATGCTTACCACGTATTTCTAGGTTTATTTATATTTTATGAGATGTCAGAGAAGATTACAAAGTGTGTACATGCTGGTCTGTGTCACATTATACTTATCAAAACAATTCACACATCATCTGGTGAAGCATGAGTCTTGTCGTAATAATACAAAATAACATTGTCTCCCAAGACAATCTTCACAAGTCAAGCAATTTTGTTTTGTCTTGACAGCGACCATGATTCCCAATTCTTAGAAAGAGTGTAGCCTTCCACTTTCATGAAACAGGATTCATTTATTTATCTCTTCCTCTAGCTTTCCTGACATTTCTTTTTGCCTCTTTCCACTCAGTTTCATATAGGTTATCTATTAACTACCATTGCTTTAGAAAATGGTCATGATCATTCTTTCTTCACTCCCCATTCCGTAGTCTGCAAGGCTGTAAAAATGAACCGAAGAACTTCTTCATCAAGATTACTTGATTATTCATTGCAATTCCTCAGCTCTTCCTCCTCCAGTTCCTCTTTTTCTCATTCTTTTCACATTCTAATTCATGGGTTCTTCTGTGTAAATTCATTGCTTCAGTCGTTTACTTAACAGCAGCACTGCACTTGAAAGATAATATATTGCTTATAAACTACTTTGACACACTCAGAGGATATCAAAGGTGCCATTTTAAATGCAAACTTGTTTAAAAGTTACAATTTATTTCAAAATTTAAATGGATCAAACCCAGGTAAATGAGAAATACACATTGTGTAAAATAAGCAGAATACAGTCTACATACCTACTCAATTTGCAATTCACTTCTTGCCCATTCCAAAAAGACATTGCACCAGATGAGTGACTGGGGATGAGAGAAAAGTGTAGTGCAAGGTTAACATGGAGGGCCTTCTTTCAACAGCCCTGAAAGCAAGCTTGCATGAGGACTGCCATTTTCTGAAATGTCCAGAGTAATTCTCCAAACTTATACCATTAAGAAGTCATGGATGCAATTAACCAATGGTTTAAGTCTCCACATTTTTCACATGGATTATAAACAGAAACCTCCTTTACTGCTGTTCTTAGTTGAAGTTAGAGTTGCTAAGAGAAAGAGTTTTACAGTCACAGAGTCATAGAGTTTTTAGTGCGCAGAAAGAAGTCATTTAGTCCATCATGTCACTACCAGTCATTAAACATCAATTTATACTAATTCTATTTCCTAGCATTTGACCCAGATCCTTGCATATTATGGATCTCAAATATTCATCTGACTGGTTCTTAAATTAATTGAGGGTTTCCCTCTCTAGGTAGTAAATTTTAGAGAGTAAGTTCCAGATACACACAACTCTCAGGTGAAAAACATTTCCTCAAGTCCCTTCTAAACCCCATTCCCTGTACAAAAAGGATAGTAGGGATATTCTGGGTAACTACAGATCAGTGAGCCTGATGTCAGTGATGGGAAAGTTGCTGGAGAAGGTACTGAAGGATAGGATCTATTTATATTTAGAGAAGAATGGGCTTATCAGTGATGGGCAACATGGTTTAGTGCGAGGGAGATTGTGCCTTAACAACTTAATAGAGTTCTTTGAAGAAGTGACCAAGTTGATAGATGAAGGCAGGGCTGTAGATGTCATATACATGGACTTTAGTAAGGCACTTGATAAGGTTCCCCATGGTAAACTAATAGAGAAAGTGAAGTCACATGGTGTACAGGGTGTTCTAGCTAGGTGGATAAAGAACTGGTTGAGCAACAGGAGACAGAGAGTAGTAGTTGAAGGGAGTTTCTTGAAGAGGAGAAAGGTGAACAGTGGTGTTCCACAGGGATCAGTGCCGGAGCCATGGTTGTTTGTAATATACATAAATGATCTGGAAGAGGGCACTGTTGGTATGATCAGCAAGTTTGCAGAGACACAAAAATTGGTGGAGTAGCAGAAAGCATAGGGGACTGTCAAAGAATACAGGAGAATATAGATATACTGGAGAGTTGAGTGGTGAAGTGCTAGATGGAGTTCAATACAGGCAAATAAGAGGTGATGTATTTTGGGAAGTCTAATTCTAGAACAAGTTACACAGTGAACGGAAGATCCTTGGGAAAAGTTGATGAGCAGAGAGATCTGGGAGTGCAGATCCATTGTACCTTGAAGGTGGCTGCATAGCTGAATAGAGTGGTCAAGAAGGCATATGGTATGCTTACCTTCATTGGATGGGGTTTTGAGTATAACAGCTGGCAAGTCATGTTAAAATTGTACATGACGTTGGTTTGGCTGCATTTAGAATACTGTGTACAGTTCTGGTCGCCACATTACCAAAAGGATATCAATGCTTTGGAAAGGGTGCAGAGTAGGTTTAAAAGGATATTGTCTGGCATGGAAAGTGTTAGCTATGAAAAGAGGTTGAGTGGGTTAGCTTTGTTTTCATTAGAAAAAAGAAGATTGGGGGGGACCTGATTGAGGTCTACAAAATCATGAAGGGTATAGACAGGGTAGATAGAGATTAAGCTTTTTCCCAGGGTGAAGGATTCAATAACAAGAGGTCTTACTTTCAAGGTAAGAGGTGAAAAGTTTAAGGGGGATACATGTGGCAAGTACTTTACACAGAGGGTGGTAGGAGTCTGGAATATGTTGCCAGCAGAGGTAGTAGAGGCAGGCACGTTAGATTCATTTAAGATGCGTCTGGACAGATGCATAAGTAGATGGGGAGCAGAGGGATACAGATGCTTAGGAATTGGGCGACAGGTTTAGATAGTAGATTTGGATCGGCTCAGGCTTGGAGGGCCAAAGGGCCTGTTCCTGGGCTGTAAATTTTCTTTGTTCTTGGTTCTTTGTTTTAAACCTTTTGCTCCTTACCGTAAAACTGTGCCTTGTGTTTATTCACTCCTCTATAAAAGTAAAAAGCTAAGTACCTACCTGAAGTCCAGTCTCTAATTTAGCAAATAGTTAAAAAATATTATTTATATTAAGATAATTTAAGTTTAATTTCAGCCTTAAAATAGCAGAGTGTAAGTTCTCTGAAATGGCTATAGTTAATTAATGAAATGGTTGGTTAAAATTGTTTTTTGAGAAACTTCACTTTGGTTATTTTAAGAGGAAGCAAAGAACCTCCTTCAGTGTGCATTGGATGTGTGGAATGCTGCTTTGGTTGTACATAATATAGAGTTAGAGTTTAGTAAGTGAGTCCGAGTTCAGTGAACAGAGGGAGGAAGTGTTCCTTTCTTTATCTACCATCTTCAAAGTCAATGCAGTAATTGGCTTTTACTGGGGTACAGGGAAACAAATGTAAGGAACTGATTGATGAATATGTTGGTGAGTTATTATACTTGTTCTACTTGTTTTTATTTTGAAGTTATAGTGTGACAGGTGAGTTTGGCCAAGTGGAATATATATTGCAAAACATGTACAATGTTCTGAATGCACCATGTATTGTAGACGGACACATTTTCTGCAAGTGTTTTTTGCTGCAGAAGCCTAAGCTTGAGATTTCGGAGTGTGAATGATGACTCAAGTCATTGTTGTGCATCTGCAAGGATGACAGATACATGAACAACATGTTTAAGGAGATGGTTAAACCACAACTTAAGAACATACTTACATAAATAGAGGAAATGGATAACTGCCAAGCAATCTCAGAGAGCAAGGCAAGCAGTGCAGGAGTCTCTTGAATTGACCTTGCTTACTAATTAGTTTCATATTTTGGATATTATTAGGACAAGAGGGTATGTTTCCTCCCTGGTACCAAGGTCAAGGATGTTACTGAGAAACTGTAGGAAATGCTTTTAGAAAAGGATGAATTTGATATTGATGCAATCACAGAGTCATGGTTGAAGAAAGGACAGGACTGAAAACTCAAATTCCAGTGTATAGAAGTTTCAGGTGTGATAGGCAGAATGTAAGAGAGGTGGACATTACATTATTGATAAAGAAGACTATTATTGCTATAATGAAGAGAGGTGTCTTAGGCTCTTCAACTGAGACCACCTAGATAGAGCTTAGAAATAAAGGGGTAATCGCCTTGCTGCGATTATATTATAGGCCTCCTGACAGTCAGAAGGAGATAGAGGAGTAGAAATGTAGGCATATCAGAGGTGTAGGAGGAATAGGATTATCATAGTAAAAGATTTCAACTTTGCCAGCATTAGCTGGGATCACTTTAATTTAACAGGATTAGATGGAATGGAATTTTTAAATAACATGCAGGAGAGTTTTTTTGTGTCAGTATATAGATAGTCCTACTAAAGATAGGATAGTGCTAGACCTAATCATAAGGAGCAAAGCCAATCATGTGGTTTAAGAATCAGTGGTTAGCATTTTGGGGATAGTGACCACAACTCTAGGTTTCAAAGTCATCATGGAAAGGGATGAGGAGAGTGCAGAAGTTAAGTGTCTTAACATAAGTGTGTAAAGTAGGGTAAGGCCACTTTCTAAAGTCTTTTAAAGTAATGTAGTGAGAGTTCAGGGTCAGCGTGCCCCTCTAAGAGTGAAGGGCAAGGGCAGCAAGTCCAGTGAACCCTGGATGTCAAAGAATATCAAGAGATCGATAACGAAAAAGGAAAACGCATATGTTAAGTACAGAACATTAAAAACAAGGGAGTCATAGAGTCATAGAGTCACAGAAACAGACCCGTCGGTCCAACTTGTCCATGCCGATCAGATATCCCAACCCAATCTAGTCCCACCTGCCAGCACCTGGCCCATATCCCTCCAAACCCTTCCTATTCATATACCTATCCAGATGCCTTTTAAATGTTGCAATTGTACTAGCCTCCACCACTTCCTCTGGCAGCTCATTCCATACATGTGCTACCCTCTAAGTGAAAAAAGTTACCTCTTAGGTCTCTTTTATATCTTTCCCCTCTCACCCTAAACCAATGCCCTCTAGTTCTGGACTCCCCCACCCCAGGGAAAAGACTTTGTCTATTTA
>NC_057732.1:24407079-24511286 GCF_004010195.1 Chiloscyllium plagiosum
CTGTACAGCTATAACATGACCTCCCAACTCCTGTACTCAATACTCTGACCAATAAAGGAAAGCATACGAAACACCTTCTTCACTATCCTATCTACCTGAGACTTCACTTTCAAGGAGCTATGAGCCTGCACTCCAAGGTCTCTTTGTTCAGCAACACTCTTTAGAACCTTACCACTAAGTGTATAAGTCCTGCTAAGATCCCTTCTGTATAGAAAGTGCTTAAGAGAGTTGGGGGGGGGGGGGGTTGTTGCTTAAAAATGAAATTAGGAGGGGAGAGGGAGCACAAAATATCCTAGTAGATAGGATTAAGGAAAACCACACAATATGTTAAATGTATATTAAGAACAAGAGGATTACCAGGAAATGAATAGCGCCTATTAGAGACCATAGGGCCAATCTGTGCATGGAAACAGAGGGCATGTGTGAGATATTGAATATTACTCATCTTTATTCACAAAGGAGAAGGATGCTGTAGCTGGAGATTTCAGTTGGGAGGGCAAGATTAAGCATGTTAAGATTAAAAGGAGCAAATAGAAGTTTTACTATACATTAAAGTACAGAAATTCTTCAGGTCTGATGAGATGTAAGCCAGAATGCAATGGGAGGCAGAGGAGGAGATTGCTCAGGCCCTGGTGCAGATATTTAGTGCTTTACCCACAGGTGAAGTGCATGCTGTATGGACGTGTGGCAAGAAGCAGAAGGTGATAATTGAGGAATGTCTGTGACAGGAAGACTTTGTCCTGTGAGTTCTGCAAGGGTCAAGTGTTGGGGCCCTTGCTAGTTGGGGTATATACAAGCGATTTTAGACTGAATGTAAAAGGGCTAATCAGTCAGTTTGAAAATGCTAAAAAACATTGAGTGGGGTGGTAAACTGTGAGTTTATAGGAAGATATAAACTGATTTATCAGATAAGCTGATCAGTGGTAAATGGAATTCAATACAGATAAGTGTGAGATGATGAACTTGGACAGAAAAAGCATGGCAAAGGAATACAAGATGAAAGGTAGGTCCCTGAAAAGCAGCAAGGATCACAGGGTCCTTGGTTTGCATGTTTACTCATTCCTTCAGGGAACAGGACAGTTGGCTAAAGTTGTTAAAAGAGTATGTGGGATACTTATCTTTATTAATTGAATTACAGAGTTTTAGAGTGGGGATGTTTTGCTGGAACTATATAAATGTGGGTTAGGCCACAGCAAGAGAATTATGTGCTGCTCCTGAATCTACATTAAAGGAGGGATATGATAGCACTGGAAAGAGTGCAGAATGAATCAATGACTGTGGGTGTAGGTTTAAGGTAAGGAACAAGAGGTTTAGAGACGATGTGAGGAAAGTTTTTTTTCACCCATAGGCTGGCAGGAGCCTGAAACTCTTGAAAATCTGCCTGTAAGGGTGGTAGAGAGAGAAATCCACAAACAGTTAAGCAGAATTGAGCAGCGCACTTACATTGCCAAGGCATAACAGGCTTTGGGGAATTGCTGGAAAATGGGATTCAAAAGGTTATTTCTGACCGGTGTAGGCTCATTGAGCCAAAGGGCATTTCTCTGTGCTGGAGACCTCTATGACTAGAAAACTGCAAAATAGCTTGAAGAGAATTTGGACAAACTTGGTGAATGGTCAAGAACATGGCAGATGGAATACAATGTGAACAAAATAAGGTTATCCACTTTGCTATGAGAAACAGATGTTTCTTAAATGGTAAGAGGTTAGAAAGTGTAAATGTAAAATGGGACCTGGATGTCCTCGTCATTGAGTCAATAAGCCATTGAAGGATAAAATGCAAGTGCAGCTGGCAATTAAAAAGACTGAAGGTATGTTAGCTTTTACTACAAGAGGGCTTGAGTGCAGAAATGGTGCAATCTTACTTCAGTTATCGAGAACATTGGTTATCCCTGTGAAGGATTGCGTTTAGGTCCCCTTTCCTTAGAAAGAATTTTATTGTCTTCAGGGTACCACAACAAAGATTTACCAGACTTATTCCTGGCATGGAGGAATGTCAAATGAAGAGAGATTCTGGAAATTGGGCCTGTGTTCCTAGGCTTTTGAAGAACGAGAGGTGATCTTATTAAAACTTAAAAATATTTAAAAGGATAAATAGGATAGATGTCGGTAAAATGTTTCCTCTAGTTGAGGAGTCCAGAATCACAAGACAAAATTTCAAACTAAAAGGGAAGCCACTTGGGGCTTAGAGGAGATGAAATGTCTTTATTCAGATGGTTGTGAATCTTTGGAATTCACTACTCCACATGGTTGTGGAAGCTCAGTAATTGAATCATTTTAAGGTAGAGATTAACAGCTTTCTATCAATGATGTAATTGATACAATGGTTAATAGTTAATAGTGGTTAGCATTGCTGTCCCACAGCGCCAGGTACCTGTGTTCAATTCCAATCTTTGGTGAATTTCTGTGTGGAATTTACACATTTTCTCCATGTCTGCAGGTTTCCTCCCACAGTTGAAAGATATACGGGTTAGGTGGGTTAGCCATGCTAAAAAGTACCACGTAGTACTCTGGGATGTGCAGGTTAGGTCGGTTAGCCATGATAAAAGTCCTATGTGGGGTTACGAGGATGGGGTAGGAGTATAGGTCTGGGGGATGCTCTTGGGAGGATCAGTGCAGACTTCATGGATGAACTGGGTTCTTTCTGCATTACAGGGATTCTGTAATGGGAAATAGGCATTGAAGTCATGAGTGAATTGACTGGTGAAGCAGGTCAAGAGGTTGAACACCTTACTCCTGCTCCTATGTTCTCACGCTCTATCACAAACACAACAAATGTTTTGCCCACTGCATTGTCATCTTTTTATGTGCACATGACTCAGAATTTACAATTTTAGACAAATAATAGACTTCACCCACACAGATCTTCTTTACCTTAAATAAGAAGTTGTTAGCATCTCCAAGAAACCATGGGGCAGCACGGTGGCTCAGTGGTTAGCACTGCTGCCTCACACTGCCAGGGACCCGGGTTCAATTCCCGCCTCGGGCAACTGTCTGTATGGAGTTTGCACATTCTCCCTGTGTCTGCGTGGGTTTCCTCCGGGTGCTCCAGTTTCCTCCCACAATCCAAAGATGAGCTGGTTAAGTGAAATGGCCATGCTAAATTGCCCATTGTGTTAGGTGGAATAGTCAGGGATAAACATAGAGGGGTGGGTTTCTCTTCTGAGGGTCAGTGTGGACTTGTTGGGCAGAAGGGTCTGTTTCCCCACTGTAGGCAATCTAATCAACACTCACCTCTTGCTAAATTATACCATAAAAGAAAAGGTAATGGACTTCAAAAGAAAACAATATATCAAGAAGCAATAAATTTATATTTTGAAAAGAATGAAACATGAATTACTTTCAGTTGGGTTACCTACAGATACAGCATTCTGTAGTGGCACAATGTTAGCCAACCTCTAATCTTCTGGCACGTCACCTATGACTATTGATGATCCAAATATTTCAGCGAGAGATATAGCAATCACTAGGGTACACCTGATTAGGTCCTGGGGATTTATCCATCTTCATGAGTTTTGCCATCCAGTACCACCTCCTCTGTAATATGGTCATTTTTCAAGAGGTCACTATCTATTTCCCCACATTCTTTATCTTCCTTGTTTCTTCACAGTAAACACTGATGCAAAATACTCGTAAAGTATCTCCCTCATCTCCTGCAATTTCACATATAGCCTCCTGACTGATCTTTGACTGGTCGAAGTGAGCATTTTAACACATATTTAAAACAAAATGACAAATCTCTGTTTGGAATTATAAACCTCTCTTCCTTGGTTTTGTGACTGGCTCATGTGTTATAAAAAGGTGGATAAATAAACCCTGACTAACCATGACTGTTTGCAGTAACCCTTTTAAACTCTTTTAAACGCTTTTAAGATCAGCAAGATACATGTGGAACCGCAGGAGATGGGGGAGATACTAAACGAGTATTTTGCATCAGTATTTACAGGGGAGAAGGACAAGGAAGATACAGAATGTGGGGAAATAGATAGTGACATCTTGAAAAATGACCATATTATAGAGGAGGAGGTGCTGGATGGTAAAACTCATAAAGGTGGATAAATCCCCAGGACCTGATCAGGTGTACCCTAGTGATTGCTGTGTCCCTTGCTGAGATATTTGGATCATCGATAGTCACAGGTGAGGTGCCAGAAGACTGTACGTTTGCTAATATGGTGCCACTATTTATGAAAAGTGATAAGGATAAGCCAGGGAACTATAGACTGGTGAGCCTGACATTGGTGCTGGGCAAGCTATTGAAGCGAATCCTGAGGGACAGAATTTACATTGTATTTGGCAAGGCAAGGACTGATTTGGGATAGGCATTATGGGCTTTGTGCATGGGAAATCATATCTCATTAACTTGATTGAGTTTTTTGAAGAAATAACAAAGAGGATTGATGAGGGCATAGCATTGAACATGATTGTATGGACTTCAGTAAGGCATTCAACAAGGTTCTTTATGATAGACTGGTTAGCAAGGTTAGATCAGATGGAACACAGGAATAACTCACCATTTGGATACAGAACTGGCTCGCAAGTAGAAGACAGAGGGTGCTGGTGGAAGGTTGCTTTTCAGACTGAGGCCTGTGACCAATGGTGTGCCACAAGGGCCGATGCTGGCTCCACTGTTTTTTGTCATTTATATAAATGATCTGGATGTGAACATAGGAGGTCTGGTTAGTAATTTTGCAGATGACACCAAAATTGGAGGAGTAGTGGACAGCAAAGAAGGTTACCTTAGAGTACAATGGGATCTTGATCAGATAGGCTAATGGGCCGTGAAGTGACAGATGGAGTTTAATTCAGATAAATGTAGGTGCTGCATGTTGGAAAGCAATTCTGAGCAGGACTTTTACACTAAATGGTAAGGTCCTGGGGAGTATTGCTAAACAAAGAGACCTTGGAGTGCAGGTTCATAGTTCCTTGAAAGAAGACTTGCAGATAGATAGGATAGTGAAGAAGGTGTTTAATATGTTTACCTTTTCTGGTCAGAACATTCAATATGTGAGTTGGGAGGTCATGTTGTGGCTGTACAGGACATTGGTTAGGCCACTTTTGGAATACTGCATGCAATTCTGGTCTCCCTCCTACTGGAAAGATGTCATGAAACTTGAAATGGTTCAGAAAAGATTTACAAGCATGTTACCAGGGTTGGAGGGTTTCAGCTATGGGGAGAGGCTGGATAAGCTCGGGCTGTTTTTCCTGGAGCGTCAGAGGCTGAGGGGTGACCTTATAGAGGTTTATAAAATCATAAGGGGCAAGGATAGGATAGATAGACAATGTTTTTTCCCTGGGGTTTGAGGAATCCAAAACTTGAAGACATAAGATTAAAGTGAGGGGGAAAGATTTAAAAGGGACCGAAGGGCAACTTTTTCATGCAGAGGGTGGTACATGCATGGACTGAGCTGCCAGAGGAAGTGGTGGAGTCTGGTACAATTACAACATTTAAAAGGCATCTGGATGGGTATAAGAATAGGAAGGTTTAGATCGATATGGGCCAAGTGGTGGCAAGTGGGGCTAGTTTAATTTCGGATATCTGGTCGGCATGGTCATGTTGGACCGAAGGGTCTGTTTTCGTGCCGTATATCTCCATCACTCTATGGCTCTTCAGTAAACAGTCTTAAAGTCTCTATATAACCAGTTTCAAATCACCATTAACAATCTACTTCTGACAAATGCTTACAAGGACTTGCTACACCCTATCAACAGAATGTTACTGCCATGTATGAACTGTTTGTTCAAAGTTTGTGAGAAGATTTGTAGCTCGGGTGCTCGTTGCTGTGGTTCTGTTCGCCGAGCTGGAAGTTTTTGTTGCAAATGTTTCGTCCCCTGTCTAGGTGACATCCTCAGTGCTTGGGAGCCTCCTGTGAAGCGCTTCTGTGGTGTTTCCTCCGGCATTTATAGTGGCCTGTCCCTGCCGCTCCCGGTTGGGCTCCCAAGCACTGAGGATGTCACCTAGACAGGGGACAAAACGTTTGCAATAAAAACTTCCAGCTCGGTGAACAGAACCACAAGAACTGTTTGTCTAAAAAGACTTTAATAAAGCTGGGATAGGCTGTAACTTCATCTTTGAGGATTGGTTGATATTACAATATCTGCAGTCATCAAACAGACTTTTCATACCTTTGACTGTACAAATTAAAGTTCAGCTTAAGAAACCAATACAAGTCCTTACCATTGCTCTGTGTATAGTCTCCACATACTTCATTCAGTTGTTCAAAGTTTTTCTTCTGTGTTCCAATCAGTGCTCCTTAAAAATATGATCAATTTTTCCATCGATTTCTCTGGCACATCATGAACAGAAACTACAAAGATTCTGCTTGCTGCAGGGGAATGCCATGCTCCTCCATTTATCCTTCCACCCCCACCACCCCATTTCTCTTCTCACAGCCCCTTCTCTCATTCAATCTCCCTCTTCCAAAGACCAAAGGACTGCCAATTATTAAAGTTGGCCCAATTCCTTTTCACTCCACAGGATTGCATTCCAAGGCCTTTTGGTTATTTTGGTACTGGAACAGATGCTATCCAATTTCTCCAATCGCACATTATTTGAGTCACTCACTGACTGCAGTCCTGCAGGTCAGCACCCATGTGGTGGAACATATACCCTTAAAATGTTTCAGTAGTGGCAGGAATTAGTTCCAATGCAATTACAGTGGAAACTAACATTTTAAAGTTTCAATGGTGAAGGAGACACCAACAATTGCTTCCTTCAGTTATCCATGTAACACCACTAACTTTACCAAACTAGAAAGAAAATTATCCAATGAACATATATGAAAAATTTAATTACATAAGATTGCTGAAAGCTGGATTGTGGATAATATGGTCTTGCACTGTTTACACAAGGATTGATGTATCAGTGGTAGTTTGCTGTTCATTTTGTTTTCTTTCCCTGACATTGAATGATATTTACATATTGAGATACTTTTCAACTTTCCTCTGTAATTAGTTATAATTATTCACTCTTCTGTCTGAGAAACTTGTGAATGACAGGATATACTGGAATAGACCGGTATCCGTGATGCCTGTGCCATGGTTGAATGCATTGCTTTGCCTTGGCATTGCAGAATTACCATTCTCTGGCCCAAAGAAATGCTGCTCATGGCACACAACTGACATGATTGACATTTCCTGGCATATGCAGCTCCAATTTATTTCCCCAGTCGCTGTCTGTCCTTCAGGTTACAGAACTTGCCTGCCCTTAACCATAACAGATCAGCCATCCTCTCTGAGTCACTGCTACCTTTTCTCCAATGCTCACTGCAAACCATTGTCCAGTGGGGACTTGTTATAGACAGGAAAGAATTCAGATGTTTCTTAAGGTTGGCTTTTATTGGCAGACACCAAAAGCAAATGCAAGCAAAACTAATGGGGGCTGCAGTTTGCCTCCACAATGCAAGCAAAATGCAGGCATGATGACCAATGACTGTTTTACATTCCACAGTTCTCTTCTACATCAACTCTCTTCTACCGGAACTAGATGTTAATCAGGTTCTGACTTGCTTGTAGCATTTGATGCAACTGAGCTCTGTCATGCATAAGGAGAACTTTGCACAATATCCAAACCTTTCTCCTTGGAAGTCTGCTCCCATTCCCCCAATTTCTCAGCATTTAGCACATTTCTTCATTAGCTGGTCCAATTGTGCACAGCATAGCATGGCGAGGATGATACAACACACTCTGTCCAGACTATATTCCATCTCAACTAGTCCAAGCAGTGGAACTGCATCTTCAGCAGCCCGATACTCCGCTCCATCTTGGCCCTGGTCACAGTGTGGGTGGCATTGTATTTGTGCTGCATCCCAGTCGGGAACTATATAATTGTCATTAGCCAGAAATCTCAGTGGGAAGCCCTTGTCCCTTAGTAACTAGCCTTGTAAGGCACCTGGACCCTCAAATACAGCAGGTACATGTAGCAGTGTTCTATGAGGGGGGGGGGGGGGTATAGAAATCATGGAACCTACCAGAGTAGTGAGCACATGCTCCAAGGTGTGGACTCAGTTTTTGAGAATCACTTGCACTTCCTGTGAGATGGAAGTCCTTCCTATTGATGAACTCTAGAGCATTATGATACAGCCCTCTTAGTACAACATGTTTGCAGTCAATAGCTCCATACTCAGGTAGCAAAATCCTCCAAGGCTGCAGAACCCTCCTGATAACAGGAAAACAAAATGAAATGCTGTGACCTTGCACGGATGGTGTCAGGTATTGTCCTAATACATTTGTATGTGCACAGCTGAGAGATCCCACACAAGTCATCTGTCACTTATTGAATTGATCCAGTCCCACAGGAGTTGAAAGCAGCTATCACCTTCAAAGCCTCATGGAGAGCATGATCCTGCTCTTCAGTTCCTGAGACCCTGCTCTAGCAGTTGGCACAGTTCAATCAGTGTATCAGAACATATGAGGAATTAATTGATGCTGCACTTCATTCATTGTGAAGAAATGGATTTGAATGTAAAATACCTTGGCTGTCCTGTGGCTTTGTGTCTGCACTAAATAACAAGGCAAGACACCAGTAAGCTGAGCCTGGAGATAAAACACTAAAAGCAATGCATGGATATTTTAAGCATATACAGTGCATGAGCTGCATGTGTACAGCTGTTCACAACATGTCGTTGTTATAAGCATTACAATGATAGTTGCTGATGTATCAAGTGCAGAAGCAACCTGTAAGTGAATTGGACATGTACCATGACGATTTTTGGAGG
The DNA here is from genome assembly GCF_004010195.1 of Chiloscyllium plagiosum. Lineage (NCBI taxonomy): Eukaryota > Metazoa > Chordata > Chondrichthyes > Orectolobiformes > Hemiscylliidae > Chiloscyllium > Chiloscyllium plagiosum. The sequence continues at coordinate 24,415,791 of NC_057732.1, forward strand.
CTATTACATGGATGCCAATGTCCATGAGTGTGTAATGTGTATAGCAGGGCCCATGGAGTGTTCCGTGAGTTGTTAGTGCCAAGATTCCAACATGAAATTTGTTCAGAGCAAGTGGCAAGTTGAATCCTCCATGTGCATACTCTAGTTTCCTTGTTGCATTTTGTTGACACTGAGCTTGTTTGAGTTTAATAAGATAGGATCCTGAATATTGATGAGGTGAATTGAGGCATTAGCACACCATTTGACAAGCATCAATGATTGTCGATCATCATCTCATGGAGGAGCCACATTTCACCTGATGAAGGAGCAGCGCTACGAAAGCTTGTGATTTCCAATAAACCTGTTGGACTATAACCTGGTGTCTTTTGACTTCTGATTTTGATCATCATCTCTACGCTGCCTAGTGAGAATCTTACCACACCATTATGTAAAACACAGAAAATATGGAGTAAGATCATCTTAACTTTGAGATAGGTCTTGGTGCACTTGTGACCAGACTGCCACACATCTCACCATAGCCCATGACGGTCAGACCCCTATAAGATTCCTCCCTGAGTATTTCTGGTATTTTTTTGTTTTTACACCTTTTCTGAAATGTGGTGTCCAGCATGCTTTACAGCATTTGACTTGTGATAAACGATTGTTGAAGCATGACTTCTACCCTTTGTATTCTAGTCCTCTCAATAGAAAGATGAACATTCTATTAAACTTTCTAATTATTTTCCGTACCCGTTCATGACATTTTAATGATTGTTATGCCTTATCCTTCAAATCTTTTTAGAATTAGACCCTTCTAGCTTTTCACCATTTTAGAATGCCTCCTGTTTTATCCATTTTAGATCCAATTGAAGGTAATCTCACTCATATAAAAGTAAGATACTTTAGATGCTGGAAATCTGGTCTTAGATTTTACCCACATGCAAATATGTTTGCCAACTTTTTCTCATTCACTTAATCTATCAATATCTGTTTACAGTTATGGAAAGAAATGTTGAAAGGGTTAAAAACAGTATTTTATACACTCCTGTCAGGTTTTGGATTTATATGCTAGCTTAAAGTTGTGCCCATTATCTTTTGGAATTAACTTTACAATTTCTTTGTAAACCTTTAGCAATATCTAGTGCCATTATCAGGCCCATGTTAAGTTTCTACCAGCAGGTAAAGTTAAAATTGGCTAAACTCAGGGGATTTTCATTTTGCTGATCAAAGCTAGTAATCAGTAATTAAATATCATTAACCTTTGGTTCATGTAACTGTGAATATTTGCCTTTAATTAGTGACAAAATATTCCTCCATGTCTAAGAGGTTAATGTTGAAAGGAAAATTTACCAGAATGCCCATTTTGGACATGACAATAAATAAAATACCTTACATTTTCTGTATCAAATAATTTTATTTCAAAATTACAGTTTGTAACTTTAAAAAACAACTTTGTTTTGCTTGCATGTTTATCATAACTTTGTGTAAAAATAATTCTTGCAACAGTATTGGAAGCAACAAAAAGGCAGACAAATCACAATGTGCAAACAACCTGTACCTTTGGATCTGACGCAAATAGCAAACAAATATCACTACCAATGGCTTCATGCCTGAGTACACAAGCAAAATCATGAGGTTTGCACGAGTTCAAACTAATCTGTGGTTTATGCAGCCAATTTGTACCTTTAAATGGGAAACTACAGCTCGCTGGAGGAGGTGCTGTAATACTTATTACGTATATCACTTGGAGTTGACAAAAGCCCAGGAATGGCAAAATATAGCACAGAGCTAATTCCAAGGTTCTCTAATGCAGAACTAGAGGTTCATATAGATTCAGTCTACTGTCATCATGATCTGTCACTTGCCTCTGCACCTCCTTTTCCATCCCATCATCTTATTTCTTCTTTTCCTCAGTTGCTCACCAGATACCTGGGTCAAACACTGTGCCCCATAACGCTATATTTGTGCAGAACACAGCAGGTCAGGGTAAATTGCAAACTAGCTTGGATCCTCCAGTGTGGTTCAGACAATGGTAACATTGTGGAAGCAGCCTAAAGGTATACTCCATAACATTTTGTGCATTCACAAAAATACCAGATCAATTTCCGGTTTTAACCTCAAATATTACCATTTAACATATTTTCCAGTTTCTCACTGATAATCTCATGACTGATCATAATTTTCACCAAATAAATTATTGTGTGTATGTGAGACTATGCTAAATTTGGGAGGATCTAACAATGAAGGTGAACCCTCTAAATGAGGAGGATGGTTGCCATTGAGTCCTTGAGTTGAGAACTTAAGAGAGAGAGAAAGGAGGAGTGGTTATCAGAGATAGGGATGACGTTTGTGCCAGGTAAAGGAGCTGGAAAAGTGAAAAAAATAATAATGGAAGAACAACTTTAAAGGCAGATAAAACCCAAGATCTAACTCCACATCAGCAGAAAATCTTTAATTAATTGGTTGCTTGGTCCATAACCAATGAAAGGAGAAGGTCTTCTTCAGCATTTTTCTGCATCAAAGCCAGTCTCACTTTGGTGATATGGAACTTGCTGCTTTATTACATTTCACCATGGCCTTATTAGCTGCTCTCATGGATTGATATCTACCCCTCTGAATGTTAGGTATCAGCACGTGAACTCTTGGAGGCTGCTCCTACTTTACTAAGTCCCCTGGTCTCTAGCATCCCTAGTTCACCATTTTTCCTAGAGTAAGAGTCTCTCACTCTCTTCAGTACTGGAACACTCTCTATTTACAGTTGCATAGTTGCAGCACATTGAATACAGTTCTCTTGTGTGGTGTCCACCCCTTCTCTTCAGTATGCTTCTCTCTCGTCCTTCTTTTCTTTACTTTGATTGTTTCTGCTCTGTATGTCAGAGTCACAGCATCAGTTACATCATCATCTGCACAGTCTATTATACCACACTCGCCATCTTGAGCATTCTCCTGTGCACACTTTTTCTTGTTATTGAGGTCAAAGCCAATCTTCAATCGTCCTCCTTCAGTCACTTTTAGAAGAGCTGATGGACCACCTGGATGGATTGCAGTAAAACCACAAGCATCCTTCAGGAAGCAGGTGTCCTGATCTGTCAGATCATTGCATCAAAATACAAACAAACCCATGGATGAAAAAAAATGCTGAAGGAGGCCATTCAGTCCCTCAAAACCTACTCTGCCTTTCAATAAAATCATGACCTATCTATTTGAGTGTTGAATTCTACCTTCCCATTGACGTCTGATAACCTTTGATTCCCCTGCCTTATAATGATCAATACACCTATATCTTGAAGATATTTAATGGTCTTACCTCTACTGCCTTGTTAGGAGGAGAGTTCCTTAGTTACTCAACACAGACAGAACAAATCTCACCTTGAAAGCCACAAACTCACCCTGCACTCTCTACTCCCAACTTCAGCCTGGCCAGGATCAGAGGGCAGCCAGCAGAAACATTTCAAAGACTGAATGGATGAAAATAAAATGGCTAGGTTTTTTCACTAAGTTGCACTATTTTCTTCAGCACAGTTCACTTAAATGTACTAAGGCAAGGCACAAAAGATCACAGAATTTCATGCATCAAATGCCTTCAGGTCAAATTGACATTCTGTAAATTGCTGGCCTCGCCTGCCCAATTGGCCAAGCCCTCAGATTGAATTAATCACTGTTGCAAAATGCTGCTAATTGCATCCATTTCCAGGTTTTTTGGAAAGCTCTAAAGTTAAACACCTTACATAAAAAACACTAATCGACACAGCATAAACACTTTTAAACATTATATTTTTAAATTTACTAAGCTAATGACAATTGTACAGAAATGCAAATAGTAAATGATTTTGTCATTTAAAAAACATTCTCAGTGATTTAAAATCAGTCTGCCCAGAAGTGACAAACAATATGTTCTGATAAGAAATATTTTTCTGTGTAGTGACCATCTAGCTCATGGTTATGGAGTCATAGTCATTGACATTTATAGCACAGAAAAAAGCCCTTCATCGCATTGTATCAACTCCAGTAAAAAAAAACAAATAACTATTCTAACCTAATTTCTCCACACATTGTCTATAGCTTGTATGCCTTGGCAGCACAACTGCAAATCTAAATGCTACTTAATTGCTATGAGTGCATCTGCCTCAAACATCCTTGCAGGCAGTGAGTTTCAGATTTCCACAGCCCTTTGAGTGAAAGGACTTTTCTTCATATTCCTTCTACACCTTCTGCCCAGTACCCCAAATCTATTCCCCAGTCACTGAGCCCTCCAGCAGGGGGAAGCATTGTTTCCAGTCTACTCTATCATGATCTTCAACATTTTATACATTTCAATCATTCTCCCTTTCAATATCCTATGTCCTGAGGAAGACAAAGCCAGTCTTTCAAACCTCTCTTCAGGATTGAACTTCTCCTGCCCAAGCAGTAACCTGGTAAGTTCTCTTTGCACCATCTCCAAGGCTATCACATCCCACCCTTAATATGGATTTCAGAATTGTTCTGTTAATATTTTACAGGTCAGATTTTAGTTCTGGGAAGATCATCGTCATAAAGGTCAGATGATGAAGCACACTGGTTTTAGTGATTGCAAAGATACCTAATAAAAAAGACAATTCAGAAAAAGTCCCCATATTTGTTTAAGCATCAGAAGAAGCTGAAAACAACAGGTGAGTTTACTTAGCTAAAAAGCAGGAGATGTAATGTCTGGCTTGCAAGGAAGGTAGTCCCAAGGGATGGTTTTGGAGTTAGAAGTAAATTATTTTGAAAGCATACAGTGAATCCTGTCAGCTTATAAGACCTATTTATGTATTAATGTCAAAGAATTTGTAAATGTAGGATAATTAATCAAAAGGTCAGCACAGAGCAGGCTGTCATCATGGGGATAGCTAGAGCTGAGGAAAGTAGGCTCTCTAGTTTCAATTTGTCTGGGTTTCGGTTATAAGTTTAAATCTGATGTGGTGCCTGGTTCTCTGAGAGAAGACAGCCAAAGTAAATAATAGATGGGCTTGCACTGTAAGCAGAGAAAAAAAAATCAGTTGTTTTTATGGGCTTAAAAGGCTTAATACAGATTGAGTGTCAATAGTAGCGACCACGTGATGATGTCACAAGGACAGTTGGAAAGAAAATTTAGAATCTAAAAGGAATCAGACCTGAGATTAAGTCCTGTTAACAACTTCTACAATAACATTGAGTCATAAAGTTATACAACACAGAAACAGACCCTTCAGTCCAACTTGTCTGCACCGACCATGTATTATAAACCAATCTAATCCCATTTGCCAGCATTTGACCCATATCCCTCTAAATGCTACCTATTCATGTATCCATCCAGATGCCTTCTAAGTGTTGTAATAGCACCCACTTTCACCACCTCCTCTGGTAAGTTGTTCCATACATGCACCACCCTCTTCATGAAAAGGTTGCCCCTCAGATCCCTTTTAAATCTCTGCCTTCTGACCATAAACCTATACCCTCTAGTTATGCAATCCACTGTGGTGGGAAAAATACCTTGTCTATTCACTCTGGTCAAGCCCTTCAAGATTTTATAAACCTCTATAAGGTCACCCCTCAGGCTCTGATGTTCTGGGGGAAAATGCCCCAGCCTTTTCACCCTCTCCCTATAACCCGAACTCTCCAATTGTGGCAACATCCTTGTAAATCTTTTCCAAATTCTTTCAAATTTAACAACGGAAAATCTTGTTACAATTGTATAGGGTGAAGCCACACCTAGAGTTCAGGGGATTTTGGTACCCATATTTAGAAAAGAATGTACTGGCATCAGAGATAGCTAAACAAAGAATCACTTGGCTGATTCATATGACAAAGGAGTTGACTTATCATGAACAGTTAAACAGATTGAATATTTATTCATTCGAGTTTAGAAGAATGAGGGGTGATTTTATTGAAAAATACTACGAGATTCTGAGTGGTCTTGACAGTGTAGGTGTTGAGAAGATGTTTCCACTAGTGGGGAAATCTCAAACTAAGAGACATAGTCATAGAATAAGGGGAAAGTGAGGACTGCAGATGCTGGAGATCAGAGCTGAAAATGTGTTGCTGGAAAAGCGCAGCAGGTCAGGCAGCATCCAAGGAGCAGGAGAATCGACGTTTCGGGCATGAGCCCTTCTTCAGGAATAAGGGGACACTAATTTAAAACCGAGAGGCAACTGAATGTTTGCGATTGGCATGACAGAGGAGTTGAGGCCTGGGGTGGACAGGCCATGATCTTGTTGAATGGCCTTACATTCTCCACCTTAATTCGACAAGGTTGAAAATGTATAGTGTAGAAACATTAAGGCTATTATAGATTATATCAGCTGAATTAGGAGAATTTTGCAACAGCAGTGCATTAGCTCCTCTGAGCCTATTTAACCATGAATAATAAATGATAGCCAGCCAACTGTAAGTAAATATTTTATAGACACTGGTTGCAACAATTTCATTATAAAGGAACTGGGATGAATTGTGATAGTAACACAGAAGTTCACTGCACAATGTACAATGCACTGAACAAATGATGTATACACAAGATTGATACAGTTTGCATTAATCAGAGCAGAATTAATAGTTGAATTAACCATATGAGTATGAAAAGTAGATCACAACAACAAAGATTTTATCTAGCTTTTTTTTGCAAGTATAGAATTTACAATCGAGCTTGAAGATTTTGGTTTCAGGAACTGGCGTAAGGTGGAGGGAAAATGCCAAACAACTATATGGTTTCCAAAGAAGTGCAATAAATAAACCAAACTAAGGGGATTCAGAACAGCCATCTAAGAATACAATGTAAAAAGCATGTCTTTCAATATCTATGAGAAGGAATTGCACTATTACCTCTGTCTCCATAGTCTATAAATATATTGTTACTTACTGTGTCTTGCATCTCACAAGCATCACAGGAATATAATATTCCTACCACCAAAGAAAAGATGCTTTCGTAGATACCAGCAACAGCACTATGTGCACAATTTTAGTGCAAGATATTATTTTAATGCCAAATGATATGTGCTGTTATGTGCAATTAACCATAGCCTTCTGATTTGCCTAGGTGCTAACTAGATGCAGAGTATATGATCTGGCTTGTTCTGTGTGCACCACAACCTCTAGGGATTGAAGTAGCATTTGTATCAGCCTTTAAAGTCTACTTTCTTTTAGGCATATGAAGCCAACGTAATCAAACTTCTGAATTTTATTCCTCTAAGTACACCCAGGAAGCAATTACCTCATAATTATTTGTATATTCATGATTTCTAATGCAGACTTATAGTCATTTTCCACAATTTTACACAAGTGTAAACACAAAATGTTGGAAATAGGTCAGTCCCATTGAGTATTTCAACTGTTTTTGTTCAGGTTTCAGATTTCCAGCATTCGCACTTGGCATTTTGTTTTCGCAATGTTTCATCTACTACTACAATATTTGGAGTACAATAAGAAATCTATTTGTATCTGTGCATTAATTACTTGTGCACTGCTTCCTTTGGTTATCCAATGTAAGAGTATTAGTGAAAGAAAATGCATTCTTGCCACAGTCTCATTTGCAAGTTAAATTCTGTTAATGAAGCAAAGTTGCAGTTGACCTTGAGCTAGAAATCTGTAAGCACCGATTGAGGCAAACTTGCCTTACTAACACTTGTTAACACCATATGGTTTCAGGACCTGTTTAGACCACTTTGCTGCATGAATGACTGCATGATATTACTGCATAGCCAGACTAACCAACATCATGGGAAATCTGCTGATGGTATTCAACATGACTTCACAGGGAAACTTCTCCCACTGCTTTGAAGTTTCTATTGACTTCTAGAAATGATCTGATTGGAGTGACACATTGACATAAAACATTCATTAATTCTTGTGCACTGTCAACCAAAACTGAAAACGTTTATGAATAAAATACATAAGTCAGACAGCTGTCTTGTCTAATCTTGCTCAAATTCCCAAAATGGATTCGTTTTTATAAGTGGTTAATATACTTACATATCAAAAGAAATTGAATGACAATACAAAAAGCTTTTCTCTTTGGATTTTAATTTTGAAAGTTTCTCATGTAGGACCCAAGTAATTGAAGGCCTGTCCCAGTTAAACAAAAATCATTTTCATTTTTTAGCCAGATTTCTTCAATTCTTTTATACATCAAAGACTATCATTATGGTTTCTTGCAAATAGCAAAATTATTTTCATCAAATAGCAAAGAAACAGGTTTATTTGTGTCAAAATATATGACACAAATTAATTTTTCCTTCATGCTATTGACATAATATACAAGCAATTACCACAACGTAGCTGTGACATGATATGTCACTATGTTGTGATGTAACATGATATATTGATGCTCTGTTATAATCATGCTGTGATACCCATGATAGCTTGCATAACATAAGGAAAGACATGGTACTGATGAATGCAACAAATCTTTAATATCTACATACGTGCATTAAAATAATGTCATGCGATGACACCATGAGCATGTCTCTTAAAAATCTGTCTCACAATAAATCTAGGGTATAGTTTTTCTCGCTGAGCTGTAGGTTTGATATCCAGATGTTTCATTACCTGGCTAGGTAACATCATCAGTGGCGACCTCCAAGTGAAGCGAAGCTGTTGTCTCCTGCTTTCTATTTATATCTTTCTCCTGGATGGGGTTCCTGGGGTTTGTGGTGTTGTCATTTCCTGTTTGTTTTCTGTGGGGTTGATAGATGGTATCTAGATCTATGTGTTTGTTTATGGCGTTGTGGTTGGAGTGCCAGGACTCTAGGAATTCTCTGGCATGCCTTTGCTTAGCCTGTCCCAGGATAGATGTGTTGTCCCAGTCGAAATGGTGACTTTTTTCATCCGGGTATAGGGCTACGAGGACCTAACCAAAAATAACCGAGTCTACCTTTCACCTCCTCTGGCTTACTGCCATTTCAACATTAATTATCAGCTTAGTTCAGCTCTTCAGCCAAAGGGCAGCACTCTTGTGAGAATAAGATTTAACTGCTTATTCTCTGGCATGTCTTCTTGTTCCCATAGTTGGAAATAATTACTTCAGATTAAAAATTTTCAACTAATGTGTTTTTTACTGGTATCTGTATGGATTGGGGGACTGATGTGTTGAGTAACAATGTATCAGTCTATGACTGTGTTGTAGCAGTAAAATACTTCACCCAGGATGTACATCTGCTTAACAAATAGTTACTCACTCTTTCTTAATAACAGTTATATAACACTGAATGATTTGTTATGGATCATTGATCTAGATCCTACTAGAGTGTAACCCAATGTGAGATTGTATATTTCTTTCCACTTAATTTTGTGCTACCTATAATTTTACCTGAATAGGAGTGGTCAAGTTGCTATTATTCACTGAGAGCCTCATGGGATGGAGATGTGTTGCACCTCTGGATGCAGAAACTTCACCAAAAATGGAAACAAATTGAAGGATCACACGGGAATCTCACACATTCCCTGGAATCTCTCAAACTGATTACTCAGCTTGTTCAAACTGACATTAAACAGTCAGATAGAAAACTAAGAACTGCAAGTGATGGAAACCTGAAACAAAAACAAAATGCTGGAGAAACTCATCAAGGCTGGCTGCATTTGTGGAGAGAAAGCAAAGTGATAATTTTGGGTCCAGTGACCTATCATCAGAAGCATCTTTCAGAGTGCATTACTCAGTTGGAGTCTGAGGTCTCAAGGATTATAATCACTGCTTTCTTTAGTTCTCTACAATGTGAATATGGGATAGTGAGGGCGCTAAAGTTATAGTTCTGTGCCTACTTATTGATTCAAATGTTGATGCCACCATTTTGTTCAGTGACTTTTACAGGGTCATGCCAAGGACGCACAACTTAGATTGAACCCTTAAAAGTTTTCAAAGTGAATATCCATGATGTAATTAGGACCCCAGTGCCATGTTAAGCAACAAAGAGGTGGACCTTGTGACTAATCCTTGTATCAGGATTTCCGAGTTATCTGAAGGGTCTCCTTCCAGGAGACGCTAGCCTGTTCTGGAGGTTTCCTACTGAGTCTAAATTAGAATGTCAATAGAGTTCCAATGCCTTTATAAAACATGAGGTTTGCACTTGATTTGGAGTAATTGGCTCATCCTGCAGAAGGCAGAATATTGATATTGAAGAGAAGGATGGAGTTGTGATTCGATCAGGTGAGTATAACCTATTAGTTTGGAAGAGCCACCTGTCCAGAATTGACCAGGAACCTCCAGCCTAGTATAAGCTGCAACTGTTTCCAGTTAATATTGGGCAGACAGTAACCATCACCATTTGTCTTGTCACAAACTCAGTATCTTTAGCATTGATTCTGTCTTTCCCACTGTTTCTTGTTCAACCAGAGTGGACACAATATCAGCATCCCGGTTGATTCTCCAAAGAAATTCTTCGCCTCTCCCCTGTTCCCCAGTACTTCAAAATATGAAATGTTCTTCCCTGTAGTTATATTCCTTTCTGAATTTGGTGTACTTTCTTTCCCCAAGCTCCCAGAAAAATCTTCCACTTCCTCAGTCCCCTGTTACTGTAGCTCTAGTGTTTAGGAATCCTCCCATCTCTCTGCTCCACCAACTGAACAGATGCCTCCTTTAAGAGTTTCCATCGTCAAACTGTGGACTTCGCTTTCTAAACCCCATCACCTTTCCTCCACCTTCTCCTACTTTAAGATCCTCCTTAAACCCACTTCTTTGTCAAATCCTTTGCTCATTTATCCTGATATCTCTTCTTTAGTTCAGACATTTGTGCTTCGCATGGATTCTATAGAGTGGCAACAAAGATTCTTGGGACATTTTCTGAGCTGCCATGAGGAGCATCTTTAAAAGATCTCAGTCACTTGGATCATACACTGACATTAAATTTTTCTAAATAACTCAAGAGGCAATTGTAAGCAGGTACCCAGGAAAAGTTCATGTTGCCACTAAAATGCCATCATTACGGGGGAGGCGATAACCAAGTGGTATTGTCACCAAACTATTAGTCCAGAAATTGAGCCAATGTTATGGGGACCCAAGTTTGAATCTTGCCATAACAAATGGTGGAATTTGATTTCAATAAAACAAATCTGGAATTCATCTGGCCATGAAACCATAGTTGTTTGTCAGAAAACCCCATCTGACTCATTAATATCCTTCAAGGAAGGAAATCATCCATCCTTACTTGGTCTGGCCTACATGTGACTCTAGATCCACTGCAACGTGGTTGACTTTCAGTTGCCCTCTGAAATAGGAGAAAGTGAGGACTGCAGATGCTGGTGATCACAGTCAAGAGTGTGATGCTGGAAAAGCACAGCAGGTCAGGCAGCATCCGAGGAGCAGGAGAATTGACATTTCAGGCATTTCCTGACAAGGGCTTATGCCTGAAACATCAATTCTCCTGCTCCTTGGATACCGCTTGACATGCTGTGCTTTTCCAGCACCACACTCTTGACTCTGCCCTCTGAAATAGCCGAGCAAACCACTCAGGGGAAGTCCCAGATGATTGGAAAATCACTGTTGCAACCCCCTTTTTCAAGAAAGGATCAAGATAAAAGATGGAAAATTATAGGCCAATTAGCTTAAACCTGGTTGTAGGTAAAATTGTAGAATCCATCTTTAAGGATGAGATTTCTAAATTCTTGGAAGTGCAGGGTTGGATTAGAACAAGTCAGCATAGATTTAGTAAGGGGAGGTCGTGCCTGACATACCTGTTAGAATTCTTTGAAGAGGAACAAGTAGGTTAGACCACAGAAACCCAGTGGATGTTATCTATCTAGACTTCCAAAAGACCTTTGATAAGGTGCCTCATGGGAGGCTGCTGAGTAAGGTGAGGGCCCATAGTGTTTGAGGTGAGCTACTGGCATGGATTGGGGATTGACTGTCTGACAGAAGGCAGAGAGTTGGGATAAAAGGTTCTTTTTCGGAATGGCAGCTCGTGACAAGTGGGGTCCTGCAGGGTTCAGTGTTGGGACCGCAACTGTTCAACTTTATATATTAATGATCTGGATAAAGGGACTAGGGGCATTCTGGCGAAGCTTGCCAATGATACGACATTAAGTGGACAGGCAGGTAGTACTGAGGAGGTGGGGAGGCTACAGAAAGATTTAGACAGTTAAGGTGAGTGGTCTAGGAAATGGCTGATGAAATTCAACGTGAGCAAGTGCGAGGTCTTGCACTTTGGAAAAAAGAATACAGACATAGACTATTTTGTAAACGGTGAGAAAATTCATAAAGCCAAAGTACAAAGGGATCTAGAAGTGTTAGTCCAGGATTCTCTAAAAGTTGATTTGCAGGTTGAGTCAGTGAAGCAAATGTAATGTTGTCATTTATCTCAAGAGGGTTAGAATATAAAAGCAGCGACATGCTTCTGAGACTTTATAAAGGTTTAGTTAGGCCCTATTTAGAATACTGTGTCCAATTTTGGGCCCCACACCACAGGAAGGACATCCTTGCACTGGAGCGTGACCAGCGGAGATTCACACGGATGATCCCTGGAATGGTAGGCCTAACATATGATGAACCGCTGAGGATCCTGGGATTGTATCCATTACAGTTTAGAAGGTTGAGGGGAGATCTAACAGAAACTTACAAGATAATGCATGGCTTAGAAAGGGTGGATGCTGGGAAATTGTTTCCATTAGGTGGGAAAACTGGGGCCCGTGGGCATAGCCTTAAAATTAGAGGGGGTCAATTTAGAATGGAAATGAGGAGACATTTCTTCAGCCAGAGACTGGTAGGCCTGGGGAATTCATTGCCACAGAGTGCAGTGGAGGCCGGCACGTTAAATGCCTTCAAGGCAGAGATTGATAAATTCTTGATCTTGAAAGGAATTAAGGGCTACGGTGAGAGTGCGGGTAAATGGAATTGAAATGCCCATCAGCCATAATTAAATGGTGGAGTGGACTGAATGGGCCAAATAGCCTTACTTCCACTCCTATGTTTTATGGTCTTATGAACTTATTACAGTTATCAGTCACCAGCCAATTCAATTCATTCCACGTGACATCAAGAAACAGTTGAAGGCACTGGATACTTACTATGAGCCCTGACAACATTCTAGCAATAGTACTAACAACTTCTGCTCCAGAATTAGCTGCTGTTCTAATGCAGTTGCAACACTGCCCGGCAACGTGGAAAATTGCCCAGGTATGTCCTGCATACAAAAAGCAGGACAAATCCAACACAGTCAATTACCGCCCCATCAGTTACTCTCGATCATCAATGAAATGATGGAAGGTATCATTAACAGTGTTTTTGAGCACCACCTGCTTAGCACTAACCTGCTCAGTGATGCCCAGTTTGGGTTCCATCAGGGCCACTTAGCTCCTGACCTCATTACAGCCTTGGTTCAAACATGGACAAAAGCACTGAATTCCAGGGGGGAGGGGACAATGTCAGCCCTTGACATCAAGGCTGCGTTCGACAGGGTGTAGCATCAAGAAACTTGAGCAAAGCTGGAATCTATGGGTAACAGGGGCAGAATCTCCATTAGTTGGAGTCATACTGGGTACACAAGATGAAGGCTATTGTTGTTGAAAGTCAGTTATCTCAGCTACAGGGTACGTCTGCAGGGGTTCCTCAGGGTACTGGGTAGAGGAAGGCCTAACCATTTTCAGCTGAATCATCAGTGACCTTCCCTTCATCATAAGGTCAGAAATAAGGATGTACACTGATGATTGCACAAGATCCGGACAATATCCTGGCTTGGGCTAACAAGTGGCAAGTAATGTTCAATAAGAGACATTCTAACCACTGCCCCTTAACATTCAATGCTGTTACCATCACTGAATCCCTCATTATCAACATCCTAGGGGGTTACCATTGACCAGAAACTCAATTGGACTTGCCGTGTAAATACAGTGGCTATAGTAGCAGGTCAGAGGCTAGGAATACGGCCGTAAGTAATTCACCTCGGACTCCCCAAAACTTGTCTACAATCTACAAGGCACAAGTCAGGAGTTTGATAGAATACTCCCCACTTGTCTGGATGGGCGCCACTCCTGCAACACTCAAATAAATGTGACACCATCGAGGATAAAGGAGCCCATTTGACTGGCAATGTGTCCACAAACTTTCACTCTCTCCACCAATGATGCATAGAAGAAAATTGCGAACAAACTACAACATTCACTACTAAAATTCACAAAAGATCCTTCGACAGTACCTTTCAAACCCACAGCCATTTCCATCCGGAAGGATAAAGTAAGCAGATATATGGGAAAACCATCAAGTGCAAGTTCCCCTCCAAGTCACTCGCCATCTTGACTTGGAGTTATATCACTGTTCCTTAATTGTTGCTAGGTAAAAATCCTGGAGTTCCCTCCCTCAGGGATCAACCTACAGCACGTGGATTGCAATGGTTCAAAAAGGTAGCTCAACACCACTTTCTCAAGGGCAACTAGAGACAGGCAACAAATGCTGACAAAAAAACAAAGCTCTGGTGCAGCAGATCAGAAGAGGTAGATATTTGTAATGGCAAGAGGAAGCTTATGAGTTGAATTTCTCACCCAATGCTTTCCTCATCAATCTGATAAAGAAGTGCTTCTGATCTTAGTTATGCAGCAAAAACCATGAAACATCCAAAAGGACAAGCAGTTTACAGTAAGTGTGCTCCAGCCTGTCCAGCTGGTACCTGTGAAGACCACGCAAATTTTACAGAACAAGACATCTTTTACATCAAAAGCTGATGCAATTGCAATCCAGTAATGTCATGTACAGTGATGGAGCAATGCATCATTTGGACGCACTGTTGAATAGAAAATCCATTTATTTGGCATCGGATCTGGGAACATTGAAAATGGCAGTGCAATAATAGAAACTGTAAAAGTATAAAGCAGTGATTTCTGAAGTTAAATTCAGCCAGAAGGACCACAATGACCTTTTCCAAGTGGATCTAGTCCTCAGTTTTTAATATTTGAAAGCTTTTGATCAGGCACTTAGTGATTTTAGTTTGAATCAAATTATGTTAGAATATAAAAGTCATGGAATATAGGAAAAGAATATTCAAGCTATCAAACCTAGTCCATACAAAGATGATCTGCAATCTATCTTGTCATTAGCTCCATTGAAGGACTATATTTTTTTTTCCAAACCCCCACACTGCAGCCAAATAGCAGCAGTGCTTATTTTTCCCCAGCACCCATGTCATGTGCACACAGGTGTAGGACACAGTGAAGAACAATGAGTGCAAAAACCTTTATTCATATTCCACCACCAGGAAGAAAACCAACATCCATTGAAGGTCTGTATTCCATTGTCATATTTAAATATTAGAACATATTTAATTCAAGTTTAGCATCAGCAGCTACTTAAGCCAGGAATAAGCTTGGCTTTCCCTTTACTAACTTGGTTTGCACCCAAAGAAAGTTCCTCAAGTGTTGGAACTATCAATGTGTTAAAGCTTTTTCAAACTTACTCTTGTTGTATTGTTCAGTTTTAGTACAGGTACATTAATCTTTGTCGTTTTTTTGTCAACATTTCTTGATCTTTTCTTCTAAAAATAAGCTGTACTCGCAACATGAGTTTTGCCACAATATTGGATGTTGGAAATTATTGCATGTAGCTCATGAAATCTACAAAAGTTTCCATCCAATATTTTTCATTTTTGCACACAACTTCCTATCCGACCTTTGGCAAGTTCTGAGCCATAGGCTGTAGATGTGCTGGGGGAGCAGTGTGAATAGGTAATTATTCTCAAAACCTGGGAAGTACCTGTTGGGGAGTCATAGTGGGCATTACATTCATTGTCCTGTGAGATTGAGGATCTATTTAACTTCTGCAGATTGACAGAATGTTGAGCAGAATTTGTTGAAGCACCAACAATCTTTAAAGAGAATAAATTGGACCTTTTTAACCTTAGTCGCATAATACCAAATTAATAGTTGGATATGCTGAAATTGCTGTGAGTCTTGAGTCCAAAATGTTCATACTAAGTTCTAACAAAAATTGACAGAAAAAGTAAAACATAATTGGTGTCCATTTTTCTAAGTATTGTCCATATCAAAAATTGCATAAAGTAAATCAAAGGCTAAAAAGTGGGCACCAGAATCAAGCAAGTTATGTCAAAATGAAACAAGGCTATTTGTGCCTTAGGTCAGTTGATTTTTTTTTCCATACACATGCAGTAGCAATGATAATCATAGTACAGCTAAGAAGCTCATGGTAAATGGTCATTGCTGAAATTCAGCAAAAAATAGGCCACTCACTTTTAAATCATTCTATTTCTGGATAATGAAAACACTGTATTTCAAGATTAATTGAAAGGATGGCATCACGGGAACATCAAACTTTCATTGATGCAAGTGAAATATTGTATTAGTAATCCTTGGCTGAAACAAAATTGAACACAATGGATTTGATTCTCTAAGCAAGAAACTAAATTTTACACTAGGGGAGTTTTCACAGGAAAGATTGTACATCAGCAAATTGCATTATTATTAACAATGTCCTTATGCAAGGTCAACAGGCTGAACCAATCAGGTGGAAATGCCACTGAGACAATTAGTTTTGTGGATGCTCTTGCATTTTAAAGCTATTCAGCAGAAATGCATTTTTTTTTCACTTTCCTCAAAAAAAGAATGACAGCATAAGGAAGAATAAAGCTGCATAGGTAACTTACTTAGTCGCAAGTAATATTTGATAAACTATCCTGCGTTCTAACTTTGTTTAAAATAGTATGCTCTATTTCGCAGGGGAAAGTGTTCATCCAGAAACCAGTGAAATGTATGCTTCACTACTATACTTCTGAGAATTTTCAGTTTAAGATTAAGACAAACAGCTGTGCAGAAGGAAGCTAACTTCTCTGTTGGGGAGAAAGGAAGGGACCATTGTTAAGTGGAAAAGTTAGTGAAACTTACAAATTGGAATCCAGGTGGTGATGATGCTCTAAGCATATTTCTAAATCCGCAAAGGAGTGACAATTCATTTCAAATCAGTATATGTCAAAGAAACCTAAAAAGACAGAGAGGATTTTATTGTTTAATGTAATATTCCACTGAACCTATATGATCCCTTCAGTGGTTTTGATGATCTAGCTGCACACATCCAAGTGGAACAGCTGATCAGGTTATCCATTGTAAACTATATTTCAAACAAATAAATTCTGCCAGAACCAGTTCAAACATCTCTCAAAATTGACCTTGAATGTACTCAAACACTGAACAGCTTCCATCCTCTGCAGCAATGAGTTCCAAAGATTCATAAAGTAGAAAGTGTTGCTTGAACTGCAGAAATATCATTTGTCGAAAACATTGTTTACATTTTACACAGAGAGAATAATTTTTTTAAAAATGAGAAGATTACAGATATTCCAAATTTTAAATAATCAAATCCACAAAGGGCCAACTAGGTTTGCAGGGCATAGGATCCTCAGAACCGGAATGTCCTTTGCCGATTCTATGGTTCAGATCTTCTTGTTTGCAGGCAGTCAAAAACCCGAAATACCCTGAAAGATGCATTTCACGATTCCTCAGACATCCCAGCAAATTAACAGCTGGGAAACTTCCCAAATTTTTTTAAACTTCCAATTGACAATTATCTCATGTCCAGAACCTTCCAACAAAATCTCTAACCCTACATTAGCATCAGCAATTTCAGAACATTTTGAACCTTTAGCAGGATGATTAGGTTAAAGCGGTTAAAACCTGTTGTCATGCCTGTGTACTGATACACTGACACCTCCCCCCCGCCTCCCCCCCATCACTAACACCAACTCCCTAATCATTTATACTGAATTCCATAAATTTGCTAACCTAACTCCTCAGCCACCTCATACCCTACTTCCATCTACCACCCAGCCTGCCTCACACCCTTTTTGATCCTACCCTCCCGCACCCAGTTATCTGTCAACATGTCCCTAAACATACTTACCATCCTACTTCTTCACTTACTACTCCCTAAACCCCCTCACCCAGCAGCTACATTACCCACCTGTCATCTTAGTCATTCGCACACTTGCTACCATGACCTCTTACCCACCCAGCATCACACCCCCTCATCTGCACTTTTGCCATCTTGCCCACTCACAAAACGTCCTGCCCTACTTCTTTACCCACCTGACACTTACTTTCTCATCAAGTTACCTTCCACACTTATCTGTGCTCTATAATTTGGTTTTGGGGCCTTTAAATTATGTTTGCTTACCATAACACAACAGCTATTGCCACAAAAAAGGGATGGTGTTATAATAATTATTCCAATACCATTTGCTTGGTTTGCTGCATTGTGTCTGTTGGGATGGATCCTGTATCAGAAATCAAAACTGAGAAATAGGGAACTATAGGGAACTTTATACTTGATCTCATCATAAATGTATTATCTGGTATTAGAAGTAGAAAAATATCTTAAAGAGGTACAATTTGAGCAAAGGTCAATTTGCTTCATTTAGGGAAATTGTGAGCAGTGTCTTATCTATAACCTCTATAGCATATCTACAATTTTACATATTTTACTTGCAAGAATAATTTCTAGTACATGTTACAGTAAAGGTATTGTGGGTCAAAAAGAACTCTAAAATAATTGTAATAACTTCAAATAAATTAATGAAAGATAAAAGCTACCTTCCTTTTTATTTTGTAATTTCCTCTCTTCCCTCCTCTTTATACAGCTTCTCTCATTAATATCCCCAGGAGTGCAATGGAGAATATGCTGCTCCATTCTTTCTTTCAACTGAGGAACACTTTTACGAACTCTGTCAGCACCTGCTACAACTAGAATGGACCTCCACTTTAAGATATGCAGGCTTGTTCTAAGGACGATGGGTTAGTTTTAATTGGTGCTAACTTTACATGAATCAGTTTTGGGTGCCTGCCGTAATCATGCAATTACACACCATCATCATGGTTTCATCAGCTGTAATAGTCTTCTGCAGAGGCTATATCCAATTTTAAGCCATGTTTCTGAATGTACAGATTGCTTTTCATGAAGAATGGATTCGGTTCAGAGTTCAGGTACAATATGAAGCCACATGGATTTGAGGTTCAACTTGCAGACCAGCAGACAGAATTGACTATGTAAAACTACTTAGATGTCTCACTTACTGCAAAGAACTGAAAGAAAACTTTCTTACAAGCAGTTTGTTCTTGATTTAATCTTGTGTACTGCATATAAAAGCATTGTACTTATGCCAATTTAAATTGCATTTATTTAGGAAGCTTATTCTTCTTCTCCTTAGTTTACATTTTTGCTGTACACAGCGTTTCTTTACCTGAGGGAAGACAAACTTGGTCATATATCACTGCTAATGCTGCTACTGAACCACACTAATTCACAACAGTAAAGATTGATTTGGCCACTTAAATTTGTTTTCTTCCATTAATAGCTCATAACAAGAGTGCCCTTCTGAAGTTTGTAATTTAATATATACAAGAGAATGTTTCAATGTACTGTATAATAGCACACTAAGGTATTCCACGGCATTTATTCTTGCTGTAAAATGTAAATGAGTCAGTGTAACTAAATGTAGCCTTTATGTCCTAATTCATTTGAATAAAAAAAATCATCTTACAATCATTGTGGTTTAACATAGCACACAGACAAAACTCAAAGCTGGGAAATACTTGTAATTATCTCTTGAACTAAGACTGTGGCAGATGTAGGTTAGAAATTAGCCTCTTTGTCTTTCAAATTACTTATACATTCTTTTTTTCAATAACTATAGCATTTAAGATGACCAGAAGTTTAAATTTTTTGTTTTATTTTCATGTATGTAATGCTATATATTCTTTAGATAAGCATTCTATTGAATATCTATCAAAATTTGAAAACTTTATTCCAAAGTAATAATTGAATCTATTTGTGTGGTGTACAATTTTATTTGAGTTCTATGTTTTTCCCTAATGTTTTTTGTTAAGGATATTAGCATACACAGGTTTAATCATCAAGTCAGATTTCCCTCTTTGCATGGCAAATAGCAAAATAGGACAGAGAGCATTGCACTCTTTCAGCATTGATCCCACGGTATCCTGTTCATTTAAGTTAATATCAGATCCTATTATAAGTCTGCATTCACCTTGTCCAGACAAGATAAATTTTATAAATCTAAGTGCAAGAATTTAAATTGAGGAATTATGGTTCATAGAATTGTTACAGGCCAGAAGGAGGCCAATCTGATGTTGTGTGTGTGCCAGCTCTCCAAATGAGAACTGTTCCCTCTATACTGCATGGCTGCACCACAGGATCGGTGCATGGTGACTGTTGTGTTGAGGCTATTCACAGCAATAATTTCTAGTTCCTGAGGTTCGCACAAAAGAGGAAAAAGGATTAGTGAGAATGTTGCTTATGATTACCATTCTCCTGCCTTTTGGCCATAACCTTGCACACTGTTCCTTTTCAAATAATTCCCTTTTAATTCTCTTGATTGAACGTATGGCCACCTCAACCTCAGGCTGTGGGGCATCCCAGACTCTAACCAGTACTCACTGTATTTTTTTTCCCGTTATATTACCTTTCCTTCTTTCACTAATTACTTTAAATCTGTGCCTTCTCATTCTTGATCCTTTTCTCAATGGAGAATTTCTCACTAATTACTCTGTTCATACAGCGCATGTTTTTAAAATCTCAATCACATCTCCTCTCAGCCTGATTTTATCCAAGGAGAATGGCTGAGCTCCTTCAGGCTGTCTTCAAAACTGGAATTCCTCATGCCTGGAATCATTTTTATAAACCTCTTCTGAATTGCCTCCAATGCCGGACACATCCTTCTAAACATGTGGTGTCTTGAACCGAAAATTATATTTCAGCACAGGCCAAATTAATGTTATAAGTAAGTTCAACATAAACTCTGTGTTTTTCTACTCTATATCCCTGTTAGTAAAGTGTGGGACACTGTAAGCTTTTTAATTGCTCTCTTAACCTATCCTGTCATGTTTGATGACGTCACAAGTCTGCAGTGTAACAGTGCATCAAATGTCTTCTGGAAGTCCAGTTAAATCCATCACTTCACTAGTATTGTCTAAATTGACCCTCTCTGTTAACTTATCAAAGGAAAAGCAATATTTTAGTTTAACCTGGTTTTCTCTTAAGACATTCATGGAGGCTGTTCTTACTTATTCTCCATTTTCTGGTGTGGTGGTTAATGTTGTACCAAATTATTGTTTCTAAATGCTTCCCAAATACCAAAGTAAAACTAATTGGCCAGCAGTTGCTCACCTTATACAATATACCTTTTTGAAAAGAATATTAATAATTTCCTTGTCCACGGACATCACCCCTAAGTCTAAGGAGGACTGGAAAATTATTGTCAGTGCCTGTGCAATCTCCATTCTCAGTTCCCTCTTTATCCAGTCCCAATGCCTTGTCAATTTTAAATGCAGACATCTTCTCCAATACCTCTTCCTTATTCATTCTAACCCCTTCTAGCAACTCCATTCCTTTCCCTTTCACCACGGCTGGGAAAGCATTTTTGTCTTTGGCACAGCACTCATTTAATATATCCAACTGTACCCTCAAACCTATGTCAAAATCTCCTTTTGGTGTTTATTTAGCCTCACTCCTCCTCTTACCACTTTTACTATAGTTATCAGAATCAGTGATAGTTTTTTTAACAGTCAGGAAAACACCATTTGATAGCAACAGTCTGGACCAACGGTTTTGATGAATTGCTTTCTTTCTTCTCCTTTCAATTCCATGTTAGTTCTTGGCAGTTGACAGAAGGTTGTTTTTGTATCAATGTGCACTTTCATTCGCTGGTTGTGAATTCACTTTTGCACAGTCTTTATAAGTATTTTATTGCTCCTTTAGTGGAAACTTTGCAGAGACAAATGAGTTGAGGACAGTTAGCCAATACTCTAGATAGCCAGTACTCCAGTACTCCCACAATGAGGGAGAGAGAGAGAGGCAAAGATTTTTTGATGATTTCTCTTTGTGGGACAGGTGGTGTTCACCTTGTCAGGAACCAATCAGAATATTATTGTCAAACAATTTTCCCTTTATTTCGGACTCCTTCACTTCCGTGGTGTCTGCTTTTGCTCCCCCTATTCCAGAAAAAAAATATAACACTGTGTAAGCATGATTTTTGAAACTGTAGCTAGCTCCTTACAGTTTCCTTGGTTTAAAGCAGTATCTTCCATTTTAGTTTCAAACTAAAGGAAATAAAAAGACATGGACTTCATAAAATTCAAGGCTTTCAATGGATAAACCAAAGATGAACCCAGAAAGACCAATGATTTTATTGGGATTGAGAAAGAGCCGCAGAAAATATAGCCCATAATGATTAAAGTTATGAGACTTTAGTGACCACAGTTATTTTTAGGTAACTATCTCAGTCACAATCTGAAATTATCAAGATTATAGCAAACGCATGGAGACTGGGTGCAGGGGGAACTGACTTTATTAAAATAAGGTGAAAATAGATGTATTATATTCCAGTTCTCTGGAATTGCCATTATGTCTTTACGGTTGAAGAGAATCTGATTCAGGAAATAACACAAATGTTAGCTTGAATGATGTTATGTCTGATTTACACATTTAAATTTCTTTTGTGAAGTAAGAATTGCTAAATCACCTAAAAACTAATACTAGTCTTATAATTAAACAACATTTTATTCCAATTGCTCAAGACAGTATTGTTACCTTTATAGTATTTATAATAAGGAACAGATCACTTAAAGTGTATACAGGTAACATCTAGTTAAAATTACTTGAATGAGGAGGATGATAGAAAACGTTACCAGCTGTCCTTCAGATGTTCTGGATACATTAAAAAAATGAAGATGAGGATTCTAGAACTGAATTATATTCAAACATTATGGGGGCTAAATTGTGTACCCTGTAAAAAAAATGGCATGAGGATTGGAATGCACAACTAACTTGAATTTGTTCAATAAAAGACAGGAGGCACATCAACCTCCTGATAGCTGTGCATTTCAATGACTCCTGCTTGTAGTCTCTGCCTCCAAAACGTTTCTTTGGCTTTATCCATCAACTGAGGAACCAAAATCAGAAATTGATAGCATCAATTAACTCAAATTTTCATCTCTGAAATGAAAGGTGCATTGTGACTGTATTAGGTGTTGGCAATTACAGTTGAAGAGAATCTGATCCAGGAAATAACACAAATGATGGACAGTGGGAGGGGTAGAGGGTGGGGAAGAGGGGTGGGTTCTAAAGTTTTTAATATTACAAAGATAACCTTGCTGGAGGTGGTGGAAAGTGGGAGAGATATGATGTAGTCGCAGAAGTCTAGAAGGTCTGCCAGGCACAATTCAAAAGGCAGTGAAAGCAGACAGGTGTGAAGTTCATTACTGGTAGGCAAATCCTAAGGAGCTGTGAAATATTCAATAACCTCACAAGAGTGGCCAAGATCAATGAAAGTAATTGCACATGTCCACTGTGCCACTAGCTTTGGCTGCTGCACCTCTATTAATTATTAACCAATGATCCCTAAGAAATCAGTGCTCAAAACTACCATACACATTCAGCCTTTCTCTTTTCAGATACTCCAGAGATACAAACCACCCAGGTAGTATAGGGATACGAAGAAGAGAATAATAATGAAAAATTATCATCACTTGATTTCACAATCAAATTCATTTCAGAACGTTACTCTCATAAAATATCAATTCATGGATGGGTTGTTCACATCATTAGAAATAAAAAATGAGATGCAGAGGAAGTTAATTTAAGTTTTTAATTAACTATATATGTACATTGAGCTATTTGTATTTTTTTAAACAGTTTATTGGCTTTGGCCATCAATGGCTGGGCCAGCACTTATTGTCAATCTATAATTGCCTCTTGAACGGAATAGCTTGCTGGGGCAATTTCAGAGGCCAGTTAAGAGTCAATGTTCACCTCATCTTCGCACATTTGGCATCATTTGCAAACATCATCCCCATACCCCACAATTTATATCTTATTCCAATTATTCAGATAAGATAGCTACATTAACCAAATAGATTGCATTGTAGTCGGTGGGGTATTTTTCTCGCCTGCGGGACAAGTGGAAGCATAATTTGCAGCAGCAGGAGTTAATCAGTAGGGGCAGTCACATCTGCATATCCTAACTCCTATAAAGTAGATGGTGCTGGTTGTTTTTGGGGTGCCAATTTGGGCTACAGCAATTGAAGATGGCTGTTTTAAGAGTACTCTATGCTGATCCTGATATGGACTATTGCAGCTATGTCTATAAATTTTGTTCATTCCATTGATTCAAGCTGCCTTTAAGGATTTTTCTGCCACCAGGGAATTAAATGTCTATGTTGTACTCTTAGAGGCTGTCCTGTCTGGCCAGATTGCTCCTGCTTTCAGTCACTTGCATCCTTAGCTTTTCAAGAACTTAAAGTAATGTTGTAAACTCTTTACTTAAACTATGATATACATCATACTGTTTACAGCTCTCTAGTGCAGTTTTCCTCTCCAAAACTCCAGTACAAGTCTCTTCATTCTATTCTATTCTGCTAATGTCAGTCATGTTCTCATCATTAACATATCCATTTCTCATTGTATTACAAAGTCAGAAACTTCATTCTAATGCTCACACCTCACCCAGACTTTGAACCTCTTCTGATTTAGTGGTTGCAGATGATACGTGTTCATTTCTTCGTTTTCCGCCAATCACTGAACCACATTCTTAACCATTTGTCTTTCTCTTTTTAGATACACATAGAGAACACAGGAACGCTGAGAACGTGATGATGGAAAAATGAATATCACTCATTTTTGCAAACAAATTTATTCCAGAATGCTACTGTCTAGAATATTAATTTTCATTAAGTCGTTGACATTATTAGAAAAAAGAATTGAGATGCAGAACAGGTTAATTTGTTTCTAATTGACCATATATGTTCATAAATTGCACATCCATAATTGCCATCTGGACTGAATGGCTTGCTAGGGCCATTTCTGAGGGCATTTGAGAGTTGACCACATTGCTGTGAGTCTGGAGTAACATTTAAGGAAGACCAGGGATTGGACAGCAGATTTCTACCCTGGAGGACATGAGATTTTTTTAAAACAAGAATGGTCACATGATCACCTTTTAACTAGCTTTTGATATATATTGAACACAATTTCATTATCTTCCATGGTATGGCTCAACCCAGACATTAATTTGTTCTGGGTTACTAGTTAAGAAACATTACCCCCCACTCTGACATCACCTCCCAAGTTGGCTCACATTTATTTGCTTTGGACAGAAGGCGTACATTGTCACGTTAAGCATGACTTCTTTGCAAATGGCTACAATTCCAATTTAACCTATTATGTTGACGGTACGCTCTCATCTCAAAATGAGTTGTCCTTCTACTGCTGTTAAATTTTAATGTATAACTATCTACCAAACCCGTTCATTGCTCCTAAATTCCTAATATCATCCTTACTCAAACCTCTTCTCAATGTTTCTCATTTATCTTTTGCATCATGTTTTATTGTCCTCTGTTATTGGGTTTTTTTTTAAATCTCCCTCTAACCCCTGTTCATCAGACATATGTCCTCAATAAGCCTAACATTGACCTTTTTGAAACCTCGCTCAAAAATCCCTCCAACGCTCAATGGTCTTTGACTTGATAAAATATTTATCAAGCAATATTCCCTATTTTTAAGCTCCAGTTATTATCTTTGCTTTCAAAAGCTTACATGTAACACTTTAAAATCTTGGAGTTCACTCCTTATCAAAACAATGGGTGACCTACACCTCATGAACTGTACTTGTACAAAAAGATTGCTTAGTAACATTTTCTCAAGGCCAGTTAGGAATGGCCATAAATGCTGACCCAGTCAATGATGCCTACATCCCATGAATAATTTTTAAAAGTAAAATAATGACATTCCTTCCTTTTCTGGTCCTCAATGTCTCATTCCAAATCAACTTTTCCCATCACACTCTGTCCTAAGTCCTTCAATCTGGTTTATTTTACTACTATTTAACTTTTAGAGGAGATTGTTTTATTATAGACTGGTAGTGTCTGATATATAACCAAATGAGACAGTTGTTTGATTTTGTGAAAAGCCTTTTTGCACTGCAATATATCTTAGAATTCAGATTAGTTCATGGATGACATAGTCCTAGTTACGATTAGGCAATTGATTTACAAGTGTTTTCAACAAAAGTACATGCAATCATAAAATATCTGAACTGTATTTCTATAGTTTGTTCACTTTTCTCTGAATCAGCATCTGGGTTTAACCAATGAAGTACAGTGAGCATGATTAGTAAACAATTCACATAATCAAACACAGAACAAGTGAAACATTGAACAATGCACACACAAATTAGTTGCAGCCACCTAAAGATAATTCCCTACATCCCAAGGAATGTAGCAGTTTAAGGAGGTAACTCATGACCAGCATTTCCAATGCAATTATGAATGGATAATAAATGCTGTTGTAGCTAGTGATGCCCACAAGACATGAACAAATTAAAAAATGCTGAAAAAAACAATTGGAATCTGAAAGTGTCACTATGAGAATTTCCTTACAGCAGTTCACTGGATTAATACCAGTCTCAGCAGGCAATTTGCAACTAGATATTTTTTTTAAAAAAGCGCTGTTACTTATCTTAGTCTCTTATTTCCCTAGCCTGTATGAAGTTTGTTCATATACCAATTAGTTTGACCTTGCAAATTTCACGGAGATTTGAACTGAAAGCAGACAATGTTGTCGTATTATTTTAGTCTAAGTAAACAGATCAGGCTAGGAAATGAACTGGGGCCAAAAACTTGCTTCTTACAAAAAATTAGAGACAAAAAAAACTGCAGATGCTGGAAACCAAACAGGAGGCTGGAAGAACACAGCAGGCCAGGCAGCATCAGGAGATGGAGAAGTCAACATTTCACTTGTAACTAGGGGTGGGTGAAAGAGGACTGCAAATAAAGTGGGGGGGAGGCAGTGGTGGGGAAAGGTTTGGGTAGGAGAGGGACAGGGTGGTGAGGTAGGGATAGGTGAACCCAGGTAGAGGGTACGAATGCAAATACTGTCAGGGAGATTTTTTAACATGTTTGGAGGTTTGTGTAGTTGCAAAGCAGGAACTGACCCATGATATTGCTGAGAGTTGACATACAGGGAAGGTGGATAATTAAAGATGATGGCCAGGCTTTCCACCATATTGGCGTAATCAGTGAGGCAGCAGCTCTGGCAACTCTTGCCAACCTGCAAGGAGTCTACTTCTGAAGAAGCCAGGAGAACAGCATCTCAAATGCAGGTATCTTCAGAGGCCTGAGGATAATTCAACTTTTTGATCAAGCAGTTGTTTGAGTGGATACCCCCTCATCCCACAGCATCAAGGACACATGAATGGCTTTAGTTTCTGTTAACCACCTTCCTTTGGCCATGACGCTTCATGATATTATTTCCATGAAGGTCACCTCCATACCCCTGTGGTCTCCATAATGGCCAACCATTACCAGCAAGATTCCAGCAGCTTGGGAAAATTGATCTTAACTGGGTCTGAATTAGGCTGCCCACAACTGATCCCACAACTAGGAAACTCCCCTCCCAAACAGAAATGGGATTATTTAACAGAAACATTTCAACACAGATTTGCCCACCTCACAGACCATTGTCCAGTGCCAGCAATTTTCAAAGTCTGAAATTAAAGAAATTCTAAGAATTTAGAGCAGCCATTTTAGCATTGGCACCATCCAACTTCACATTTAGGTATGCATTTTGAACAACCTCACATGTCTGTGGTCACTTTAAAGAGAGCCGGTTAGGCCACATTGTTGATCTGGTCTTCGTGAATATAGTTTCATCAGTGGTGGTTGTTCCAGAGCAAACAAAATTACAGAGAAAATCTCAAAGAGGTGTTAGGCCTTTTATTTATTGATGTAAAAGACTTAAAACCTGTTTCAGGTCCAAGTGCTGACACTTTTTTGTTTTGTCTTTTGCCTGGAATAGTGTTGCTTTGTATTAAGCATGTGTTTCCTGCTTACCATATTGGAGATTAATGGAGCTATCCATTTAACCCATTAGATGATTGTACAGTGCTACTAAACTTTTAGGTCTTATGACTATAACTGTGAGATAAATGGATAATGGCCACAGCACATTTGTAATTTTTTGCTGTTAGTCAACATAATTTTTGTGTTATTGCAATCCTGGAATTTTGAGCTGCTGACTTGCAATGGGAAAACATTGAGTATTTTTCTCTCTATACACACGTATGTAAAGGCCTCTAAGGTAACATTGCTGGTTTATGTGTCAGCTTATATCTGTACTTGGAAGCAAGTTTGTAGGTAGCACAGGAACAATGGAAATTACAGATGGGACTTTTATTATATATATCACTGATAACTGCATATGGCTTTTTCCACCACTAAACCACCTGTGGCAATTTTCATCTATTGACTACCAACATTGCATCACCTATATTTTCCAGTTGATTAAATTTACGTGCAAAGTTAGGAAAATAAGGTGGACAGAGAGGGAGGGGACCAGCTGGGAATTCTTTTATTTCTTTCTTTTTCTTATTTTTAATTAAACCAAGAAGTGATTGTACACACAACTGAACTTTATTTTCCCCATCATGAAACCACCCATGGTAAAGTTTTCTTTCACTAACCACCACCAATAAATTACCAGTTTCCAGTTGAATAATTTATGTCTGAAGCTCATTAAGGGAAATACAAGCTGTCAAAGACGAGGGAGAGGCAAGGGGGATAATTAAAAATGGAATTGGAAGGGAACCAGCTGAGATTTAAAAGAGGCCTCAGGATAGATTAGGTGGATTACAGTTGTAGGAGGGGTTATGTATCTCATTCCCATTGGTGGGAAAACTGATAAGTCAATGTGGGAATGGACCAATGCAGGGAACCCACCCACCAGCTACTTAGGCTTGTTAATAAGCTATTTGAAGATCATTACTCCTGAGCCCATTGGGATTTGTTGGAGTGTCAGGGCTTCTCCTGAACTCATTGGAGTTTCACCAGCTTCCTGAAGCTTGCAATGGCATGGCTGATCTTTTTTTCTTTTTTTTCTTTTTTTTTCATCAAAGGGCAGTGCTGAATCTCCGGTTTACATTTTATTAAAAGGGCAGTGTTGGCATGGCTGATATTGGACAGTTGCTGATCTCTGATTGGCTAGCCAATCTCAGCAAGCATAGTTTCTCTGGCTGGGGTCCTAAATTCTGGGGCAAGCCTGCTGCTGGCTAGTTAAGTGCCTGACATGTATTTAAAATCATCAGCTTCATACACCACCCTAATTGGGGAGATTAAATGTAACCTTAAAATGCTTGTGTGGAAATTACTGGCTGCTTAATATCCCAGCTGTTAAGCACAGACAGATTGCTAACAGCATACCTGTTGTGTTATTATGATGGTATTTCACATGATTGAAATACTTTGGAACCTCAGTTATGGTACTGTGTAAGATTGCGAGACTGTTTTGAACAATTCCTTGAAGAGATAGTCATGCATTTATGACATTGAGATTGCTCCAGGCCTGACAATTTTGTGTGTGGATGAAGCCAGTGATGTACAATGAAGAGGTCATAATATGAATCTGCTGCACCAACCATCTAGAATATCATGTTACCAATATGATCGTAAAGAATATCTAATCATCTGAGACAACTATTCAAATAGTATTATGTTGATTTGCAACACAGTTACAGGTCATTCAACCCAATTGGTTCTTGCTGGTGTTTATTCATGGTTTTAGCATTACTTCACCCTTCTTCATCTAGTTCTATGAACAATTCCTTCTCTTGCTTTTTTTTGAATATATTAATCTCACTTTCCCCTAAATGCATCTGCTCTAGTTGCCTTATACCATGTTTCACGTTGTAAGGCTCTACTTGCTCTCCTAGAAACACCAACAGATTTATGTCACTAGTGTTTTGGGTAAATTTTTAAAAATATACAGAAACTCAATCCATTTTCCCACTAAGGCTGCACTATCTAAAACTAATCTCTTTCTTACAATATCAGTCTGCATTGCACAATTGTCATTGGAGATTAATTTAGGGTGTTGTATTTTTCCCTTTATTTTTCTCGTGCCTTCTTTCTACCTATGCTTGCTTTCCATTCCCTCTTTCCATTCTGTCCTTTCCAGCACCACTGCAAATGGCATTGAAATTCCCTGAAATAATGGTATGTGTTGGGCAGCTGCTACATTCTCAGAAAAGGTTCCAGCCATTTGGTAAATGGGGACCTTAATGTTGAATCCTTAGATATATAAAGGGCAAAGGAGAGGCAAAAATAGACATTGGGCCACTGGAAAATGACACAGGAGAGATACTTCGTGTCAGTCTTCATGGTGGAAGACACAAGTAATATCCCAAAAATTCAAGGGAGTGAAGGGGTGGAGCTGAGTATGGTGGCCATCACCAAGAAGAAGGTGCTAGAAAAATTGAATAGCCTGAAGATGGATAAATCACCTGGATTAGATGGACTACACCCCAGAGTTCTAAGCGAGATAACTAAAGAGATAATGGAGGCATTAGTGGTGATCTTTCTGGAATCACTAGAGTCAGGGAGGATCCCAGAGGACTGGAAGACCATTAAAGTGACACCCCTGTTTAAAAAGGGAGTGAGGCAAAAGATGGCAAATTACAGACTGATTAATCTAATCTTGGTCGTGGCTAAGATTCTGGAATTCATTGGAAGGATGAGATTTCTGAAAACTTGGAAGTGTATGGTAAAATAGGGCAGATTCAGCATAGTTTCATCAAAGGGAGGTCATGCCTGACAAATCTGCTGGAGAGCTTTGAGAAGATTTGTAGCTCTGGTTGAGGTTCTGCATGTAGGTGGGTATAGGTTTGCTTGCTGAGCTAGAAAGTTCGTTTTCAGACATTTCATCACCATAACTAGGTAACATCATCAGTGAGCCTCTGGATGAAGCACTGATAGTGTAGCCCACTTTGGATTTATATGTTTGGGTTTCCTTGGGTTGGTGATGTCATTTCTTTTGGTGACATCATTTCATATGGTGATGTAATTTCCTGTTCTTTATCTCAGAGGGTGGTAAACAGGGTCTAACTCGATGTGTTTGTTGATAGAGTTCCAGTTGGAATGCCATGCTTCTAGGTATTCTCGTGCGTGTCTCTGCTTAGCTTGTCCAAGTCAAAGTGGTGTCCTTCTTCATCTGTATATAAGGATACTAGTGACAGTGGGTCATGTCTTTTTGTGGCTAGTTGAGGTTCATATATCCTGGTGGCTAGTTTTCTGCTGGGTTGCCCAATGTCGTGTTTGTTACAGTTCTTGCATGGTATTTTGAAAATGACATTAGTTTTGTTTGATGTCTGTATGGGCTTTTTCAAGTTCATTAGCTGCTGTTGTGGGGTGGGGTGTGTGGATGGGGGGGGAAAACTCCGAGCCCCAGAGGAAATCAATTAACCAAATTATCAATTATCTGAACAAAATAGTGCCCACCCATCTCATTCGGTTAATCAAAGTTCCTCTGTAAATAGAAAGTGGGCTACACTACCAGTGCTTCGTCCAGAGGCTCACAGAAAATGTTACCTAGTATGGTGACAAAATGTCTGAAAATGAACTCAGCGAGCAAACCTACAACCAAAATTTGCTTGAATTCTTTGATTAAGTAACGAGCAGGTTGGACCATAAAGATCCAATGAATGTTGTCTACCTGGACAATAGACAATAGACAATAGGTGCAGGAGTAGGCCATTCTGCCATTCGAGCCTGCACCACCATTCAATATGATAATGACTGATCAACCTTAATCAGTATCCTGTTCCTGCCTTATCTCCATAACCCTTGATTCCACTATCCTTGAGAGCTCTATCCAACTCTTTCTTAAATGAATCCAGAGACTGGGCCTCCACTGCCCTCTGGGGCAGAGCATTCCACACAGCCACCACTCTCTGGGTGAAGAAGTTTCTCCTCATCTCTGTCCTAAATGGTCTACCCTGTACAAGGCCTTTGACAAGGTGCTCCGCAGGAGGCTACCAAAGTAAGATAAGGACCCATAGTGTTAGAGGCAAGGTGCTAGTATAGATAGAAGATTGGCTGTCTGGCAAAAAGCAGAGAATGAGGATACAAGGGTCTTTCTCAGGATGGCAGCTGGTGACATGTGTTGTTCCACAAGGCTCAGTATTGGGACCACAACTCACTTTATACATTAATGCTCTAGATGAAGAACCTGGCAAAGTCTGCAGATGATACAAAAATAAGTAGAAAGACAAGTTGCATTAAGGAGATGGGGAGGCTGCAAAAGGATTTGGACAGGTTAGGAGAGTGGACAAAGAATTGGCAGATGGAATATGTGAGGATGTGTGAGGTCATGCACTTTGCTAGAAAGAATACAGGCATGGACTATTTTCTAAATGGGGGAAAAATTTAAGTCTGAAGTGCAGAGACTTGGAAGTTCTAGTCCAGGATTCTCTCAAGGTAAACCAACAGGTTGAATCAGTAGTTAGGAAGGCAAATGCAATCATGGCATTTATTTCAAGAGGACTTGAATATAGAAGCAGAGATATCCTTCTGAGGCTCTAAAAGACTCTTGTCAGACTACAGTTGGAGTATTGTGTGCAATTTTGGGCCCCATATCTCAGGAAGGATGTACTGGCCCTGGAGAGTGTTCATGTCAATGGTCCCATTAATGACAAGCTTAATATATGAGGAATGTGTGAGGATTCTGGGTCTATACTCAATGGCGTTTAGAAGGGTGAGGATGGATCTAATTGAAACATATAGAATACTGAATGGCCTGAGCAGAGTAGATACTGGGAAGATGTTTTCATTAGTAGGAGAGACTAGGACCCGAGAGCACACCCTTAGAGTAAAGGGAAGACCTTTTAGAATAGAGCTAAGGAGAAACTTCTTCAGCCAGAGGGTGGTGAATCTATGAAATTCATTGTTACAGAAGGCTGTGGAGGACAGGTCATTGAATATACTTAAGACTGAGATAGATAGGTTCTTGAGTATCAAGGGATCAAGAGTTACAGGGATAAAGTGGGAATTTGAGGTTGACAAACCTATCAGCCATGATTGAATGGCACAGCAGACTCGATGGGCTGAATGGCCTAATTTCTACTTGTATTACTTATGGTCTTATGGTCTTATGATGACATGATGAAAGTAAAATATATTCACAATAAGGCCCAGTTATCAGCAAAATCTGAAATGGTGAGACAGCAAGGAATTTATGAAATAGTAATTTAACCTTCTCAAATTTCTCTGTTTGCTCAACCATCTTTATTTTCATTAATATCAGTTTCTCAGTACCAATGTAGCAAACATTTCCAACTGTCTGCTTTCTGCTCATCTCACTCAGGCATTCCCATTCTCATAGAGCATGCTGAAATTTATGTGTTGTCATTCTCAGTGCATTCACAGAAGATAAAAAAGGGCTCACCAATCCTTAGGTTTCTATAGTCTTAATCACTGTTAAGTTGGGTCGGAGAACTGGTGCAGGCAACTGATCTCTATCCAACTGTCCTCTCTGCTTCTTGTCTAATGAGGTCCAGAGACTACATTTTACTTCACTCTTCCAAAGCATCTCTCTTATTTTTCTCTATTTTTCTTTCTTTTGCCTGTTCATATCAGAAGTTTATGTTATTGCAACACCATAACAATATTGCAACATAGCAACACAACTAACATTGATTCTGTAATAATTATGTGAAGGTAGAAGTAACTGCTACCACACTTACTGGGAAAAGTTTTAACCCATTTGCATTATATTCCTCATTCCAGTATTTTGCTTCTTTAATACATTAATGAATGCCACTGCTAAAGTGACAGAAAAAGATATCACAGATCGATCCAGCATTCACCTGCTGATATTCCCACTGGTCTGTTTTCTCCAGTTTAGTTTACTTTCTCCTGCTTTAGCTTTAGTTTGTCTGGAATTCTGCTTATGTGCTGCTATTATTAACGTTTCCAATACAATACAATTTAAATGCATGGGATTAGGATTGCTGATTCTATGAAAAATAAGTATTAGCTTGAAGTTGTTGACAGAACAGACAGTTTCTGTGTTGTTATTTCTTCATAATTCTCTGTAACTTTCAGAGCAACTATTTGCTTTTCCAATTTTCCCCTTTCCTTTTAATTTTGCTGTCCTAACAGGTCTCCTAACTCATATATGATAGATTTGTTTTCATTATCCACATGGGATATCGACATCATAAAAGTGAATTTTCCCTCAAAAGTTCTTTATATTGGATGCAAATACTTGCACAGTCCTTTCTTACTTAAGATTGTATGATAAATGGCCAGGTACCACACTCCACAGCTTAAAGCAGTCAGCGTCTCTGTCACATGCTTTCCTCTGGGATAACTGCTGTGCCAGGAGGTTGGTATAAATTTATATCCTCCTGCTCTTATATGTGACCTCTCTCATTTATTGTGGAGACTAATTATTTTTTGTGAAAGCTGCAAAGATAAATAAGGCCTTCCTGGATTTGCCAACTTGAGAGCAAGGGTATCATTATCAGTTTGCATTTTATATGGTCATTCTTTGGAAATTGAGTTCTCTTTTCTTAACCTATAGTGAATATAAACACATTGATATTATTTGACTTTCACAATAAAGACCATGTGTTTGCTTATTTGCTCTAAGCAACTCCCTATATTTATCATTTTCATTAGTATTAGCTTTATCCATTGTATCTTTTATCCACCTTCAGTCTCAAGACTCTGCTGTTTCTTCATCTAATGACAACTTTGCAACCTCGAATCTTTGAACTACACTGTTATGTGGTATATGGTACATGAGTGTTTGCTAATCTAGAGCCAGATATGGATCAAGCAATATCAATGCTCCCTCATATTTCTGACCTTGAAAAGGCCTTAGCAGAAATCTCCTCTTTAATTATACTTTTTGTCACAGTCCTTTACTATATATTTATTTGTCAGTTATGATTGACATACTTCTTCAGTTTAATGTCTACCACACCTTTATAAATGAAAATCTATCTTTATCTGTTCAGCATCTGAATAATGTGACCCAACACTAAAATTGAACAGGGTAAAAACAATGACTGCAGATGCTGGAAATCAGAGTCTAGATGTGAGTGGTGCTGGAAAAGCACAGCAGTTCAGGCAGCATCCAAGGAGCAGTAAAATCAGTGAACAGCTGAAACATACCATGTGCCATTGTCTGATATCCTAGTCTTTGGCAGGCAGATGAATATCCACTCTCTCAAATTGAAGTTAGGTAAATATCATTCTTATGGACTTGGTAAATGAAAACCGTTTAGTATAAACAGCATTTACAGAAGAATTACAAATATTACTATCTATTTCAAAAGTCAAGGCAGCAAACATGTTCTGTTGTACACACCAACACAAAATCAATTCTTCAAAGACAATCTCTCATTTCTTGACAAACAAGTGTGCACTAATTTTCTTACAATATAAATTAAAGGACTCAAACAAACACACTTTAAAATATGTAACACATCGGAGTACAAAGAATTTTGAAGTTTACGCAAGATCAGTGTCTATCCTGTAAATCTTGGTTTCTTACAATTTCATAATTTATAAGTATTGAAGTCAATTATTGATTCACATTGAATTGACCCAGTTCAAATGCTTCACCTGACTTTAGATTTCATAGCTTCATATTATTAACTGAGTTTTGAAAATTAATCTTATTGTTATTTAAATTTCCAGCAGGAAATTTACATAAATCAAAGTAAATTAACACTATCCTTCTCTGATTCACAGCCACAGCTGCATGATTATACTTTATACACCCCTTATTCTATAGTAAATCATATTTTATTGATAAATAAAAAAGCACATATAATGTTTAGAGGAAAAAATATTTTTTCTCAGAACCTTTAAGTACCAAAAAAGTCATCGCAGCTATCTGCAATCTAAAACTGATTATTTTAGCCACACAATTTTAACATGTTGTTATTCCAAAAATCCATACATAAATAACAAAATATAATTTTACAAGATGTTCACAAGTATATTATTGCATGGAATTACAGCTGCATTATTTTAATTTTTTTCATGGCATGTATATTATTGGCTGGGCTTGCATTTATTGCCTTCCCTACTTGCCCTTGAGAGGACAGTGGTGAGCTGCCTTCTTGAACCATTGCAGTTCATGTGCTGTAGATAGAATGGGATGTTGTTAGGCCGGGAGTTCTAGAATTTGACTCAGTAACATTGAAGGAATAACAATACAAATGCAAGTCACGAAGATGTGTGGCTTGGAAGGGAATTTGCAGGTGGTGACGCCGAAATGCATTTGTTGCCGTTGTGCTTATTTGTGAAAGAAGTCATGGGTTTGGAAGGTGCTTTGAACAAGTCTTAGTGAGTTGTTGCTTGCAATTTGTAGATTGTATGCACCGCTCCTACCTTGCATTTGTGGTGAGGAGTGAGCTTCATGAGCACTGTTGGAACTGCTGTTAAACAGGCAACTGTAAAGTATTAATGATACTTCTGACTTGTGCCATGTGGATGGTGAAAAGGCTTTGAGTTATTCACCATGAAATTCCCAGCTATAGACCTGCTATTAGAGCTATACTACTTTAAGGTGGAATATTCTGCTTCCAGAAATGGTGAGTTTGAAGGATGCATAACCAAACTCTTTCAGCTTCTGCCAGAATTAAGTGCAAGAAGGTGCATGATCAATCTTCCAATTCCACTAACAGTTGAGGTTCTTAAATGACCAACTAAGGATTATTACAATTCTGACTCTGGAATGCATGAGAAATCACCCCACAACTCCATAAGCTGTACCAACCTCCGAACTGGGAGACATAGATTCATGGGGTAAGTAATAACACCTCTGAACAAGGTTGATTAGAAAAAGAAAGTGCCAATAGTCAAATTGTTTCTCCATATCTACTTTCTGGAATAAAACAGGCTTTCACCATCTTTTCTTCAATAAACTCCTCAATGTGTTTATTAGAGGTAAAATGCATTCTTGCAACAACTGGCAGAACAAGGTACCAACAAAGCTACTGTGCAGATTAAATTATATCCTTATGAAACAAACGCACACACACACACACACAGCAAGATGACACAAATCTGCAGAAATATTATTTGTGGAGCAAATAGACTAAAAAGAAATAACAACCTTGTTGGTTAAGATTTTGAAAGTAGAGATAGAATTAATTGACTTCTACCAGTCCCTTTGATTTTCTTTTGATAGGATCTGATTGGTGTCAGTCACAGAGAAATGGAAGGTCTTCAGTCCAAATCAGATTTCAGGTTCAGCTGTGGAGCAATTAGAATGCTGAAACTTGAAACTTTCAGGATTTATAAAAACTTTATTGATGGAGAGACAGAGTGAGAGAGAGAGAGAGAGAGTTCCTTTCCTTGCAAACCGCTTCAAGAACTGCCACATCTAGGTATATACTATTACACCTCACTGGGGTAGTGCATTGGAAATCAAGTCCCATTATTTCTGGAGTCATCACAAAAGTTAAAGATTCCTTTTAAAAGTATGAAGAATTCCCCAATGTACCTGACAAAAAAACACAGACCAAGTTTAACCAGTAGTTAAAATAATTAATATTTATTAAAAATAAGAAGACTATAGCTACAGACAAACAATTATGAACTGTCAGCATATTACTCTATTTATTAAGACTCTTAACCACCACACCACCGCCCACCCCAAACTCCCCTTATACACTCCTTCACATTCATATGTAGACAGACATAGAAAGAGAAGGAAAAAAGATATTACACAGAGTCATATAGCATGGACACAGACTCCTTGGTCCAACCAGACCCTTTGAACATAAGAATCGAGAGTGTGGTGCTGGAAAAGCACAGCAAGACAGGCAGCATCATTTTGGGCAAAAGCCCTTCATTAGGGATGAGGCTGGGAGTGTCGGGGGTGGAGAGATAAATGGGAGGGGGCGGGGCTGGAGGAAGGTAGCTGAGATTGCGATAGGTGGATGGAGGTAGGGGTAAAGGCGATAGGTCAGAGAGGAGGATGGAGCGGATAGGTGGGAAAAGAGATGGACAGGTACCTCCCTCCACCCCTACCTTCATCTACCGATCGTGCTGTCAGCTACCTTCCCCCAGCCACAAACCCACCCTCCCTTCCATTTATCTCTCTACCCCCGGGGCTCCCAGCCCTATTCCTGATGAAGGGCTTTTGCCTGAAACGTCAATTTTCCTGCTCCTTGGATGCTGCCTGATCTGTTATGCTTTTCCAGCACCACACTCTCGACTCTAAACTCCAGCATCTGCAGTCCTCACTTTCACCTTTGAACATAATCCCAAACTAAACTAGTTCCACCTGCCTGGTCCTGGCTCATATCTCTCCAAACCTTTCCTATTCATGTGTTTATCCAAGTGTTTTTTAAACATTGTAATTGTACCCACATCCTCCTCAGGAGGATCATTCCACATGTGAAGCACCCTTTGTGTAAAAAAATTGACCCCATGTCTTTTTTAAATCTTTCTCTTCTCACCTTGAAAATGTGCCCCCTTGTCTTGAGATCCCCCATCCCAGGGAAAAGACTGTATAAATGATTCAGTGTCGATGACCTTTCATCTGAATGGTCATTGAATAGAGCTAGATTTTTAATGGAGCACTGCAGTTCAAATCCCAACCCACCCTTCCCTCCATGGTCTGAGGAGCCTCAGGTCTCCCCCAAGCAATTTAACACCAGGAGCTCTCTTAATAGCTTTTTGCTTTAATTGTATAAAGAAGCCATTCTTTCAAGAGCTGTTGGCCAGCCAACTGGGAATGAAAGCTATTGCTGGGACTGCATACTTCAGTTGCACCACGGGTAAAACTAGATATATCTGAGGTTGGGGGTCTCACTAAGGGTGCAAAGGAGGTGGGAATTTGGATTTCAAGAGACTGCTGAGTAGTAATAAATGGATAGGGGTGTGCATGACCTTGAGGATTGAGTGTGCCCAATCCATACAGTGGGCGGTGCGGTGGCACAGTGGTTAGCACTGCTGCCTCACAGCGCCTGAGACCCGGGTTCAGTTCCCGCCTCAGGCGACTGACTGTGTGGAATTTGCACATTCTCCTCGTGTCTGTGTGGGTTTCCTCCGGGTGCTCCGGTTTCCTCCCACTGTCCAAAGATGTGCAGGTCGGGTGAATTGGCCATGCTAAATTGCCCGTAGTGTTAGGTAAGGGGCAAATGTAGGGGTGGGTATGGGTGGGTTGCGCTTCTGCGGGTTGGTGTGGACTTGTTGGGCTGAAGGGCCTGTTTCCACACTGTAATGTAATCTAATGTAATCTAATCTAATATAATTCAGGACCCACACTGATCCGCACTGTTGGGCTTCAGAAATGGCCTGGGATTGTTCAGTGATATGTGGGCTTAGGTTTAGGAAGGCCACATGCTGGATTTTATGTGCCTCCTTCGCCTACAAATCCATTGGTAACAAAGGCTAAAACCCAGCTCATCGGCTCTGTTTCACGCTCGACAGATGTTGCCTGGCCGGCTGAGTGTTTCCCATTTTTTAAAAAAAAATTATGATCAGCTGGTTCAACATGACACACAGGGATCAGAGTCTTTACATTCACAGGATGAAACTGGACTGGCATGAGGAGAGAAAATTGCAATTAAACTAACCTTGTGCTGGATGAACAGAATGCATTAATCTCAACTGTCCTTTTTCACCTCTCAGTCTAGAGAATCATAGGCATTTCTAGAACAGAGTATTGTGTCATAAGAGGACAATTGGGAATTCAGTATACATCACTCAAATAAATATTCAGTTATTTTAATCCAGAGGAAAACATACAGTTTGTTGCCATCTCTGCCCAGATTGCGATAGGTGGATGGAGGTAATGCTTCTGTCCCTGATAATGCTTCTGTCATTTGAGGTCCTAAGTTCAGAATGAGTACTAATTTGCAAAATCTATCTCAATAACTTCAAATCCCAAGATCGTGGCTTGTAATCCAACTGTGTAAATTTAATTATTAATTCTGCCCATCCACTTTCTTTGTTTGCATAGCAACCAACTGTTCTTTCCAATGGGGGCAAATTAAGGCGCTCGTTGGAATACAATTGCAAGGGCGCAGATAGATTTCTTGGACTGCAACCAATTAGATGACCATACTTTAGAAATGGGAGGTCTTGTGGCACAGTGAGTAGCATCCTGCCTCTTGAGGAGAAGCTCCAGGTTCAATTCCCAATTCAGTTGTTGATGGCCAGGGAAGGTATGTTCAGTATACGTCATACAGGTTGAGCTGCAACATGTAAGTCCTCCTGACATGGCAGTCATTAAGAGTAAGAGAGATTGCTAGTCATACTGATGATGGCAGATTATTTCAAATTCAGGTAATGGAAAGAAATTGGAGGCACTGCCAGTGCTCCAGGCTGAAATTTGTCATAGCAACACAGACACTGTGGTGGCTTGCTTGGCTGGACCATTGTGGACAGCGTGGGCTTCAATCCTTGTTCTGATTGGGTGGAGATCTGAAATAAAAACAGAAAAAGTGGAAAACCTACAGCAGGATAGTCAATACCTGTGGAGACAAAGTGTAGGATTATATTTAAAGCCAAACAGGGAAAGCATTCCTTTCACTTTTTAGCACCCAGTCTTCCAATGTAATGGGCAAATGGTGCCTTCCAGTTGGTGAAATCATCAATAGCTGGAAGGCTTGACAGGGTAGGAATAATCTGCTGGGGAGAGCACAGATCAGGAATTAAGATGACCCAAATCACGGGGTCAACATATCCCACCTATGTTGGTTCTGTCCTGATAAATGTTAGGGCACAGGGAAACATCAAAATATGCCATTTAAGTGGGAATGCACTTTCCTGACTTTAGGAATTAGCTTGCTCATTTCTAATCAAATTCAGAGCAATGGGATTAATGCAGATTGAAAAAAGACTCGTATGTATATAATGCCTTGCGCAATCAGCGGATATCCCAAAGCGCTTAAATGATGAGATGCTTTTGGAATGTAGTTATTGTTTCAATGTAGAAAGTACGGCAGCAAATTTGCATTTCACGTGTGGGAAACAGGAACCTCTGGAATTAGAATTTAGATCAGATAGG
This sequence comes from Chiloscyllium plagiosum, assembly GCF_004010195.1. NCBI lineage: Eukaryota > Metazoa > Chordata > Chondrichthyes > Orectolobiformes > Hemiscylliidae > Chiloscyllium > Chiloscyllium plagiosum. The sequence continues at coordinate 24,456,565 of NC_057732.1, forward strand.
CTAGATCCATTTAAAAATTAAAGCATTTCCTGATTCATGTTGATAGTCAGCTGTTAAAAATGCTCCTGTTAAGGTGATAACAAATAGAGAAAAACGATTTTGTGGATGTGTGTCTGAAAATATTTGTTTGATGTTTCTATTGAATTTCATTTGAGACAAAGCTTATTTTTGGTCCGTGGGAGATGTTGAGTGGAATATGGGTGAATTGTTTTATTAACATATCTGAGTATATATGTTATATATGGAATTAGTATATATAGTATTAAGTCAGGAAAAAGTGATATACATTCTATCATTTTGCACTTTCCAGGCTCTCTTAATGTGATTGTCAATTGACTTCAATTATGGTCAAAACATTTTTAATTATGAAAAACCATTAAAAAGGAATTTTATTTTTAGTTCACAGATACTTGCAACCAAAGATCCTCAGACAGCATCTTCCAAATCCACAACCTCTTCCATCTACAAAAGACAAGGACAGCAGATATGTGGGAACACCAATATAAGTTCCCCTCCAAGCCACTCACCATCCTGACTTGGAAATATATCAATGTTCCTTCACTGTCATTGAGTCAAAATCCTGGAATTCCCTCCCTAATAGCATTGTTGGTCAACATACAGCAGGTGGACAACAGCAGTTCAAGAAGGTAGCTCACCACCCCCTTCTCAAGGGTAACTAGGGACAGGCAATCAATGCTGGCCAGCCAGCAGTACCCACATCCCACAAATGAATAAATAAATAAATATCAAGATTATATCAAAACATATATCATAATAGTAATACTGGTTCTGAAAAATATTATTTGAAAACAACAATTTCTTTTTAGGCAAAACAACATGGGTTCAGATGTAATATTTTTCACACAGGAATAGCAAAGGTCAAGAAAATTCATGTGAAGTAATGAAGGGCTACAACATCACTTGAACTAATTCACTTCCACATTTTCTCTTGTGCTGAGTTCTCCTACACACATTCCAGCTAACTTGGTTCTTTTTCATCATGTATGTATTGCATATTGTTGTCAACTACTCTTCTCTATATCTCCAATCTAATGCCCCTGGCTCAACTGGATATATACTGCAATTTAATACTTTAAACATAATTCATACTTTTCAATGTATAGTTGTAATATTGTAAATTAACATTAGAGTCCTCACATTTTAGCAATTGTCTAGCACAGAAGTAACATTGCAGATTTGAAAATGTGTGGTTTAAAGATAGGAAAAAATAGGGAAGAATTTCCTAGCAGATTCAAGCAATCGGTAATTGCAGTTTTCCCTTTATTCCCTGTAGTTCCTGGAATTCCAATAATTCAAAAGTACATTTCTGCTATACATCAGAAGATGCTGTGCCACCAAATTGTAAATCAATGTACGTAAAAATGTTGTTAATCTCCTCAACAGAGCTATCCTTCTTTGTACAGACAATAGTCCTGGTTCTGTTTTGCATTTTCCTGTACAATAACACACGATTCAATGTAAAAAATAGCCACACTGAATAACTTTGCCTGGAGCATTGAGAAGAACTCTCAGGAGACAGATGTCACTGGTGTATGTGTCTCAAGATTGACTGACAGATCAATGCGAAAATGTCTCTCATATTTCTTCAAACAGAATGGCCAGGGAGCTTGTTACAGGCCATAACCTTTAATACTGTCTCTTCAGCTCAAGGATTTTTCTGATTCTATATATGTATATAGATAATTATAAGCTCACACCTGCTACCTTTGGTGAAACCAGGTAACTTCACACCCTCTAGCTTTACGTAGTTGTAAACATGACTGCAACAGAAATCTGGCTGTATGTAAACAGATGGCATGAAACTATGGAGTTCTTTCGGTAAATTTGCTTTTTTTTTATCTCTTACCAAATAGCTCTAAAGCCCTATTTTCCAAATATCAGTCACATTTGTACTACTGTAGGACCAATTATAAAATCCCACTATTGACAATGTTGCATGACTGTTTTGTAACCCAGTGGCATATAATCACTACCAAAAAAAGGACACTGGTAGTATGGTGATTCTACCTTTGGGTGAGAAGGTCTAAATCCAAGTCCTAACAATGGTGGTAATGTCCAAACAGATTGATTCAAAATGTGTGCACTCACCACCAATAGAACAAAAAAAGCCAGCTTTTTGAAAATAGATTCCATTATGTTAACCAACACTCAATGAGTTAAAGTAGGAGGTGTAGTTGCAGTGTAGTGTAAGTAAATGTTGGTTCTTCTGACATCATATGGGACGGATCTCACTGTGTAGCATAAGATCCATTCATCAGAAAGTGGATGTTTATTCCCTCAGCAAGTCAGGCGCAATGTACAGAATGTGGGTACTGGGATTCAGCATACAAGCTGAATGGCTTTGTACTGGAAAACTGATCAGCCTTTTCCCAATCTCCCCAACTGCTTTCAGACAGTTATTTGTAAATAGAGAAGAATGAACATTTATGAGGAGATAAAAAATGTAGTTGGCCTTATCCTCATCAATCTACTTGCTTCTGCCCATGTCAATATCTATAGGAGTGAGCATGGCATAGTACTTGTGAAGTTGAAGTTCCATTGTGTTGTGAGATATTACCGTTGTGCAAAATGGAATTGATTTTGAATAGATCGAGTAACTTTAGACTTGACATCCATGAGGTTCTGTGGACCATCAGCAGCATCAGAATTGTATTCCATTACAGCCTGTAACTTGGCATAATACCCACTTTTTCATTACTATTAAGGCAGGGGATCAACCTCGCTTTGACGAAGGGCGCAGTAGAGCATGCTAAGACCAGTACCAGACATATGCAAAAAAAGAGTTATCAGCCTGTTGAAGCTACAACAAGCATTATCTGCATGGTAAACAGCAGAAGCAGCATGAGATAGACAGACCAGCTCTTTGAATCCAAGCTTCACAGTCCTGCCACACACAGGCAACACCTGTGGTGAACAATTAAATGACTCATTGGAAGAGGAAGTTACATAAATATTCCCATCCTCAATAATGTTTCAGCAATGATCTCCCCATTATCAAATCAGAGGTGGTGATGCTCAATGATTCTGTAATGATAAGCAGCATTCACAGCTCTCAGATATTGAAGCAGTCCATGTGCATACTGGGCAAGATTGATAGTAAGAGCTATAAAATATTCAACCTTGGACAAATATCATTCAAACCATACAAGTGCCTGGTAACGAATATCTGCAACAAGACACCATCCAACTATGCCCCTTTGACATTCAATGACATTATCCTTGCTGAATCATCCGCTACCAATATCTTCAGGAGTTACAATTGACTAGAAACTGAACTGGACTAGGCATGTAAAAAGTACTGTGGCTTTGAGAGATGGTCAGAGTCTAGGATTTTTCAATGAGCAACTTACCTCCTGACTCTTCAAAGCCTTTGCACTATCTGAAGGAACAGGTCAGAAGTGTGTTGGAATGCTTTGCATTTGTCTGTGTGACTACAACTCCAACAGCAGTCAAGAACTCAAAGCCATCCAGGACAAAGATCAGCCCTCGATTGGCACTCCATCTAACATTTTTAACATTCAGTGTATACTATATACAAGATGCTATAACCAAGGCTCCTGAGACCATTACTTCTAAACATGTGACCTCTACCGCCTAGAAGATCAAGGGCAGTAGATATATGTGAAGATCACCACAACATCTTCCTGTCTAAGCCACACCCCATCCTGATATGGAAGTATGCTACCATTCTTGCACAGTCACTGGGCTAACATATTAGAATTCTTTCCCTAACTGCACATTTGGTATACGTACACCGCATGGACTGCAGCAGTTTGAAATGGCAACTCATCACCACCTTTGCAAGGGCAATTAGGGATACCAGTAAATGTTGGTATAAGTAGCAACAGCACTTCCTAGGAATGAATAATACAGTTGCAATTCGTAACTGACTTCACCATGCTTAAATCTCATTCTTTGTATGGCACCATTGAGGATGGGAAAGTGAGGACTGCAGATGCTGGAGATCAGAGTTGAGAGGACTGCAGATACTGGAGGAACCAACCATGTTAATCACTCCATTGATTGGTAAAGAGGTAAGAACAGTTTGAATCCTGACAGCAAGTGAGCATCAACTCCCACTTTGACAGGTGTGTCCATTCACTGCACACTTGCCAATGTTCATTAGCAATCATTGCTCAAAGGGACTAAGTGTCTTCATTACTACTTGCATCAGTTGAGTAATGGATGCTCTTCAACATGAAAATCACATGATAAACTACAACAATGGAAATCTTTTCAGTAAGAATGAATGAAGCAACAGCCCAGACATTGTAGTCAGCAAAAATGATTGATGCAAGTCATTTGTTAAGTGAGAGAACACATGATTTTCTTTATCAGGACTATGAACTGTAATGGAAGGTGGTTATAGCTGAAGGTGGACTATTATAGGCGAAATACTTTGCAACTTAAAAATCAAATCTGTTGAATTTTTTGAGTTGTGTTTTGTGCTGAAAGGAGGATTTCAAAAGTAAGCAACACCAAGAATCTTTTGAGTTGCCGTGAATTTAAAAGTGGGAAATGCCAGTGCAGCAGCAAAGGAGAAATATTCAGAACCTGCAAACCAAAAGCACTCACATTTCTCTCTGCCTCTACCCACATGAGAAAAACCAAGAAAACATAAAAGAAACAATTTTAAAACAAAAACACACCTATGTCTATCTGATCAACCGACAAAGTGAAGAATGCCTATCTCCCTACAGACAACATTATGCCATCATTGTTAAAAATCAAAAGGGTTGGGAGATAATAACCTTTAACCTTGTGGTCTGTGGCCTTCTATCTTTGGGATTTTTTTCACCCTTTCTATGATTTTTTGTCACCCACATTATATGTATTGAACTGTATATCTTTTCTCTGTTTTAATCATTATCGAATGTGTGTTTATGAGGGAGGGATTTGAACAGTTTAAGTTGTATAGTAATGCATTAAAAATCTTCTGTTTTCTCTGTCTTTTATTAAAGTTAAATGTGTTAAACTCAATTGAGTTATTTTACTGTTGCTGACAAAATCTAATGTGAATTGCTTTTGTCCATTCAGTCAAACAATTGATCATTTTGTTATCTAATTCTGATTTTATACATTTTGGGATGACTTGTGGAAAAGTTGGGCATAGTTATTGGTGCACTATTCTCTGTTAAGTCATGACAATTACATATACACACAGACATTCTCTGCACTTTTTTATATAGCAATTTCCAGTCCTTAGAAATTATTTGATAGACTGAATACTGAGACAAAGCTTGCTCTTGTGGAGAAGAGCATAACTAGAGGCTATCTATTTAAGATAAGCACCAACAGTGAATTCAGATGAAACTTCTTCACCCACAGAGCTTATAATAATATGTAATTGTTTTCACAAAGAATGATTAAAGCAATTAGTATTTCAGGGAAAGCTGGAAAAGCATGAGGGAATGAACATAAATGGTTATAGTGGTAGATTATAATGAGAAAAGATGGGAAGAAGTTCACACAGGTTGGATCTGCTAACCTTCTGTTTTGTACCACCATCTCCAGTAAGAAAATGTGAAGCATGTCACTGACCATTCTATAATATAATTATAATATATAATATAATGGTCAGTGACCATTCTATAATACAGTTATATGGCTGTCATGTTTGAATGGCTGGTAGATGTGCACAAGCTATGTGATGTAAGTACAACATTTACAACATTGCTAAGTGTGTGAGGGGGAGATAAAGCATAAGGATTGAAGTGTTGAGTATTAATTCGTAAAGATTGTTAGTCAGGCTTATTAAATTGAGCAGTGGATGGGACAAAAAGTGCAGATATTAATTAAAGCCGTGCTCATGTTGACAAATTATATCACAGGATCTCCTTCCTTCCCTGACCTTGATAGCAGGCCACTTGCCAAACCATGCAGACAAGAAATAGCATGGATATGGCTGCATGCAGCACTTATCTAAAAGAGCAGGCAGCATATACTTACCATATGGTTTGTAATACAATACATGGGCAAGGGTCAATCCCATACTGCAATCTCAATGCCCACTTCTAGAATTTAGGCAATGTATCACCTGTGGTATTCTCTACTCCACACTCTCCTGGCTTTTTAGAGACAACATTAAAGAAAAGGAGTAAACTTAAGGACATCACAAAAATAATTAAGAGGATTAAGAATCTTTTGAGAGGAAGACATAAAAAAATTATTCTCTACCATAAGCCATTGTCAAAGCAAAATCCATTGATTTTATTTAAAAGGAACTCATTTCTTTTTTTAATAAAAGGGTATATCAAAAGATATGATACATGAACAGATGAATGAGAATGAAAAATTGTTTGACTATGTTCGAAGTAATATTCTATAATTTTGCACTAATTTTAGCATTTCATAACCTCACTAGCTCCTGGGCCTGAATTTGTTTGATGGATTCCTGTCTACTTATGAATTTGCTTCCTTGCATGCTGCTAAATTCAAAGTAAGAGTTCAAAGTAAGAATTTTTACTCTTATCCACAAACATTGTTTGTACATTCTGAACTGCTTGGCTTGAACTACAGACCAAGCACTGGAAATAGACCAGTACACTAACTGCCTGATAAATATAAAAATATGTATTGGTGCAGGAAAGAGCTGATCAACTAGTTTCCATTAGTTGAGATTAACAAATTTTTGAGGTACAAATTCAACAGGAAGAAATCCAGATTGGTAATGATGAGTATAAGATAAACTTTAAACATTTCTAGAAAAGGATAATAAGGCCAAATACACAATTACCTGAACATGCTGTATGCAGAGATAAGTTGATGTTTTGATTTGTATTATTACCATACTAATTCTAAACCCAGACTGTGTGACCTGATGGTTAGGATTATTAATTACTAATGGATAGGGAGCGAGGTGCCAGTAGTGTGTGAAAAACTTGGAATTTAGTGCAGTTATCCGTCAATGGCTTCTTAACCCAGTCAATACATTAATATATTGGTTCCTCCAATTTCTGGATATTCCAGCATGAAATATGCGATAGTTACCCAGAAATCACTCAAACTGACACCCCTCCAAAAAACCCCTCATCCCGTAAGTTCTCCCTTCACATCCCCCCACCTCCCACAGATTATACATTGATTCCTGATTACCATTCTGACATCAAGAACCAATCTGATCCCTGATAACCAGCCTGACTCTCTGACTGTCCCTGACACCCTGAACATCCCCAGAGTAGACTGCCACCTTACGTAACTACTAATCCAAATATCCATTCACCACCTCACTCACCTGTCAACATACACAACCACCACCTCACCCACTTACTATCTCCACTTCCCACCTTATCCTCCTGACACCTCATCTACCTGCAATCTCACCCAGCTGTCACCCTTCCCAACTACTACCTCACCCATTCCCAGCTGCCACCTCACTTGCCAGTCAATGACCCTACCACCCACCCATTCACTCTCATTTGTCCACTCGCACATTCATTGGCTTTCAAGTTGAACATTCAAACTTAACCATACAGTAGTCTGAGCTTCCAAAAGGGGACATGGCTCAGCTGTACTTTGGATTTCTCTATTGGATGATCTGGTCTATATTTCTGGTAAAGCTGGAAGGCCCTTCAAGAAATGCAGAGCAGTATTGATTTGGTGGATAGTTTAAGTAGAATGATAATCCAGTCATAATTGCTGTTCCTTGTACATTTTGAACTACTATTTATAGGTTATGAGACTAATTGTGTTGAGTAAACATGAAAAAGACCCACATAAGTCAACTTCAACTTCATTATTTAAAAAGACACAGCAATCGTGATATTTGCTGATTTCTAGAGAAGATTAAAGAACACAACGATGTAAGAGAAGAATGCATTCCAAGGCTGATTTATATTTTAGTGATGTCTCCTTGATATGATTCTAGAGGCCATGGGAGGTAAAGACTGCCAATGCCAGTGACAGGAGGATAAGGTGGGAAGTGGAGATAGTAAGTGGGTGAGGTGGTGGTTGTGTATGTTGACAGGTGAGTGAGATGGTGAATGGATATTTGGCTCAGTAGTTACATAAGATGGTAGTCTGCTCTGAGGGATGTTCAGGGTGTCAGGGACAGTCAGAGAGTCAGGATGGTTATCAGGGATCAGATTTGTTCTTGATATCAGAGTGGCTGTCAGAAGCTATGGCTGGAGTTATCGAAGGAGATGGGTGGAGGGTGGTACTGTAACGTCACTGGTCCAGTAATCCAGAACCCCAAGCTAACAGTGAAAATTGAATTCAACAAAAATCTAGAATTTTAAAAAAATGGCCTTAACAATGGCCATATAACCATCGTCATTTGTTGTAAAAACGCAACTGTTACACTAAATGTTTTTAGGAACAGAGATCTGATATTCTTATCTAGTCTGGTTTGGATGTGACTCCAAACCTGAAACAATGTTATTACCTGCCCTGGGGACAATTAGGAATGGACAATTAGGAATAAATTTTGACTTGGGCAGTGATGTCCATGAATAAATGAAAGAAATTAGAAGGAATGTGGATTCAAAAGGCAGGTCTTTTAATGACAGGAGAGGGTACAGTGTCACTTGCATCTGATTAATGTCCGTTCGCACCACATCTTACATTCAGGCTTCTCTTGTTTTGCACATCACTTTCAAACAACTAACTTTGTAGGTACATACATCTCTGTCTCATCAGGTGCCCTCACATCCCCATGTGCCCATTCACCATTGTCTTTATGCTGTGCCTTTACACTTCCTCATATTCATCATAAACTCTTTGTCCATGTGGTCAACATGTGCCATTACTTCCACCTCTTTTTTTCTTTCCCCTTCTTGCTGAAGAAAACACCAAATATAAGGAAGAAGGAGAGAGAATAAGAACTCGCCTTCCATTCATGTTTGAATTGACAAGCATGGAGGATAAAACACTGGGCAGCAAGCTGGCAAGCCTGTTTGAATGTGCAAAGACATCAGGGGCTGTCACAGGTAGGATGGATCAGTGCAATTGCCTAGGAAACTTGCACAAACCGATATAAACATACTTCTGTGATTATACACCAACTGCACATTGGTGGAGTGGAAGACTTTATGACTGTTTAATACTCATCAATGATTTGGCAGTGCCTTAATTGTGAGATCTGGCTAGCCCATGATGTCTTCAACCATTGGAAAATAGCCACAGCCACAAGCACCAAAACGCATACACTCTGACTAGCATCATTGATGTGAAAGTTAACATAATTGATAAAGTTTGATAAGCAAGCCATCAGTCACTTGCCTCATGCATTTTTGTGTCATTTGTTGTATCAGGTATGGTGCTGAAATGGCCAACATTGGAAACTACATTCAGGTCCACTCAGTCTGATGTCAAACATCCATGGGTGAGGAAATAGGGAAAATAACTCTGAATGTTGCAGGGGAGAGATCTGTTGCCTCTGTCTCCCTATAGTCTCAGTAACAAGGTGTACTTAGCTATCACGCAAAACACTATATCTTGTTCAAACAAGAGCCTCGTGTCACTCACTTGTGGTTATTCCTCTACTACTGCACAGCAGATAGGCCCTTAGATCCGGTCAAGGAAGAAGAATGGTGGCTGCATCTTTCTATCCACAAATATTACACGACTGAATGCATAATGCTACAACTGTGTTCTGCAGAGCCCAAGGAGGAGTTAAATGTGAAGAAGTTTAGGTTGATACGCCTCACTGAGCAGTGCAGTGGATATATCAAGTCCCAACATTCCCAGAGTCTTCACAAATGTGCACGGATTTAAGCAAACTATCCAGTGTTCTCAATTTACCTGACTAACAAATTGAAAGAAAACACTAATCAAATTTGCATACTTAACCAGAAAACAGTCCATTATTGCAAACAGATTGTTTTTAACCACAGGTAGAGAATAAACATAACTTACTAACATAGTAGTCTCTGTAACTTAAACTCTGCCTCATTTCAAAAGATTCCCATGTACATAAAAACAGGCAGACCATAAGACAAGACACAAATATTACAGATGAGCAAGGAACAGAAGCACAGTTCAGGCTTCAGTCCAGATTACAAGAAAAATAAAACATTTTCCTTCAGTTGCCTTCTGGTTTTTTTGACAATTTTAGAACAACAAGAGGTTGTGGACACATGACGCTTGAGCTTTCGTTCACCAGTAGAGAATTTGACATTTCAATGTTTCTGATGGGTTTTTTTACCCTTCTGACCCTTCAGGAAAGGAATTGCTGAGACTGTGGTAGCAGATATCTGCTTGGATTTTTAAAAAATTCTCCACTCATAAAACAGAGGCAAGGAGAGAGAGATTTTTCTTCTCCTTCACGGGCTGGATGTTTCAGCTGTAAAGACTGTATTTTTTTCTGTATTTGTCATAATTCACTGAAATGAGAACTAAAACTGTTTTTATCCCAAGAATTGTGGAAGGAGTTGTTGCATTTTTAAAAGACAAGTTACTGAAACCCATTCTAACTCTTTTTACACTGTTGCTTTGTTCAGGCAGTGGGAATGGCGGTAAATGGGCTAGCATCGGGGGTGAGTACAAAGTGAGATTCAGTCAGTGACAGGTCATTAATTGGTTTGTGGAGTTGTGACCTATATTAAGAATACCAAAGGCCAACAGCCTGACAACAATCTGATTGGCAGCTGGGTAACTGAAGAGCTTATGAGTGTGAGTGATTCTGGCAAAAGTTTTTGGATTGCTGTCGGGGAAGACAGTATGTCTTTCTCTCTGGTAAAGAAGAGTTTGACTGCTTCCTAAAGTTTGAAGGAAGTCAAATTATCTTTGCAATCCCAGCCCTTGCCTTCAATTCTATCTTCATCTTGTCACCAAACAAGCTAGCCTGAATTTTTTTTTGTAAATCACTCAGGGATAAATCTTTCAACTCCAGAATATCTTTGGCAACAGTCAAAGGCATTTTGGTTTTATAGAGTATAAGAAACCTGGTATCGTTCTGTTTACACTTTTCCAATTGTTATCACTCCACTTCCAGTTAAGCATTATTAGTATTACATAACCTTGGTAGAGCCCTAGTGTTATACTTTGACCAAGATGAGAGGTGGGCACTATCTTTCACTAGGTCCACTACTTCATGGGACACAACATAAACTGAATTATTTCACCTGGTTCCTGCTATGGCCAGTCATTTAATTTCTCTATACTTATTAAAAAGGCTTCATCAATAAACACAAAGTGATTTTTTTTAAAAATCAAACCATATTCAACAATGATTCAACCACATTATTTGTAGCATGAAATCATAAATATATTCCCTTCTAGAAATACTAAAATGCACATACACACATATTTACATAAAGATGATTAAATATGTAAATTTATCTCTGCAGAGATGCACTGTAAAAAATAACACACTTTTGGCCAGTAAGCAAAATTGATTATGTTTGAGATATTCAGATGGCTGTTCATATGATATTCTGGTACAGAAAGATGAATGTTGTTAAACATATGTTACTTCTGGGAACCTTTTGTTGATGCAATCATTCAGCGAATATCTACAAGCTCCTTCAGAATCTTCTCAAGTGGTAACAGATGGAACAAAACTGCATGTATCACACTGAGCCTATCAGATGTTCTTTTCCAGAAACAAGTGAGCCAAGCCGAGCAGCTTTTCCCTATCAGCAGTCTTCTCTCCAGATGAAACCTTGAATAATCTCCAAGCAGGAGTGACTCCCCAGATGTAAAAATAGCCAGATATTTTCCTTGAAGTAAATTCTAACAAAGAAGACCACATGGTCTCCTGGATATGCATTGTTAAAAAAGAAACCCCAAATGTGTTTTTATTGATCAAATAACAAGTATCGCTGCATAAGTCTAAGTAAAACTCAAGTCCTCCAAAAATTATTAAATATGAAGCCTCATAATAAATAGATTCTTGACTCTTTGAATTTTGTATAGAATGTACCATTTGTCGCCTCTTTTACTACATTTGTTCTTCCCGCCAATATCTCCTTTGACCGGAATCGTTAATTTTTTCCCGATACATTTTCTAACATAGCCAAAATTATTCTGTTGTAGATTCCAACAAATATTAATGGCGTTTCATATGAAGTAATACTTCTGATACCAATTCTGAAATTATCATTAGCTTCCACCACTATCTGTTTGTTTTGCCATCAAGCTTTAACTTGAAATCATGCTTGTGATTGTCATTTTCCTTTCTAGTGGGGAGAAGTCATGCAAGAATCTCTGCATTATTCCATCCTGACTTCAGCAGAAGAGCCATGTAAACCTTTACTTATGATGCTTCCTTAGATTTTCAGTTTTTCACTAATTTTATGATAGATCACATGAGCACTCCTATGGAAATTAATTTCCTTAGTACCACATTCATTCATACTCATGAAGTACTTTCTTATCTTCCTCTTCCACATTTAAGGAGTCTGAGTTTCACTAAACCAATCTGCTAACACAGTCCCAGTCCCAGGTTAAATGTTTAACCATAAAGCTTACTTCCAAACTATTTCCAGAGTTTGACTGCTTCCTTTGTGTCTGAAAGCTATCTGACAAGAGTATGTATAGCTTCATGTGACTGTCTCAATCTTGTGTTCTGATTTGGCAAATAGCTTAACAGTCAGATTGTTTTGGTGCTTGGTGTTACAAGTCACTTTGACAACTCTCCTTTTGACATTACAGCAAAGTACAGTTTCATTAAATGCACTTAGCCTTTAATACTAAATAAAATTGCTCCCCTCTACATGCCATTAATAGTTTACTGTGCTGACAGAATGCCTTCGCAAATGCTACCAGACCATACTTGTTGGCGAAAACCAATATTAAAATTTAATTTCTTCAGTAACGCATTAATTGAACAAAATAATCAGTAACATGCCCAAACCAGAGGCCTTAACTTTAAATTGTCTGAAAAAAACCTACAGTATGACAAAATCTTGATTTCTTTTCCAGAATTGTTAACCAAGCCCCTATTAATTGTCCTACAGGGCTGAATTTTTGTATAATTATTTGGGGGCAGGTTCAAGTAAAATTTGAAGTGTGGCCATCTGCCACCCTCTTGCCTATCCAACCTACCTCCCATTTCTCAGGACATTGTGAAAATATCAGGTAGTCTGTTTATCCTTGCCCCCAAGTAGGACTTTAGGTAGGGTACTTATACTTAACCTCTAATGGACACTTGTACACTGCAACCTGCTTCCATTGCTATTTTCCCCATAGCTGTGTGTGTTTGTGTATGTGTGTGCGTGTATGTGTGTGCGTGTGTGTGTGTGTGTGTGCGCGTGTGTGTGGGTGGTGGGGGTGAGGTGGGAGGGGGACAGCTCAGGCTATGCAAGCAGCCTGTGTAAGCTGTCGCTCAGAAAAAAAGAAGGGCAAACTTCATTTTGGGAGAAAGGAGTGTCCTTGGCAGTCAAGCCCTGTGAATTTATCTTCAATCTGGCTTCCATAATTGGCTGTTAATCAGATCGGCCAGCAAATCATTCAAGCAGAATGCCTAGATGGGGCAGTAGTCTCACCCTGAGTGGAGTAGCATGTCTGCAAGTATGAAGTGGCATGGAATGGCGATTTTCTTTTCTTGTGAATAGGCTCCGGGTTGACATTTTAACCGTAGCATCCCATAAGATTCAGCATGTGGAATTAACTTTGCCTGATGTAGTTCTGTCTGATGGTTGCAATATCTAAATAAAGAATTGAAGCAAGGGAAGACACTTGCAATGTTATTTTTCTGGATCTCTAGGGCTGATAATGTGTTACAAAATGTGTTCAATGCCATTTGACAGGTAATTTGTTACAGATTCAGCATTCCTGTTCAGTTTGGAAAGTCAATCGCAGTCTGATAGCTCTGGGTTTTATATTTAATTTTTGTATGCAACTTACATATCAAATAATTTGATCTCTCAAAACAACGTTTGGTGCTAGGTCTGCATGTACAATCTGTACCAGCAACTAGTACTTCAAAGCCAAAAGAGAATTCCTGATTCACTTCACATAAAATCACTTCCCTTCACACGTTTGTCAGGTAAGAAGCTCCACAGTAATGTTGGCATTATTACCCAATAACATTATTGACTTAACTTGCTCCCTCCCCTCTCGAAGAAGTCAACAGAATTGGTTCCATAATAAAGCTAATAAGCTTTCACTTTAAGTTTACAATATAGGTCTGGATGTTTGCTGTCTGGGGCTGGCTCAGAAGCTTTTACAAAATGCCAAAAATGATTGTTTCTGAGACTACTGTCCCAATTCTCACTTTTGTCTAGTTTTGCAAACATTGGATGAGTGTGCAGATAGCCCACCTGAATGCTGTTCTGTCACATTTTTCAGATACTTTGCAGCCCAACACCATCCTCCCTCAATCATGTTTGTGGGCTCCAGTGCCTTCTCTAAGTGTATTTGGCTCTCAATATCTTTGAAGGGTCAAGAACCATGGGTGAGCCACAGTCCCAAATGGGGAACAAGTGGAAAAAAAAGTCACCTGCTATTGAAACTCTTCACTTGACAGGCTTTGTAAAACAAAGAAGTGTACCTTCAATTTCAATTGTTTGATGTATTATAAGGTGGATGTGTTTTTACTGCAGCTATTGTATGTAGGATCTTGTCCAGCAAATATCAGGGTTATTGCATTGATTAACTAGTGGAAATGTTGGCATGTGTTAAGCGACTCTTTGAAAAAATGTAGTTATTGATTTAAAGTTGCAGAAATCACTACTTGGAAACCCTAACTGCCATGATCTAAAGTGATTTAAATCCCAGCTATATAAAATTATTATAATGTAATCTGCAACTCTCACTCACAGAGGGACACAAAAGGCCACCCACTCCTTCTTTCCATTGATTGATAAGCTGCTAGTGTAGCATGGAAAAAAAAATGAGAAGTAATTTCTTCACCAGAGGTGATCAATCTGTAAAACCTGTTGTCACAGAGGACTATAGAGGTCCAGATATTGAGTGTATAATCTGTTCTTCCATAAGACGATAGTTGTGCCCTTTGCAACCTTGTGTTGCTGAAAAATCATTGTTTAGAAACAGCGCTTTAAGTGTTGACAATGTAATCACGTTTCAGCCAATGCATATTTTAGAAGTTCATGCTTCACAATCGCGTTAGAATAAATTCGCGTTGAGGAAATGCGTATTGTAGCAGAATGACCTGTATCTAAAGCAGAGATAAATAGGTTCTTGATTGGTCAGCAGATCAAGAGTTATAGGGGAAAAGCAGGAGAGTGGGGTTGGGAAATATATCAGCCATGATTAAATGTTCTTGTGCAACAGTCGTTGAAGGTAAGCATGCAGGTGCAGCAAGTGGTAAAGAAGGCAAATGGTCTGTTGGCTTTCATTGCGAGAGACTTTCAGTATAGGAGCAGGGATGTGTTGTTGCATTTGTACAGGGTCCTGGTGAGGCCACACCTAGAATATTGTGCGCAGCTTTGGTCTCCTTTTCTGAGGAGGAATGCTCTTGCTCTTGAGGGAGTGCAATGAAGGTTTACCAGACTGATTCCAGGGATGGCGGGACTGACATATGAGGAGGGATTGATTAGGTTAGGATTTCGCTGGAGTTCACACAAATGAGGGGGTATCTCATAGAGACTTATAAAATTCTAATGGGACTAGACATGGTAGATGCAGGGAGGATGTTCCCGATGATGGGTGTGTCCAGAACCAGGGGTCACAGTCTGAGGATTGGGGGTGGACCATTTAGAACGGAGATGAGGAGCCATTTCTTCACCCAAAGAGTGGTGAGCCTGTGGAATTCATTACCACAGGAAGTAGTTGATGTCAAAATATCGAAAGTATTCAAGAGGTGGATAGATACAGCACTTGGGGTGAATGGGACCAAAGATTATGAGGAGAAGGCAGGGACATTACTGAAATATTCAAGTTTGGAAGCAGAGACAGCTATGTATTTCAATGGCAGAAGAAGTCAAAAGAGGGGAAAAGTAGGCAATATTGCAGAGTGGGTAATAAGTAAATTTGTTGGTGAATAAAATGTGGGGAATTAAGTACTGTTTTGGTCCAACATGATGCCAAGACTGTGAACATCTCCTAAAATTCTTTCAGGAAGGTCAATATTAACTTAGTGTTATCTAAGGATCAGGTAATTGAGTTGGACAATCAGCCACGATTGTGATGAATGGTGAAGCAGGCTCAATGGGCCGAATGGCCTCCTCCTGCTCCAATTTTATATGTTTTTATGAATAGAGATGCAGACTCAATGGGTCAATTGGCCTAATTCTCCTCCTATATATCTTAAGTGCTTCAGGATGCCATAAATTATGAAATTAATATATAAACTAATGATCTCTTCTTTTTATATCTAAAACAAGTTGTGCGCACAGTAAAATTTACCAAAACATGTTTAGATATCTAGTTAAAATTGAAGATCTACCTTGATCTCTTTGAATGGCACTCGAACAGACTCAAGGTCCTGACTAGCTTACTCCTGCTCCTGTGGTTTATATTCTTGCATGTGCTGCTGTACTTACTTGCCAAATCAAGTGTAGAATAATCCAAAAGCTGAAAAATGTGCTTTTTAGTGTCTGAATAGTCTGACTTTGTTTCATTCAACCATGCCCTGTATTCCTTGTGACCTGAACATTCTTTGTGCACTTGTTAATGAAAATGGGATAGCACTTTCTGTGAGAGAGTCAGGCGTGAGAGATTGTGATAGCTTCTGTTACAGTTACGTTAATAAAGTGTTTTCAAGAGGTTAAAAAGTTTTGAAATTAGATTTTATAAAAATAAGATTGCATTCCAGCCTTTGACACCCTCTAATAGACCCATCAATTGAATTTTTATTCCTTCGGGCTTTGTTCTCCATTGCATCCAACTTAACTGCAAAATATTCTGCCTCTGTTACCTAGTCTTCCTTCTCTAGTCTAAAGAAGAAAGGTTTCTACTAAATTGGTGTTCCTTTTCCTTCAATACTATTAAGAGCTTTTTGGTCCCTACTTTGCCACTTCCTTTTTCCAATACAGTTAACTTTACCGTCAGCTGAGAAAAAGTTCTAAAAGATGTAGAAATATTGCTTGAATGTTATCCATTCAATTTCAAATTGCATTCTCAACCTTTCAACTTGTTTTAAAGCTTGACCCCCTTTCCACACTCAATCCATTATTTAACTTGCTCTACTTGACTGTTACTTTCTTTTATTTAATGGCTAATGGATAGGAAAACTTGGAAGTTTTTAAGGGTTTTTCAATTTTATGACTCAGTGAAGTGTTCTGTTGTTGGCTATAGTTATGATTCAATTTGGCATTTGAATTACTTATAATCGAAAACTCTCATTTTTTGATATTCCAAGGTGTTTTACAAACAAATTGCAAAAGGGATAGATGGCCAGCAAAGTAGGCAATTTTGGAGCAGTTTCCTTTGGCTAAGTAAAAAAATTAGGGTTTATGAAATTTTTTAAAGGCTTCAGAAAAGCAATAAGTTTGTGGAGGGTTGCAGAGAATGGAGGTGTCTGTAAGTCGTATCAGAAGAGGCGAGTGTGGTGTATTGTTATACATTAGGAAGATTTGTAGAAAATCAAATGGCCTGTAGAAGACCTAAGAGTTCAGAATAGCAAAATTAAAGGGTGAGGTGGTGATTCATGAATGGATTTTAAATTTGTCCCAGAGGGAACAATGTAAGCCAAGGAGGATGAGTGAGATAAGATGTAAAGTAATTACATTTTGGAGAAGTTGGAGTTTGTAGAAGTTGCACTATGTTCACACAGGCAGGGACATTACTGAAATATTCAAGTTTGGAAGCAGAGATACACACAGCTATGTATTTCAATGGCAGAAGTCCAAAGAGGGGAAAAGTAGGCCATATTGCAGAGTGGGCAATAAGTGAATTTGCTGGTGAATAAAATGTGGGGAATTAAGTACTGTTTTGGTCCAACATGATGCCAAGACTGTGAACATCTCCTAAAATTCTTTCAGGAAGATCAATATTAACTTAGTGCTATCTCAAATATCGAGCAGAGACATAAATATAGATGGATGGAGTGAAATTGTGCAGGTTTTGTCATAGGCATGCCCTCCACCTATCCAATGTAAAGATATTTTAGTCAGAATTTGCTGGAGTGAGACATCTCGTGACACAGCCTGTCGGACACATGTCTACTTGCACTATTCTTAACTTGCAACAAGTGTAAGCTGGTAAGTTAATAAATAGGTTTTCAAAATGGGAAGAAAATTCAGAAGTCTGAAGTGTAAAGAGACTTGGAAGTTCTAGCCCAGTATTCTCTCAAGGTAAATTTGCAGGTTGAGTCATTAGTGAGGAAGGCAAATGCAATGATGGCATTTATTTCAAGAGGACATGAATGTAAAACCAGAAATAAACTTCTGGGGCTCTATAGGGCACTGGAGCATTGTGCACAGATTGGAGACCCTGGGTTTATACCCGATGAAGTTTAGAAGGATGAGGAGTTATCTAATTGAAACGTACAGAATACTGAATGGCATGGACAGAGTGGATGTTGGGAAGATGTTCCCATTGGTAGGAGAAACTAGGACCAAATGCCTTAGAGTAAAGGGAAGGTACCTTAGAACAGAGATAAGGAGAAACCTCTTCAGCCAGGGAGTGGTGAATCTATGGAATTCATTGCCATAGAAGGTTATGATGGCCAGGTCATTGAGTATATTTAAGACTGAGATAGACATGTTCTTGAGCATAAGGGAATCAAGGTTCTGGGGAAAAAGCAGGAGAATGGAGTTGAGAAACATATCAGCCATGATTGAATAATGGAGCAGACTGACCGGCCTAATTTCTACTCCTACATCTTATGGTCTTAAGGCAGTGTGACAACAGAACATCTAGGATCTCAGAATGATGGGACCACCACCACATTTGCTGAAGCAATGAGAGTAAGGGACTGGGAAAGAAAGAGAGGAACAAAGGTGAATTAGAATGGGTGCATCAAAGCAGGCATGAAAAGAAAATTTAATGAGGGAATTAAAATTTGCAAAAAGTAAACAAAGAGAACACAGAAGACAAAAAGGAAAAGTAAGGAAAAGATTAAACAAAGAGAAAAATTGACTTTTTAAAAAGTCACCATCCAGGATGTACATGCATTTGGAAAGGCAAGGACTGATTAGGGATAAGATTAGAGTGGTGCTGGAAATGCACAGCAGATCAGGCAGCAACCAAGGAGCAGGAAAATTGATGTTTCGGGCAGGAGCCCTTTATCAGGAATGAGGAAGTCAACGTGGCTTTGTGCGTGGGAAATCATGACTCACAAACTTGATTGAAATTTTTGAAGACATAACAGAGGATTGATGAGGGCAGAGCACTTGATGTGATCTATATGGACTTCAGTAAGGCGTTCAACAAGGTTTCCCATGGGAGACTGGTTGGCAAGGTTAGATCTCGCAGAATACAGGGAGAACAAGCCATTTGGATACAGAACTGGCTCAAAGGTAGAAGACAGAAGCTGGTGGTGGATGGGGTGTTTTTCTGACTGTAGGCCTGTGACCAGTGGAGTGCCACAAGGATTGGTGCTGGGTCCACTTCTTTTCATAATTTATATAAATGATTTTGATGTGAGCATAAGAGGGTATATTTAGTAAGTTTGCAGATGATACCAAAATGCATGGCACAGTGGCTCAGTGGTTAGTGCCACTGCCTCACACTGCCTGGGTTTGATTCAAGCCTTGGGCAACTGTCTGCGTGGAGTTTGCACATCCTCCCTGCGTCTGCATGGGTTTCCTCCCACAGTCAAAAAAGATGTACAGGTTATGGTGAATTGGCCATGCTAAATTTTCTTGGGTGGCACAGTAGTTACCACTGCTGCCTCACCGCACCAGGGTCCTGGGTTCGATTTCCGCCTGTCTGTGTGGAGTTTGCACATTCTCCCTGTGTCTACGTGGGTTTTCTCCAGGTGCTCCAATTTCCTCCCGCAATCCAAAGATGTGCAGGTGAGGTGAATTGGCCATGCTAAATTGCCCACAGTGTTAGGTGCATTAGTTAGGGGTAAATATGGGATAGGGGAATGGGTTTGGGTGGGTTTCTCTTCAGAGGGGCGGCATGGACTTGTTTGGCCGAAGGGCCTGTTTCCACACTGTAGAGAATCTTATCTAACCTAATCTTTAAAAAAAAATTGGAGCTGGAGTGGGCAGCGAAGAAGGTTTCCTCAGATTACAAAGGGATTTTGATCAGATGGGCCAATGGACTGAGGTGTGGCAGATGGAGTTTAATTCAGATAAATGTGAGGTGCTGCATTTTGGGAAATCAAATCTTAGCAGGACTTCTACACTTAATGGTAAGGTCCTAGGGAATGTTGCTGAACAAAGAGACCTTTAAGTGCAGGTTCATAGTTCCTTGGAAATGGAGTTGCAGGTAGATAGGATAGTGAAGAAGGTATTTGGTATGCTTTCCTTTATTGGACAGAGTATTGGTCAGGAGATGGGAGGGCATGTTACGGCTGTACAGTACATTGGTTCGGCCACTTTTGGAATATTGCTTGTAGTTCTAGTCTCCTTCCTATTGGAACGATGTTGTGAAACTTGAAATGGTTCAGAAAAGATTTACAAAGATGTTGCCAAGGTTGGAGGTTTTGAGCTCTAGATTGAATAGGCTGGGGCTGTTTTCCCTGGAATGTCGGAGGCTGAGGGGTGACTTCAGGTTGTAGAGGTTTATAAAATCATGAGAAGCATGGACAAAATAAATAGATAAAGTATCTTCCCTGGGGTCAGGGAGTCCAGAACTAGAGGGCATTGGTTTAGGGTGAGAGGGGAAAGATATAAAAGAGACCTAAAGGGTCAACTTTTCATACAGAGGGTGGTACGTGTATGGAATGAGCTACCAGACAAAGTGGTGGAGGCTGGTACAATTGCAACATTTAAAAAGCATTTGGATGGGTATATGAATAGGAAGGGTTTGGAGGGATATGGGGCAGGTGCTGGCAGGTGGGACTAAATTGGGTTGGGATATCTGGTCAGCATGGACAAGTTGGACCGGAGGGTCTGTTTCCGTGCTGTATATTCCTATGACTCTATGATGCTAACTTACCATCTAAAGAATTGAAATTCCACTGTTTAAACTCATCAAGTGCTGTGCCAGAGTTGATTGAGATTGTAAGTACTAAGTATCATCACCTGAGGGTTCAAAGAAAAATGAAATTTGTCCTGCACTGTGATACTACTGTTACCCTGCAATTTATCCTACAGTGTCTACTGTCCACCAGTATCACCTTCTGCCACTTTATCATAAGAATTCCATCTAGCTGTATAGCTTGATTCTGAAAGGATAAGATCTTTTAAGTTGAGCAAAGACTCTCTGCTGTCCAGTCATTCGTGAATACTGGATACATGCTTGTCCCATAATGAGACTGAATTTCTTAAAAACACATGCTTAGAGGTGGCCTGCTTGAAAGGCTAGATGTGGAGAGGATGTTATCACTTGTTGAAGGATCGAAGGGCTAAATACAAAATACAAAAAGGTTAGTAATAAATCCAACACAGAAGTAAGGAGAAATGTAGTTATTCAGAAAATGTGAAATGTAATGCTACAGGAAGTTGTTCAGAAAAGAAACTTAAATGCTTTCAAAAGGAAAATAGATGAGTGCAAGAGGGAAACGTTCTAAAACATGCTGAATCAGTAAGTTTGGATAGGTAGAATGAGATAAATTTTACATAGAGCATAAACGCCAGCACAGAGTAGTTGGGATAAATGTCTGTTTTTGTGTTTTATATTGTTAAATTGAACAATTTTTGTTCTTTCAGAGATGAAAGATAGATTAATAAATTCCCAAGAGGCAGAAGACAACTGGTAGAGCTAGTCAGTTGGTATTGCCATGTGAAAGTGGGAGAAGTATTTTATACCTTAAACAATCAATACTTCCTGTGGAGATGGATATAAATCTTGAAGGAAACAGAAGGAAAGAAACCTTTAAATCACAGTTCAGTGTAAGAGTGAACTTTGGTAATGTTAATTTCAGAATATGAAGATGTGAGAGTGTTCACAATATCTAAGGAGTGAAAGGAACAAATCTTCATCAAATCATTTTCTTTTCTTGGCACTGACCTATAAGCTTGTGGGTGAAAAGAAGATTCTGTCACCTCCCTCTCTTTAGCATATGAAACATATTTCTGATGTATTCTTTAATTCCGTATGCAGAATTTCTTCCTGTTCATTCAGCTCCCCCCAGAAGTGCATTGAGGTTAAACTAATTAAAATCTGTTTTTTTCTTCTTGTGTCTTTATCTAATGGGTGCCTTGCTCCTTTAATTCGAGTCATTGTCAATTCCTCTACCATTTCTTTTAAATGCTAGCACAAAAACTATAAGAAAGAGTAGTTCCAAGAATATCAGAGAATTGCTAAAAATAATAGTGTAGAATAAATGTTGAGGCTGCGGTTTCTTAACAATACATTTCTATTTCTCTCATTCCCCAAAGTTCAAGAAATTCTTCAGCCCCCGATGGGAGATAACAAAGACACAGCACAGCTAATTATCCATTGTTCTCCAGAAGGACATTATCTAGGTCACATAGCTCCGTTGGGCACAGATTTTCTTGGGCCGGATAAGATGAAGCCTTTTGCCCACTAAATGAACAATATGTTTGTACATGAGAGGAGCAAAATGATTACCTTGGGGGAGTGGTAAGAGGAATCTGTTAAAGGATAGATATACCTTGGATATCTGTCTCTTGATAACTAGACACTTGCATGAGAAGATGTGATTGAATGAATGATTGACATCTGCTACTCCCATAGAAATACAGTGTTGAGATGAGCAGCTGAGAACTGAAAAGTGCAGATAAATGGAGGACATTCGTTACGGTGACTAACCATATTTGATCAAAGTAATGATGTGCAATATATCATTACATTGGGCAGCAATGATCAGGCATTTTAGTCCATGCATTTTGTTTTCTAGTCAACCTACTCAGAGATGTTATTGTATACCTCTGAAGCAGATGGGGCTTGAACACAGGCATCCTGCCTCAGAGGTAGGGACTCTACCACTGTGTCAGAAGAGCTCCTTTTAGTCTATGTAAAGTATTTTTAATCAACCTGTTCAGAGTTGATATTGCACGCCTTTGGAGCAGTTGGGACTTAAACCAAAGTCTCCCGCTTCAGGGATAGGGATACTACAACTGCAAAAGAAGACCCCACTTCCTTTTAGTCCATGTAATTCAATACTATAAAACCTACTCGCCTATCACGGGTTGTCTAATCAGATTATCTTGTGTCTGAATTATCACTCCTCAATTAATCATTTTAAACCTTTCAGCTAAACTTGGTGTAATTCTCTCACTCCTGATCACTGTTTACATAGTTCTGAAACATTCTCTAAAATGTCACAATATCTTAGGTAAATAAAACAATGGAATTCCTTAATGGATTATTCAGTTTATCAAACCAACCTTCTGCTGTAATCTTCAGCCATTGCAGGTGTTTTGGAACATGCAACAAAAGCTTGTTAATGTTAACTCTGATTTCTCTGCACAGATGCTGACAGACCTGCTGAGCTTTTCCAGCAATTTCTGTTTTTGTTTCTGATTTCTAACATCTGCAGTTCTTTCAGTTCTCACTTTGAAAGATGCAGTTGCCAATTCCCATTTTTAAGCCAAAGCAGTATTCCTGTGTTGAATGGGAATAGACAAAGTCAATAGATGGGTGAATGAACTGACCCTGCATTTTGAGGTTAGGGAGGATTAGTAAGCAGCATTCTGCCTTCATAATTGGCAACAATAGGAGAAACCCCCAATGCAGCATTTCAAACGTGAAATGCTTACTTATACTTACATATAATTTGCTTCTACCAAATCATCAAAGAGATTCCTGATATTAAGATTTCACCTTCATTATTGGAAAAATCTCCTCAAATGCAATGTAAATTCTGGGAACATTTAACTTCAATAATCCAGTTACAATGAAAAGCAAACCTGACCATACAATGTGCCATTATAAGTTAAAGAACGAAAAATGTTATTACTGGCAAATTATACTTGAAGCCTCTGTAAATTTGCAAGTGCCACAGACCTAATTGAAAATGGAACAGTAAAAACGTGTGGTGTGGAAATGTGAAGTTATTTAAAAGTTTACAACATAAAAGGGCATGTTTTGAAATACATATCTGAAATCCAAACATATACTAAAATGCTTTTGTTATTTTTTACAAGTTCACATTTGCTAAATCACTCCTTGAAATCTTTAATGATTTATCTCTTCCAGACACTTGACACAGTTTATCACATGTTGGCTATGAAATTGGCTCATTGGTGCCCAGTTTTTTCTATTATTAATGTTTATTTCCAAAATGGCATCAATGGAACTTACACACACCTCTGATAGGAGCTCGGCTTAATACCATTTTGGTAAGGATGTTAACATGCATACAGAAAGCTTTCACCAATTTGTGACATTAGTCAATGTGGGGGTTGGTTACCTGAGTTGCTTTAGAGGATGGTTTGCAACGCAAAATAATGTCAACAGTGTGGGTTCAACTCCTGCACTGACTGATGTTACCATGAAGGTCTTTCCTTCTCAACCTCTTCCCTTGCCTAAGGCATGGTGACCCTCAGGTTAAACCAGCACCAGTCACCTCCCTCTAGTAAGTGAACAGCTCTGTAGTCCAGTAGGACTATGACGACATTATCTTAGTGGCAGACATTTATAGATATTTTAGAATTCCCTATTAAAACAATCGCTTGAAAAAGAAAACTCTATGAGAAGGATGAACTATCTATTGCTAACCAAGGAAGTGAAGGACAGTATCAAATTAAAAGGAAAGGAATACAATAGTGCAAAAATTAGTGCCAGGAAAATTATAGAAATCAAGAAGGGATGTGCTAAGCGAAAGTAAAGTTGGAGAAGTTATCATATGAGAATGAAGTGACCAGGAATGTAAAACAAAACAAATATCATAAGTTTCTACAAGTACATAAAAAGGAAGCATGTTAAAGTAAAGGTCAGTCTTAGAGTATGAGGCTGCTAAAGTAAGATATGTTATATCTGTCTTCATTGTAGAAGACAAGGAGTGTCCCAATAGAATTAAAAAATAAACAGACAAAAGGAAGGGAGGAACTTAATATAATCACTACCACTTGTGGAAAAGGTACATGTATAGTGGAAACAAATTCCTTTTACCTGATAGCCCACATTCTAGCAATCTTAAAAGAAGTGGCTACAAGATGCTAGATGCATTGATAATCTTTGAACAATTTGTAAATTCTGAAAATATTCCAGGGGTTACATAATTGCACATGGGTTATCCCTCTTCAAGAAAGAGGAAAACCAGATGTAAGAAACCATAGAGCAATTCGACAAAGATCTGTGATTGGGAAAGTAATGGAATTTATTTTTAGATTATTAGGCAGATGTTTAGAAAATTGAAAAACAATCAAGCAGAGGGACTATTGTATGAAGATGTTATATCCAATATGAAGTGTGAAAGCATTTATCAGAATAATGAGACATTTTCCAGTCGAATGACATTGAAACATTCTATAGACTTCATTGGTCAAAAATATAATGTGTATGTTGCACTTTGTTAGGGAGAAGCATGTGTGTGAACAAGTAGGCAGTGATTAAGAGTGCTGTTAGAAGCCAGATGAGCAAAGTAACTTTTTTATTCATTCATGGGATGAGGGCATCTCTAGATAGGCCAGCATTTATTGCTCATCACTGATTACCTGGGGGCAGTTAACAGTCAACCACGTTACTCTGGGTTTGGAGTAACATTTGGACAATTTCCTTCCCTCAAGTACATTAGAGAACTACATGGTCTTTTCTTGATAATCAGCAATGGTTTTGTGGCCATCATTAGAGTCTTAATTCCAGATTTTTGTTGAATTCAAATTTCACACTTGCAAATTTCCAAATCTGCCATGGTGGGATTTGAACCCAGGTCCCCAGAACATTACCTGGGTCTTTGGGATTAACAATCCAGTAATAGTACCACTGGACTATTGCCTCTTGTTAAGGGAAAAATTAAAATAAAATCCCTACTTTGGTATCTTGACATAAGATCATTGAGCATTTTACTACACTGCTGCTAGATCCTGGCGGTAATATTGTCAGTGTTGGCATGCTCTGTAGCTTCTCTTCATCATTTTCCTTGGTACTCATAGGGGTATGAAGAGGCCATTCAACCTCATGCATTAGATAAACCATTTATTTTGAACATGGTGCAGCTGTACAAGAGTAAAAAAAGATGAGTGGAAGAGCAGAAGTGATACAGGATTTATTAGTTAGGGAAACAGGCCTGTCTCTGGCCATTCATGGGACTCCAGTTTAGTATGTTATCTCCTGAAGCCAGGGTCGAGGATGTCTCAGGGTGGTTTCAGCAGGAGAGGGAGGTGAACAGCCGGAGATTAGATTTACATTGGCATCAGTGGCATTGACAGGAAGGGGGATGTGATGTTGAAGTCTCAATACAGGAAGCTTGGTAGAAAATTAGCAAGCAGGACTTCAAAAGTTGCAATCTCAGGATGACTCCCAGACCCTCATTCAAGTGACAATTCAATAAAAGGATAACAGAGATGAAAGAGTGGCTGGAAGGATGGTGCTATAGGGAAGACTTTAGATTCCTGGGATGGTGGGAGATGCAGACAGCCTGCATTTGAACAGAGTCAGGTCTGAGTTCCTTGTAGAGTTTTGCGGAAGCTGTTGGGGACAGATTACACTACCTCAACAGAGATGTGAAACAGGAGAGAAAATTGGAAAGTAATGCCATGGTACACAAAATGCTGGGTGTGGTAGTTAGCATGAAAATATAAATAGTAAGTTCAAAGTGAAGTTGGAATAAGGAAGAACATATTAAACTCTTAATCAGGGTTACACTGCATGTATTTAAGTGCATCAGGTGTAAGTAATAAGTTTGGGGAGTTACGGCACAGATTGCCTTGTGGAATTACAATGTGGTGCTGATAACAGAGATTTGGATTCAGGAAGGACAGATTCGGGTGTTAAATATTCCTGGTTAAAAGGTGTTCAAAAAAGATAGGAAAGGGAATAAAGGATGAAGGGTGCAAGAACATTATAGTACTGGAGAAAGAATATGTTTCAGAGGGTTCAGGAACGGAATTGATTTGGCACAAGCTGAGGAATGAGATAGGGGCAGATACATAGCTCAGTGTAATACATAGACTATCTGACAGTGGGAAGGATATAAAGGAACAAATCTTCAAGGCAATTACAAAGCATTGTAATCACCGTAGAGTAGGTATAATTGAATATTTTAATTATCTGCATATTGACTAAGAAAGTGATCATATAAGAGGAAGTGAGGGTTAAGAATTCATGGATTGTTTATAGGAGTACTTCCTACAACAATATGTGTCCAATTGATCAAGAAAGAAGCACTGCTCTATCTGTTTCTTAGATATATGATGGGTCAAGCAGATTCAGTGATGGTCGGAGAACATTTAGGGTTCAGTGATCATTGCATAGGTCTCAGATGATGATAGGCAATTCCATAGATTAATTCAGAGTAAGAATAATTAACTGACAGAGAGTGAATTTCAGTGGGCAAGACAAACTGTCATGGATAGATTGATCCACAGGTTAGTTAGAGAAATGGTAGCTAAATAATTGTCTACCTTCAAAGAAGACATGGTGGCACAGTCGAGGTTTATTCCCTCAAAAGGGAAAGATAGGATAGACAAATCCAAGATCCCTGAAAAACAAAGGAGGCAGAACTTAAGTTAAGGAAGAAAATTTGTGTATAATAGGTGTCGGATAGTACATACAGTTGAGAACCAAGCTGAATGCAAAAAGGTTCAGAAGGGAGGTGAGAAAGCAAGAAGCAAAGAGGGGTTATGAAAAACGACTGGCATTAACATGGGTAGAAATGCCAATGACTTTTATAAGGACGTCAATAGTAAAAAGGTAGTAAAAGGCGGAGTATAGGCATAAGTGACTAAAAATGCAATTCACACTTGTAGACAAGGAGCATGTCTGAGGTGTTCGATTAAGATGTTGCATTTGACTTCACTTGTGACACTGATATTGCCCAGGCTATGGTCACAAAGGAGAAAATGTAATCACTAGAGGGTTTTAAATCAATAAAGAGGATGTATTGGCTTAGATGTCAAGACTTAACTTTGATAAAGCACTGGAACTAGAGAAGATGAATCTAATAATATTGATGGAATCGAGAGGACAAATTGCAGTGGAAGTTATCTTTCAATCTTCCCTGGATTCAGGAGTACTGGTGGAGAATTGGAGAATTGCAAACTTTACAGCCTTGTTCAAAACGTTTGGACATAGCAGCCCAGGATTTACAGACCAACCAGTTTAAGTTCGAAACCTTCAGAAACAATCATACAGATAGAAGTAATACTAAAGTGAAAAAATGTGGATTGATTTGAAAAGTTCAGCATGGATTTGTTCAGGCACAATCATGTGTAAATAATTTGCCGGAGATTTTGAAGAGGTAACACAGAGGGTTGATGATGTAAGGCTGTAGATGTGATGTACATGGACTTCCAAAAGGCCATCCATTACACTTGTGAGAAAAGTGATGGATCATGAAATGAAGAGGCAGGAGCAATGTGGAAACATAATCACGAAGGAATTGGAAATGGAGATCTGGGCAATGTGTGGCAGAACTAAATGACAAGTGCCGCAAAGCCCTTCTCAATGCCAAGATCATCTCACTCTACATTTATACTTTTCATTAGGTGTATGGCAACATAAACTGTGGTGAGATGCCAATTGGTGCACATTATTGATTGCTAACTGTTTTATTCATGCCACAAATCACTTCATTAGCATTCATATTCAAGGATACCAATCTCACCAAACAAGCCCAACATCAGGAAAGCTTGATAAGGAAACCAGAACACGTACTTGTCATAGTCAGTTCACCACATACACCAAGCCATCTTCATAAGATGAAAACACAGCTCAAGACTCACTAGCACCAGTCATACTCACTGCTCCTCAGTGGACACTGGCATCTGATATCTGTCAGTTCATCTCAGCACTTGCCAGTCAATCCTGGCATTTCTATTCACTAGCAGCACAATCTGGAAGCACACCAGCAACTTGTATTGTAAGACAGCGGCTAGCATACCTTGTGCACTGCGAAATAACAGTCACAGCATGGCATTGAGCTATGGCACTTCACGACTAGGGGCTGCAGGCCCTGGGTAGAGTGCAGTATAATTGTGAAGGGAGGCATCAGGATTTCATTGAGTGTCGGATGAGAAAGCATGGCTGGGAAGGGTGTAATGACGTGGGATGACGGTTAGGGGAGGTCATCCATGGTCACTACCAACCTGATTTCAAGGGAAGAGGGACTTAAGTTGATGCCAGTGATATTCATCTCATATGTCCAGGTCTAAGTTGGAAAAGTGGATAATTACAGGTGAACATAGAGGAGTTGGGCAGACACTTGTGGGAGTGTGAATCTGATAGAGTTGACAAAATGGACTTCTAAGAAATGGATGGAGACATTTGGAGTCTCAATAATATGGTCAGGCTGAGGCTCGGTTGCTGAAGGAGGAACATTCACTGATGTTTTCCATCATGTGGAAATCGAAAGTGCAGAATGGCAAGTCAATGGAGTGATTACACTCAGAAGGGGCAGTATTGCACACTCTATGGGTAACATGCTGGAAATCAAGTCCTGCTATTGTTTGGAATCATCACAAAAGTTTTTTTTAAATTAAGCAGCAAGCCCAGGTTGTCAGAAAGCATGGTCCAGGTTTATGTACTTAACAAGAGTGACTATTTATTTGAAATAAATAGTTTTTAACTACAGATAAACCATTTTGACCTGTCAATATATAACTCTACTGTCAATGCAGCCCATTAAACTCTAATGAATCTGAGCCATAACATAAGTCAGTGTATCCATTTAAATCTAAATACAGTAACCTAGCCAAGGTCTGGTGCAGTCTCTGCATAAGTTTTGCTTCACCCCCTCACTTTTGCAGTCCAAACTCATTGAGAAAAAAGTCAATATTCTATGAATCGGTTTGATTACTTTTTGTATCTGTACACGGGCTTTTAGTGACTTGTGTAGATGGACATCTAAAATTCTTAATTTCTCTCAATATTAAGGAAATATTATGATTGTACTTCCTCAGATCTGAAGACACTTTTCACCATTTTAACTCTATCTGCCAAAATTTGGCTCATTCACTTAGTCTATGTCCCTTTGAAATTTATTTTCCCCAGTTACAGAATACTAAGTGCTTTGTTTGCCCTCAAGGTGACAGAAGTCTTTCATTCTGCTTTGGCTTTCACTCCTTTTTCAGCACTAAGAGGAAAATAGAGCACCATCATTCTCATAGAATAGCCCCCACTGAAATTGGACTTTCTCTTTAAGAGATTGCTTTAAATATGAGTCAGAGATACTGTATTTTCATTCTCCCAGACAGAGAGCTGACTACAAGCATCTGCAATTACACGTAAATAAAATCCAGGCCTCAAAATGATTTCTGCCTCTCCTCCATGTCAATGAAATCAGTGGAAATTAAAGCCAGTTACGGTGCTGTCAATCTGTAACAACAGTATTACAGCTCGTGGCAAAAGTTTAGTTTTGCATCAACTCCATGGCAACTCCATTTTGAGGTCATTAATTGAAAACTGAAGAGATAGATTATCATGTTGGGTATAATCAAAAGTTATGGCAAGTCTCTATTCAGGCCAAACAAAACAAAGGACAGTGCACAGTAAAAACTGATAAAAATCAAGAACCAAATGTGGACTCGTGCATAGTAATAAACTGTGAACAAAGACAAATGGAATAACAATTTTATTTCCATTCAATACATTCCTGCTAAAGGCCAACTTTCTCTTTAATTCTTATATGTTTAATTTAGATTAAGGTGCATGAAGAGCATTGACACTCATTTCCATATGGACTAATTCCTAGAATTTGTATCAAGTAAATAATAATCTGTTAAAATATAATTTCATTTCTGACATGATAGCCTAAATTTTATATATCAGAGACTTAATGTAGTCAGGAATTTTAACTGCTTTATTCAAAACTCAATATTTCTTTCTTGTCTCTTGTGCAAACATTGAGATAATTATGATAATTAAGAACCCATTCAGTATTATTAAATATTATAGTCAGATAGAAGCCTTTTCAGATTAATTATAATTCAGATTATAATAAATCATAACATTGAGAACATCAATCACCAGAGATCATAGGTCAATTGTCTCAATGCACGGTCTATTAATTTAGCACTAACTATCTGTTTTAGACTTTTAATTAAAACTGATGAGAAAATTATGTCTTTCTTTTACTCTCTTACTGCAAGTTTTCAGTTCTACTTTCAGATATTATCTTAAAGATTCTTCAATAATTTTAATTTGTCAACTTCCCCCTTATTTTTCATTTATTTTATTTATGGTCCCACTTCCATTTCTTTATTTATCCACCAGGTTTCTCAATTCTGTTTTGAATATTGTGTAGAGTATTCATTTTTGATGGTCAGAAAAAACATGGCAGTATTAGTACTGCCACTAGCAACTATATGACCCTAAATGATGGCAACATGAGCATTGGGCATGAGGTGGAAATAGGCTAATGGACTGGCTGAAGTTATCAAAAAGGACTGTCCTTCTCAAACTCACCTCTTGCCCTCAGGTTCAACCACCACCAATGGTCTCTCTCTGATAAGATAACAGTCCTATGGGACTATGGTGACTGTGTATGGTGACTTTACCAAGCCAGTTATTTTCAATGAACAGTCATATGAACAAAAACTAATTGTATGTAAAATAAATGCAATCAAGTAATGTAATAGTTATCATCTCCTATTCTGTTCAAGTACAGATCTGGTCTGTACTTGCCTTTTTTTCTTTCTTTTAATTAGAACACAGCTAAAGTCTAATTAGATCTCCTGTTGTGCTTTCATGTGCACCTCTGTATTATGGTCGGATTGTGTGTGTGTGTGTCATTCACAACAGCTAAGGGAATAAATTACTTCAGTGGAAGAGTTTCAGTTTGTGAAATTTTCCAAAATTAGGAGTGTTTGCTTAGAAGTCTGCATTGGTTATTCATAGTTGAGAAAGTCAAAGATCTTTTGTGTAAGAGTAAGAGAGAAAAAACTTTGCAGAATCACAGGAAGCATTTAAGTCAACTTGTAGATTTGAAGCAAAGGAAACTGCTGTAAAGTTTGGGTAATATGAAGTGATAGTGTTAGGTGGTAGTTGGGATTGTGTTTTGCTGAGACTTTGAAATCTTCTAAACAATGTCATATGTAGATAGATTGGTTTGTTTTATTTTTCATCCTTTTGAGTAATAAGCTTCTGTTGTATTATTAGAATTTGCAGTCTGCTGCATTCACATTTCAGTGAAATACTGCCACATTAAATTAAGAGAAAAGATCAAGATCGATCAAGCCAGATTTCATTCTAAGATCCAATATGTTCAATTGGAACATTAGTTGGATTACAACAGGATAAATATTATGAAAAAAATGTGAAAGAAAAATGACTACATTTCTGCATATGTTATTAGTGGGTAAAGTACATCGATGAGAATTTTCTGTTAAGAGAATTATTATAGCTGGTACTTAGCGTTTGCCTCCATCAAAACTATCGAAAACTGTTTCCTTTCTGTTTGTGTGTGGTAAAATATTATAGTTAACTCAACATTGGACAAGTGTATAGTTATAATAATGAATGCACCCAACTACAGAACCAATGCTGGAATCAAAACTGTTTTCAATATAAAGTGATGCAGTATTTTGTTTTGAAAGTATTTTCCTTGACAGTAATATTCACCTTTAATCAATACTAAAGATTTTACAACATGGCACAGTAGCTCAGTGGTGAGCACTGCTGCCTCGCGGCTCCAGGGACTTGGGTTCAATTCCAACCTTGGGTGACTGTCTGTGTGGAGTGTGCATGTTCTCCCTGTGTCTGTGTGGGTTTCCAATGGGTACACCAGTTTCCTCCCACAGTCCAAATATGTGCATGTTTGGTGGATTGGCCATATTAAATTACTTATAGTATCCATGGATGTGTAGGTTAGCCATTGGAAATACAGGAACAGGACAGGAGGATGCAATTGTGTCAATGTGGACTTGTTAGGTCAAAATACCCAGTTTCCAGACACTAAGGATTCTAGAAAACATTCCAGCCTTATCAACGTTCAATTATATTACTCATAGGCAGTTTCAATGAATTATAATTATGTAGTTTGGCAGAGATGCTCTAAACTTTGCCTGAACCTTAGAATCCATGAATAACTAAGTAATTATTCATGACTTATGCAGATGGAACTCCTGAAGTAATCGGGTCAAGTAAAAGTGATGCAAATTAAACATTAAAAAATATAAGTTGTGGGTAACAGTATCGCAAAGAGACAATTAATGATAAAGGTTCGTCCTATATTGAAGGATGTATGTTTAAGAATTTCTTTAATGCATGTATTGATATAAAAGTCGCTTCAGTACTGGTTTTAACTGTATTCAATGAGCTGGGCCAACGTTGGCAGTGTAAATTTAAAGAAACGGACAATGTTCAGGCTTCATAGGGCACATTGGGGAAACAGAAATTAAACAGAATTCAATGAGAAAATCACAGAAGGTAGAATATGTGTTAATATTCTAAATGTCAATTCTAGAACATAGATTATTTCTATCTATTCACCTTGACAAACATAATTATAGCTGAGCTAGGATTATAAACCAACTGTTAATTGCAAAATGTGGCTATAATATACACTGGGTCAGATTCAGAAATTGCTTTCATTATTTATTCAGTTTTAGCTCATAAGAACATAAATTATGTATATATTTCAATTTTACAAGACGACATCTCCCAATCATGTAAATTATAGATTTTATAAATTTGCAATAAGACTTCTATTAGCGAGCTTGCTATTCTTTTAAGTCAGAACTAACTTTGACTTTAAAGATGGAATTCACGATTGCTTCCAAATTGAATGTTAGTTTGGCTTCATTGAATTAATCTGCATTATCTTAAATTTTGAGAAATAAACAATGGGATAACTTCCGTATCTAGTCTACTGGGTTTAAGTGGAGGAGAGGTGAGATATAGGTTAGGATTTCAAAAATCTTAAACTTTAACCCAACCCAACTTAAAAATGTCCAGTTCCAATTTTAATGAAATCAGGTTAAGGGACGGGGGGGGGGAATAAACTAGTTTTGGGAGATAAGCTACTTATTTAAATATGCTTTAATAAGGCTGTGCCTCAGATTTTAAAATTTTAGATTTAACAGCTGTCAGCTAAATTTCCCAGGGATCAGGAAACCTAACAGTTTCAGAGAGGCTAGAAGGACTGGATCCAGCAGTCAAATATCTTTCCAGAATTGCTTTTGGGTCAAGAGGAATAGGAATATATTCCCTGGCACCACGGACAGAAGAAGCTTCCTTCACAGCAATTTTCTAACACACTCCACACTTGCAATATGAGGCTTTCCTAACCGATAGTCTGCACTCTGCAATGCCAGATCTCTTCAGCATCTCTACCCTTCCTCTCTGCTCAATAGATGTAACTTTCCTCATGGACTATCCCATTAAGGAGGCTCTCCTTCTTGCTGGTTGTTAATGGAGAATGGAAACGAATATTCTAATAAGGTTGTGCCATCACTTTCAAAATACTGTACCTCAACTGTCTTAAATCGAATAGCTCATATTCACTTGCAAAATAGTAAATGGATAGAAAGGAATTAGACTGTTACTCAGAAGAAACAGTATACAGAGTCAGGAGGAGAAGGTGGAATAATGGCACTATGTGAAATATTCATAACGAGAGATGCAGCAGAATCAATGGGCTCAATGGCCTCGTTCCATACTGTAACAATTCAGTGATTCTGTGAACATGCTCATGTTAATTACTAATATTGTTATAATTTACATTCAGCTCTTGTTCAGTTTAAGATGTTTCATTCTTGTTAGGTAAGGGGTAAATGTAGGGGCGTGGGTGGGTTGCGCTTCGGCGGGTCGGTGTGGACTTATTGGGCCGAAGGGCCTGTTTCTACACTCTAATGTAATGTAATCTTTGTGGGTGGCACGGTGGCACAGTGGTTAGCACTGCTGCCTCACAGCGCCAGAGACCCGGGTTCAATTCCCGCCTCAGGCGACTGACTGTGTGGAGTTTGCACGTTCTCCCCGTGTCTGCGTGGGTTTCCTCCGGGTGCTCCGGTTTCCTCCCACAATCCAAAAATGTGCAGGTTAGGTGAATTGGCCATGCTAAATTGCCCGTAGTGTTAGGTGAAGGGGTAAATGTAGGAGAATGGGTCTGGATGGGTTACGCTTCGGCGGGTCGGTGTGGACTTGTTGGGCCGAATGGCCTGTTTCCACACTGTAAGTAATCTAATCTAATCTAATCGAAAAATTCAAATGACTAGATATATCAAATTTGAAACATCTAATAGAATTGATTTATTCCTACTTCCAAAATTGAGTTACTGAATGGTGTAACTTACTTTAACCTTTTACAAAGATAACTACATGTTAATTGAAATAAGCAGCATTTTAAACCACAGATAAGAATTATGTGAAATAATGGTGACAAAATTTGATAGTTTCTTGATTTTGGGCAAAACAGTCATGGTGTGTGACCATTCCAAACTTCTCTCGTACTTCTTGATCAATGCATCCTTGCCTTACATCTCAGCGCAGGTAGAGAGCAGACAGTATGTCTTGCTGGTCAGCAGTGCTCAGTCAAGGGGAATGCATATTTCCATATGGCACATTGCTATGTCAATTCCACATTTGAGCCAGATGGTAACGGTCAGCCCTGTGCTCCAAAGCACCCAGTGCTGAGGCTAGCAGTAACACAGTCAGTGATATGGGCAAAATTCATAACAGGGCTGTCCAGTTAGGTTGCTCAAAGTGGTGGATCAGGTTCAATTCAATGAGTGTGTCAATAAAGGCAAGGGGTTTGGGGTCTATGCAGTGGGAAGGAGATTCAGGAAACTAGTTATGGGAGACTGAGGGTTGCACGCTCCAAATTTCAGACACAAATGCATTGCTTCAAAATATGCTACTTGCCTCCCAGACCCATTTAATACAAGACTGAAACCTTTGCCACTGAGGAAGCAGTGATGTCATACTAATGTCTGTACACCTGGAGCAATTTTGCCAAGTTGCCAGAATCTTTTCTGAATGTGATGTTCACCAACCCACAACAAGTTCAGCGGCTTCTCAAGTCAGACATTGCTCCAGGCAATATCTTGCATGTAAAGTGATGCCTGACCTCACATTGTGACATTTACAATAGTGGCTGTACACATGCATGAAGAAACAGAGTTAGTAGCATTGTAAGCATGTTTAAATTAATGTGCAATTTACATTGAAACATCGACTGACATTGTAGTGGGACGGAAAGGAAAGAAAATCAATAAAGTGCAGTTCCAGACCTCGGCACAACTGGCAGGTTCTGGTGTTGTGGTCTCCTCTGTCAGTTGTCCAGGAGCATGACCCTCCTCTGTATGACTCCATCTCGTGAAAGCTCCAAGTCCCTGACTGACAATTACTGTACTAATTTAGTCTTATTTGGCATTCTTCTGAATCTGGCGGTTTCTACAGCATGGCAGATTCAGGATGCCAGTGTTTGTCTGGGTGCACAATGCCTTTTCAAATATGATGTGGATGCCAAGGATGTTTGTTTATGCCAAGATATTTGGTGAATGCTGAACCATTCTGAATATTACAGCTGGTAGAATTGGACTAGCATTGGAAAAAAGGGGAGCCACGGGGACAGGGTAGGTCGCAAGTGAGGTGAGCTTATTAGAAGGAAGAAAAATCTCAGTGGGTATTGCAGAGAGCAATACTCCAAGAATCTCACTGAAATTAACACTGAGCCAAAAACATTGTTAAGATTTTGCCCTTATTTTCTTGAGAAACTGCAAGCAAGTAGCTGCATTTCATCTCAGGTCTTACAATGCTCAGGTCTTAAATATTTTCACACATCCTTAACTCTGAATAAAGCTACATAAGTAGTTGTGCCTAACATTTACAAAATAGATATCAATAATATCTCACAATCATTGACAATCTGAGAAATAAGGAGAAAGTGAGGACTGCAGATGCCGGAGATCAGAGCTGAAAAATGTGTTGCCGGAAAAGCACAGCAGGTCAGGCAGCATCCAAGGAGCAGGAGAATCCTGAAGAAGGGCTTATGACCGAAACGTCGATTCCCCTGCTCCTTGGATGCTGCCTGACCTGCTGCACTTTTCCAGCATTACATTTTTCAATCTGAGAAATTAATCAAAATTAATATTTCTCATTTGGAAAGGCCTCTCTGATGTTTTTATCCATTCATCTCATACAGGCTTGTTAAATAAAAGAAATTACTGATGATAAAGTACCCAGTGTGAAACTTAAAACCAAAAAATCAGTTTACCTCATTCAATTAGACAAAGCTGGATTTTGTCACCTCTCTTTATTACTTGAACCTGAGCTTTCCTTTTCTTCTGGTTAACTCTCCTACGAGTTTATTCAACAGTCTCCAGGTAAAAGTATTAGCTTACTGGCTGTAAGTTACAGAATTCTGCTTCATAAAACAATCTCAAACCAAACTGACATAAAATTAATTGAGTAGCAATGTAAACATCTGACAAAATTAATGTTAGATTTGTCCACAGGAGCTATTTGGTTTGCCACTTCCATTTATCCCACTTTGTTTGCAGTTCTGGTGTACTACAGTTCACTTGAGGAGTCTGAGTTGCTGTAGCAACTTACTCTTTTACATGCGTTGTAGTCTGTAATTGTGGATAGTGATGATACATGTTCGAATTTTCTTCCTATCACAAGGCTAACTAGCAATCTCTCCCACACATATGACTTGACATTGACCTGTATTGAAGGGTTTACAGATTGATGCTCAACTTGCCCGGCCACATAATGAGCCTATCTCCATTGGGCATGATGTCTTGAGGTAGGATTAAAACCTGGAGCTTTAGACTCAAGAAGAAGGGATGCTGCTCATTTCACCACAAAACCTCTTCCCAATTGGATTTAAATTATATAATTTTAACATAGCTGAACAGTTCATAGTTCTTTCTTTGAGTAATAAAAAAAAGTCAGGAATCAAAATAAAATCAAAATGGCTATTCTCTGTCGTACCACTCAATAACTCACTGAGATTTTACATTTCCTCTTCAATCAAATTTCAGCCCTGATTCACAATCTCTTATATCTAATCTGTCAGAACGCACACTGATTTGACTCTTGTAGTGTATATTCTCCCTGGAGTGGTACCTATTACAAGTATATGTCTTTAAATCATTTGTGCACTCATACTCTAATCATCCTGTATAGTTGTGATGTGGTTACCATCGATCTTCCTCAACATTATACCAAACTCTCAAATAGTAAATCCTTAATGAATTCAACTAATAACATTAATAGATAAATACTTAAGAATAGTCTTCCTTATTAACACATTACTGTAAGCTTGACCAAGAATCAAAACATCAATTGTCTGATTGTCAGAAACAGAATGCTGCATCATTAACAATCACTGTAAAGGTTTAACAAATAACATTTTTCCAACCACCTTTCCAATGAATATTTATTCACATTGTTTTGGTGGAACATTAATTTCCAAAACAACAAGAAACATATAGATGATTAGCACAATCAATAGTTAGTGTATTTGTTTTATTCCTCTACAGTTAAAATAACCAAAAATAAGAAAGTGACCTTCTTGTTGATGATACAATTATTTTCTGAATTGTGATAAATTGCTACCAAATTGTTAGTAGACAGAAAGTCAACTTTATTGTTTCCATGATACAAGCAACTTCTTCTCATGAATTTAAATTACTTCTGAAACATGTGTTCTGAAGCATTGTAATTATTTTCATTATTTGGGATATTTGGAAACCTCCGTGTTAACTTCTACATATCTGTTTACATTCAGGATTCAGCTTTACATTCTTTATATTTAATAGAATGAAGTAATATAATGTATCAGGCATTTTTCATGCTTTCGCAATAAATACATTATTAAAGTACTGTTGTAGTTATTGTTGTGTTACAGGGAAACATGGCAGTTAGTTTTATATCCAGCCAAATTCTACAAATACTAATGGAATATTGGCTTAATGAGGCCTGTAAAACTGTAAAGAATAGGAACAAGCTGTGTATAATGTTATAAGGAAAAATTGTAAATCCAAATAATTAGGAAAATTTTAAAAGAATAAAAGACTTAAAAAGTGATGACAAAAAGGATATGAGCATAAACTAGTTAAGAATATAAAACTGAATTATAACCCTTTAATAAGTGCACTAAACAGAGGAGAGTCGTTAAAGTAAGTATTGGTCCTGAAGCAACAGAGGCAGGAGAAATTGTCATATAGAATAAGGATACTACAAACTATTTTAACCAGAAATAAAAAGCATAATGATAAATAAAAACTAAATATTTTTTATAAGATGGAAAATTTAAAATGTTGATATGCAGGAGTCTTGTGTATGCTCACAGATGAAACATAGAAAGTTAGCGTGCAGATATAGGGAGTAATTGGGAAAGCAAGTGTCACATTGGCCTTTCTTGTAAGAACACTGGCATGTAAGAATGTAAATATTCTGCTATAGTGGTATTGGACTTCAGTAAAGTCACACCTGTTACTCTGTGTATAGTCTTGGTTCTCTCACATCTGAGGAAATGCTCATCTGGCAGGCAGTAAATTCAAGGCCTCAGAAATGCAAATCCACTCTTTTAAAATCTTTTCAATTGAAAGAGAAATCTCTGCACAAGAGTCTCGACTCTTATCACTTGGAAAGATATGAAAAGCATGAACAATGCCAATACTGAAAGGCAAAAGTCGGACTTTTTCTAAAATTAGAAAATCTATTTCCTTAAAAATATTCTAAAATGTATTTCTGCTAAGTTCTTCTATTCTTCCAGAAACCGTAAACATTGCAATGTTTCACGTTACGAGGCATTTGCATTAGCCATTTGGAATCATTCTGATAACAGTAATGTCAATGTGGGAGAAAGTTGGCTG
The DNA here is from genome assembly GCF_004010195.1 of Chiloscyllium plagiosum. NCBI lineage: Eukaryota > Metazoa > Chordata > Chondrichthyes > Orectolobiformes > Hemiscylliidae > Chiloscyllium > Chiloscyllium plagiosum. The sequence goes on from NC_057732.1 coordinate 24,496,380, forward strand.
TGTGCATTTATATATTATATATTCCTCATGAATATAATCTATGCCTTTAGCTCCTCACTGTTTAACTACAGCAAGTGTGAGAACCGAACAAGAATTGTAGATGAGATGCTGAGCTACACAATGGCTAATAACCTCTTACAGTAAGGATTATATTTTTGACCATTGATTGACTGAAAAAATTTGGAAACTTGCCCTTTTTAAAAAAAAAATTCATTTTGAACTGTAATGTTAATCATTATTTGAGAAAAACATAAAATGGATACGAAAAGTATTCAAGATTCTAATTTTCTCAGACTGTAAACAATTTCACAGCTCATCTCACTAATTGATAAACATTATGTCTGATATGTTGGAAGTCTTTGGTAATAGTCAGCGGTGGTCTGATAGGTCTTTCTTTCCAGATGCAAATAGTTGTAGATAAAAATAGAGAAGAAGACATGGAAAGTCAGATCCAACAAAGATTATAAAGTAGGTCAAGGTTTAAAAATAGAAAACTGCAATCTTTCATCAGGCTTGCAAGTTTAGAAGGTTGGAGAATAGGTAAAGTTAACTTGCTTAAGACAAGTAAGTTCTTCTGCTGATGCTAGGAAGTATTGAATGTTACTTGTGTTGCTATGAAGATAAGTCACACTGATTTAAAATATTGAGCCTGTGTTTAAAAATGTACATTCGGTCTAAAATTAGGCAGTTTAACAATTTCTTGGTTTTCATTTGAAGAAAATGAAGAAGCACACTACATAAAAGATGTGAGTTTAGATGAAAATGTTACTGTTGCTGAAACCTCTTGGGCTCTAACATCAGAAAGTTAAGCAGTTTGGGTATGACCCTCGCATTAACAACCAGTCTGCTTATTTGTTACGACTGTGTTCTGAGAATGTCTAAGTAAAGAGCATAAATGCCATAACATTTTAATAAGTTACTATGTTGGGCTTTGAAGTCATTAATTAAATGTCTGTTGTTTTGAAACAATTGTACTAGGTTTATGTCAGTCTATAAGACCATAAGACATAGAAGCGGAAGTAAGGCCATTCGGCCCATCGAGTCCACTCCACCATTCAATCATGGCTGATGAGCATTTCAACTCCACTTACCCACATTCTCCCCGTAGTCCTTAATTCCTTAATTATAAGCCACCATTAATTGTTAAAACAGAAATTTCAGTGATTGGTCATATGTTCAGATATATGAATCTTCTTTTTAAAGCACGTAGGATTTTGTATTCGGCCCATCGAGTCCACTCCACCATTCAATCATGGCTGATGAGCATTTCAACTCCACTTACCTGCATTCTCCCCGTAGTCCTTAATTCCTTAATTATAAGCCACCATTAAAACAGAAATTTCAGTGATTGGTCATATGTTCAGATATATGAATCTTCTTTTTAAAGCACGTAGGATTTTGTAATGACCAAAAACAAGGAATGTACATTAAATCTTTAAAATTTCTTGGATAAGCTAAGTTTTGTGTCAAGTTATGGACACCATATTTTAGGAAGGAAGGTAAGGTTTTGGAGAGAGTTCAGGGAAGAGTTACTTAAATGGTACAGGACTGGGGGACTCACCTAATGTTGTTTTCTAAAAGCAGTAAAAGTTAAGGGAAAACTTAGTGGAGGTGATCAAGATTGGTGATGGTATTGATATGAGGCAATTAGCAAAAGAATTAATGGAGAGATTAGAATGATTATTGTGTAGCAAGTTGCTGTGAGTTTGAATGCAAAAGTGGAAGCAGATATAATAATAATTTGCAAAAAAAATTGTTTGAAATAGTTTGAAGAATTGCAAGTTTTCATTGAAAAAAGCAGGGGCCTGAGAACGATTGCAAGGTGATTCAAATGACGTTCCATTTTATGTGATTTTAAAGTTTTATGCACAGGACTTGATATTTTTGTTTACACAGGTTCACCATTCTCTGGGTGAAGAAATTTCTCCTAATCTCAATCCTAAACAGCTGATCCTGATTCTTAACAATGGCCCCTGATTCTGGACTCCCTAGTCATCAGGAACGTTCGTCCTCTGTTTAGTCCAGTTATGATTAAAATGCTCCTGAGATTCCCCCTTCATTTCTCTAAACTACAATTAATATAGTCCTAATCAACCCAGTTTCTCTTCATTAGTCCTGCCATCCCAAGAATCAGCCTGGTAAACTTTTATGGCACTTCCTCCATAGCCAGAACATCCTTGCTCAGGTAAGGAGACCAAACTGTACACAGTACCCTGTGTGATCCTACCAAGGCCCTATACTGTTGCAGCAAGACATCCCTGTTCTGATATGCAAATCCTCTGGCTCTGAAGGCCACCATACTATGTGCCTTTGTGACCACCTGCATGTTTACTGTCAGTGACTGGTGTACAAGGACACCCAGGTATTATTGTATCTGATCCTTTACTGCCCTGATTTGTGTCATCTACAAACTTCAAGGTATTACATTTAGTTCCCTCATCTAAATCATTAATATATATTGTGAATAGCTGGGGTTGAAGGACTGATCCCTGTGATCCTTCACTAGACATTGCTTTCCAAGCAGAAGAAGACCCTTTTCTTTGTTTCCTGTCTACCAACCAATTCTCTAATCATGTTAGTAAACTAACCCCAATCCAATGTGATTTAATTTTACATGCTAATCTTTTATGTTTGACTGTATTGAAAGTCTTCTCTAAGTCCAAGAAACCACATTCACTGGGTCCTCCTTCTTGACTCTACTAGTTAAATTCTTGGGCAATAAAAAAGGCCACAGTGAATTTGTCAAGCATTATTTCCCTTTGGTATATCCATGCTGACTCTGTCTGAGGAAAGTCACCAACCCAAAATGCTAACTTTGATTTCTTTTCACAGATGCTGCCAGATCTGCTGAGCTTATCCAGCAACTTCCACTTTTGTGTCTGACTCTCTCTGATCCTGTGACTGTCCTTTTATTAAATCTTTAAGAGCCATACAGCACGGTCTCTTTGGTCCAACTATTCCTTGCCCCCAACTGCAATGCCAAACTAAACTAATCTCACTTGCTTGGCCCATATCCTTCCAAACATTTCTTATTCATGTACTTATCCAAATGTCTTTTAAACATTGTAACTGTACCCAAAACCCCTATATGGACTCTAGCATTTTCTCCACTACGCATGTCAACCTACTGGTCTATAATTTCCTATTTTCTCTCTACTTCCTTTTTTAAGTAGAATGGTTACATTAGTTACCCTCCAATCCATACGAGATCTTCTAGAGTCCAGAGAATCCTGAGAGATGATTGAGGATGGTATAAGGCTTAGAGGGAACTTATTTGGTAATGTTCCAATGTATTTACTGCTCTTGTTTTGATAAGCAGTAGGGTTTGGAAGGTGGTGTCAAAGAAGCCTTGATGAATTTCTGCTGTGCATCTTGTACATTGATGGTATTGTGTGAAGGTGGTAGAGGGAGTGAATATTTATTTTGATGAGTTAGGTGCCAAGTAAATGGGTTTGCTCTGTCTTGGATGGTATTAATCTAGTAGTACATTGTTGCAACCACACCCATTCAACCAAATACAGTATTTTATCACAACCTTTACTTGTGCTTGCAGATGACAGAGAAACTTTGGGAAGTCAAGAAGTAAATTACTTGATGTAAAATGCCTAGACTTTGTCCTGCTCCTGTAGCTACAATGTTTATATGGCTAGCCAAGTTATTTTCTGTTCAATGTTACCTCTGCCACCAGGATGTTGACAGTGAAGGATTCAGCAATGTTATTACCTTTGAATGTCAAAGGGAGATGATTTGATTCTCTTTTGTTGGAGATGGTCATTGTGTGGCATTAATTTTGTTTTCCACACATGAGACCAAACCTAAATGTTCCCCAGCTCTTGCTACATATAGACACAGATGATTTTACTTTAACAAGGAATTGTGAATCAGAATGAACTTTATGCATTGATCAGTGAACATCCTCACTTCTGACCTTCTGATAGAGTAAAGGTCATTAATGAAGCAACTGAAGATGTTTGAGCTCAAGACATGACGGAACTATATTCTAGGACTGAGCTGATTGTTCTCAAGCAAGCACAACAATCTTCCTTTCTGCTAGGTATGAAGCCAAGGAATGGAGAGTCTTTCCCCTAACTCTCATCAAAAGTTTTGCTTGGACTCTTTGTAGCCACTCTTAGTCAAATGAAGTTACTTACACCTCCCCTCCTGAGGTCAGCTCTATTGACCATGAAGACGCCAAGGTTGCAATAAGACCATGAGCCAAGTGGGCTTCATCCAAACAGAGCATCAATGAGCAGAGCACAGCTATCACAGGCTGATAGAACTATTGTTGACCCCTTCCATGATTTTGCTGGTGATTAGAGTAAACTAATAGGGTCATAAGTGGCTGGATTGGTTTTGTCCTGCTTTTTGTGGACCGTGTCTAACTGAGATTTATTTTGACATTGTCAGGTAGATGCTAGTGTTGCATCTATAGTGGGACAACCTGGCAGATAGTTTTGACCAGAACATAAATCTTCTGTACAAATATTGTCAGTGACTAAAGCTTTTGCAGCCTTCAGACCCTTTCAACTGTGAATTGGCAGAAGACTGGAACATGTGATGCCATGAGCCTGAGGGGGAGGCCAAGATGGATGATCCATTTGTTATTTCTATCTGAAGATGGTTGTAAATGCTTTAGCTTTGTCTTATACACAGACACGCTGAGCTCCCCGATCATTGAGGTTGGATGTATTTGTGAAAACTTCACCTTGTTCAATAGCCCACTTCCATCATTGAATATAAACAGGACTGAAGAACTATGATCTCACATGGGAGCAGGCACAGATCACTCACCCTTTCAATCCTACTCCATCATTCAGCTGCATCATGCCAGCTCTGTAGAATAACTGTATCTAGATCCCTCATTAATAAATTTTAAAATTGGGCCTAATTATTCTCTTAATTTAAGAAAAGCATTATACAAACAGAATACGGTAAAATTATCCTCATCATTAAGAAGACTTAAATGATTCTAAGTTATGCCACGAGTATTTCCATGGAGATAATTTGTTGATATTTCTGGGATTACGTTTTCGATAGAGACCTTTGAGATAGAACGATAAGATACAACAAATAGCACAAGCAACTGTTAGATGTAGTTCTTGATTATTGAATAATGGTCTCAGCTCATATCATGTTATTTTGATCTGGGATTTTAGATTTTTAAAGTATTTAATTAAAAAGTTCAGAAACCTGGAGGTTAATGAGCACTTTCAGTCTAAGCACACAAAGCATTCCGATTAAGTTCAACACTGCTCTTTTAAGTGGTATTAATCCACTTCAACAATATGGTTCAGTTACTTAGAAAGGAATGTCATGTGCCTCATAGTATCATTGTGGTAGCACTACTCAGTAATTTCTAGAAAATGCTACTTGACCTTTTCATTTAAATCAAAACGTTGTCATTCCCACTGCTGTTTAGTTAATTTAGAAAGCAAAACTTCTCTTCAGGAAATCAATGTAGTCAGCTATGATTCAGAATAAATCATTTAATCCAACATCATTTGATCTAACATGAATGATATCTGAACTCAAGTTGTAAATGAAATGTCTTTTTTCATTCAAAGAAGTAAAATATTGACTTCTTTTGTTTTTTAAAAGAAAACATCTATCCTGTATCATGCACCCAAAATATTTTTTTGCGATGAATTTGAAAATTAAATAGCCCTGTGGAACATTTTAAATTCAACTTATTGGTTGCCGTGCTGGCTACTGAATAATGCTTGCATTTAAAAAATGCATTTAAATTAGAAAATGTCCCAATTCAGGCACTTCACAAGCGTAATTTTCAAATAAACTGTGCTGAGCAAAATAATGAAAAATCAGGCAAATTGACCAAAAACATATATTAAAAAACCTGTATCTTTAATAGGAAGGGAGAGAGCTGAAGAGATTTAGGGAGGAAATTTCTAGCAATGTACCTTTGGTTGAAAGGGTGATGCATAAAATACCACGGTTAAAAATGGGGTTGGGAGTGGATTCAGTGAGAACATGGTATGATAAGCAAATATAACTTGTTGTGAAATAAAATAAATGTGGGGGAATTTTGAATGAATTGCAGTTTAGAAGACAGAGAATGGGTAGAAGAATATGGGAGGTCCAATCTAGATCAGGGGTTTGAAAATTTAGCTTGTGGAGAGTATATTAAGTATCCCTATATTAAATGGTGTGACAACTTTTGTATTCAACCTGAAACTTTCCTCCAGTTCTATGAAAAGATAGACCAGCAGAGGTCAGTTTATTTGCACATTCATCTGGTTTAAGCTCTTTTTTAGTATGACAAATACATAAAAATTAATAAAGTGCAAAAATATATCATTTTCACGATATGTAAATGAAAAGCTTCAGGTCTGGTAACTGGCTGCATATTGTCAGGAAGAAGATTCTTCTGCTACTTAGACTTATTCGCCACTGTCTGAACTCTGTTTGCAACCTCATCAGGTATGACATGATGGCAAAGGTCGTGACTGCTCTGAAGTGAGAACCACTCAGTATTATCTGCAGACTGCGATATCGCTTTCTATATGTGACTGTTCAATTGTTAAGTTCAATGAATCAGAGTTTGACCTCAATCTTGCCAAGCCAGTGTGAAATTTTCCATTTCCCATATACACCTCCCTATGGATTTTTTGAGTGAGATTGTCAATTTATACCAATTTGTTCTCAATTGTGGACAGTTTTGTCATTGAATCCAAATGCGTAACTCTCGGACTGAACGTTGGTATGGATGAGTCATACTGAGCCCTTTACTAGACAAAAAATTCCCATCCCAGCTGACAGCTGTGAGTTTTGAAATCAACTAGGAGAAAGTGAGGGCTGCAGATGCTGGAAATCAGAGGCGAGAGTGCGTGGTGCTGGAAAAGCACAGCAGGTCATGCAGCATCCGAGGAGCAGGAGAATCAACATTTCAACATTTTTGATGAAGGACTCCTGCCTGAAACATTGATTCTCCTGCTCCTTGGATGCTGCATGACCTGCTGTGCTTTTCCAGCACCACACACTCTCAACTGTGAGTTTTGAGTCCAGCTCTTAGATTTGACAGTACGCTGTGCTAATCAATCTGGACAATCTACTTTATATGTGGTTTGAGTGGAAATTGATTGTAGTTATGGAAATTTCAGGAAAAGAAAATAATATCATGTTGCGGATGGAATCTTCTGCTTCTAGAGGTAGCAAACTTGAAGGTGGGAACAGTATTTACATAGGGACGACAATGGTATACCAAACCCTGCCATCTTCCCATTCTCATCAGAAAAAATCTTGAGTGGGAAGGCCCATAGTTGACCTTCCTGCCCTGATACTAGTTGAGGCCTTAGGTCCTAGAAGCTGTTGAGTTTGTTGAATGCTGTTGGACCTGCAATAATCCAGGCAACAAGAGAATATTCCATCACACTTGAGACTTGTGCGAGCTGTAGACTAGGCATATATAACATAGGGACAACAAGAGGAGGTCAGAGGCAAGGAATCCTATAGCAAGTAACTCAGTGCCGGTGCATGTAATGCACCCATTCAATATCAACACATGATGAAATAAGTAACACTGTGTAACTCAATGACCAACTAACTCAAGGCAGATCTAATTAGCTAACCTAAAGTTATATAGTGTGAAAGGATACTTTGTTTTCATAAAATGATTTATTACACTTACCTGTTTCTCTCTCATACTGTTGAAAGAGCAGGAAATTGTTAATACCCTGCCCCCTTACCAGGATGCACAGGGTAAGTTTGCATTTTTTTAAAAATGGGAAACCTTTCATTGATCTGACATTAATGTGTCTATTTTTGGTTTAATTTAAACAATTTGGATGCAGGCAAGCAATTTGGTCAGGAGGCAGATCAGTAATTACAATTATTTATTTATAGACTTAATTGCTCTGGGCTTAATTATCAAGGATGGCAAAATCCAACAACTAAGCAAAGTAAACGTATATTACTCAATGCGCATTCTATAATGGTAAAGATAGATCTAGTCATGGCTGGATGGTCTGCTCAAAATGATGGACTTATGAGAAAGGATCAATAAATGAGGCACGCTGGGAAATTGAGGCAAGTGTTGGCCAAAAGGAATGTGCTCAAAGACTCTGAAATAAACATGCTGTAGAATCCAGACAGGTTGCAGCCACAGGCAGGCAGTATACAATTAACTCAGCAGCTGCAGACAATACAATATACACTTGAATTTGAATTGAATGGAATTGACCTGAATGCCATTGCCAGGACAACTGGAAACATTGAGCTATTTACCAGATGAAGAGGAGCCTCTCACCCTAATTTAGAAAGGGATACCTGACCTACGTGCTCCCGACACCTCCAGGAACAGATGCCCAAGGGCCACCCTGCCATTAACATTTCAATGCCTGGTTGGTTCCAATCGATTGATCCCTGATAAATCTGTTGGTGGACATCAAAGACCCTCCCAAAAGGGCACAAAAACTTCTAAGTGTAATAATCACCACAACACCACCGTCAGGGACAGTAACTCAAGACCAACCTCCGTGAAGAGAAGACACCCTGGGACCACAGGGAGAAGAAGACCAGATGATCATTGCCATGTGGATCAAGGCCAAGATGTAGTGTGTTGGTATATGATCATCCAGAGTTAAGTTAAAGCACAAGGTAGTTGATTAGATTTATACTGTAAATTGTTAGCTTGTAGTATATTTTGTTATTATAATATTAATTGTGTTAAATAAATAAATATTATTATTTATTCCTATGAAGATTCGACATGCAGTTTCTTTGCTAGATATAAGAGCTAAAACACACTGTGAGGCAGGTGCAACACAGTATATCATCTAGAAGGTTCTCTGTTTATAGTGTATATACTGTCAAAATGTGTCCAGACATGAAACAGTGTAGATGCTCTTGACTGCACTGAGAAAATAATGTTCTCAGATACCTATCAAACAAAGAGCAGAAAAAGAATCCAAAACAGATAGCAGGCTCACCCATTTCCACATAAATACAGTCCTCATTAAATTATCATTGCAGTTTGTGTTGTATTAAACTCTTTTTATTTTTTCCAAAACTATTTTGTATTAGGTAATATCATAATATGATTAAAGACAAAAGCAAAATAATGTGAATGCTGGAGATCGAAAATCAAAAAAAAACAGAAAGTCTCGAGAAACCCAACCACTCTGGTGATGTCTATTGGATGAAAAATAGGGAGTTAATATTTTGAATCCAACATGACTCTTTGAAACATTAAATGTTTCTCTCCTGCAGTCGCTGCCAGACCTTCTGAGTTTCTCAGCAATTTCTATTTTTATTTGTGGTATAAATGACTTGTTTCAACAATCTAAAATTCTGGTGATAGATTTCAAATGCTCCTTGCAATATATGCAGTATTGTTCAACTTCAATAATAGCAGAGAACTTCCAGTTCAATTTAGCTTCCTATTTCAAAAATATGTATCATTTGTTCTAAACGTGGAACTGATACTTGGCACAATTCTGACAAATGGGACTATTAAATCATATGTAAACATGCAATGCATGTAACATCTGATAACGTGGGTTTATATTTTGGAGTGTAATGTAAGATGACATCTAGTTACAATACATGCCTGTGAGGCAAATTGCCTAAAGCTGAATAACACTGCAATTTCAACAGGGATGAATGTGGTTACCAAAAGTGAAAATTTAATTTTCTGTGAGTGTTGTTTTGACCACTACATTATAAAGATTTCAGATTGGTTATTTGCATCTAAATACATTGAATACTGTAACTAAATAGATTGACTAGCACTCTTTTAGTAAAGTAATCAGAAAATAATTATTGACCCAGAGCTTTCTAGACAAGGGATGTTTCTCACAACTTGCCTTTTTTTGGTGCTTCTGCTTATCTTTCAGCTCAAATGATTTCCCCTGTGAATACTGAAAATATAAGAACAACAACACATCTGGAAACTCAGTGAACAATGAGACCAGCTGTTTATCTCTTTATTCATAAAGTCTAAAATTCGAGAAGGAAACTCTGCGCTCTGAGTGCAAACCAATAAAAGAATTAACTTAGAAAGGTTTACTGATTTGCCAACTGAAGTTAATTGTTGACTTTGTTAGATCAAAATTGTTAAGTGGCAATAATGAGTTGTCCTTCTCTGACCTCTTTTGTGATCTGTAAATGTCTCAATTATTAAGTTTAATGAAATGTCTCAATGGTCAAGTTAGAAGTGCGAAGTGTTTGAAGTCTCCGTTATTAATATTTTAAATGATCAAAAACTTCACATTTGACAACTGACACTTGACATTCTTATTGTGTGTTTCAAGGTTATGTACATTCTGCATAGCTGACAGCTAAGTTCAAATTTGAGAAATATAAAGTGATTCATTTTGGTATCAGTTATGAAGATAAATTGCAGAAGTTGTGACTATTTTCCTTGTAGAAGAGAAAACTGAGAGCTGATTTTATTGGGGTATTGTAATTCTCACAGAGTAGATATAGAGAGATGGTTCCCTGTCATGAAATAACCAAAAGTAAGATCATTAAGATAGATAAAATAAGATTGGCATAGATTGGAATTAATTGGGTAAAGAAGCAAAAGCAATGTGAGAAAATATTTTTCATGCAGTCAGTGATTAAGACCTGGAACGTGTTGCCTGAGAGTATGGTACAGGCAAGCTCAACCAAACCATTCACAAGGCAATTAAACTGTTTTCTGGAAAGGAGCTATGTAAGGTTATGGGAGAAAGCCTCTAAGGAAATGGCTCATTTGGAAAGCTGGTGCAGGCACAATCGACCAAATGGTCCTCCATCTACACTGCAACAATTCTTGTTTTAAGAAACTGGATGAATGGGTACAGATGAGTATGAGGGGTTATGAGCAGATTGAGGAATGATGCGAGTTTGCTGGGGAGCGAGAGTTGACATTGAGACTTTGGTGTAAGTTTACTCCCAGCAGGGTGTTTTAGCTAATATCATCAGACTTATGTTATCTTCTAAAATATAAGAAACTGAGCCTATGTATTGTGGCATTGAAGAATCCAAAAGGTATTTATCATAACGAGGTACTATACACAAACATTACATTCCTCAGACAGATACTTACCTGGACTAGTATTAAGCTATCATCTTACCATAGAAGAGCTTCCCTTTGTCTAAATTCTCTATTGTCCAAAGCTGTTTTCCAGTTCCTCTTCAATTTGCCTTCCACATAATCTGTCACCAAGACACCGAAATTATTTACAGATAGCCACAGCTGCTATTATGGTGTGAGTTTGTCTCCAACAGCATGTTTCCCATCACATGTGAATGTTATGTTATAGAATAATCCAAACAACATTTATTACAATTAACTCCTATGTAGCAACTATAGATTTGATTCGGCACGTATGTATCAAGGCTAGTATTAAGCTATTACTTTTCAATAGAGGAATATGCCTCTGGAGGGCAAGTTGTGCTTCTGGAGAGGAAGATGGAAAATAAGATCTTTATACTCTCACATCGCACTTAGAATATAGTGATGACATTATGAGCATAACTTATGTATTTGTATTTATTGCCATACTGATCATGAGACATATCACAATTGTTGCAATGAATGTTATAAGGAACCTTGGAGAAGGGTTGGCATATTAGAGGATGAGGATGTGTGAGAGATGAAGAATAAAATGCTTAAATTCTTCCAATGAAACTGGGACAGACTCTTGAAGAACCCAGGCTGGCCTTCCACACAGCCTTGCCCAACCAATATCAACTGAAGCTCTACTTCAGAGGTCAGCAGGTCCAACTCCACTCCACACCCAGTCCCTGAAGCAAAGTTGGTGTGGGCTGGCCACATTTTTACCAAGATGGATTTGAAGTGTTGAGAAATTTTCTGACTCGAGCCACCTAGTTTGGTAGCTGAAATCTGGAAGTGTTTATTATTATTTCTACCACTGTTCGTTAACACACAATGCTAATAATCAAAGTCACATTAAGTGCTCAAAGAACAATTGTCGAACTACCCATGACACTGTCGTACTTACTGTTGTGTATCTTAGTTATCTTCAACTGCCCAGCTTCCAACAATGATTAGTTCCAGTCTAGGCTTATATTTCTTTCTTATGGCCTTTCTACGTTCCTGACTCCCATAACTGTTCAATCTATTACTGACACCCATTATCACTTCAGTTTGTGAGTAATACCTGTGGTTTGACCCACTCCCTGACTATTCCCTCTGGCCATTACCAGTACACACTGTTGTCAACAGTTCAGTCTATAGGTGCAATCCATAACGTGATCCAATTTGAGTCCTGTCTGCAGGCATTCTCAGTGTTTCCTTGCAATTGAAAGCCAGTCCCAATGCCCAAATCTTCTACTGTCTTTTCTGGTCTATGACTCTATTCTGAAATTTTGTGCTGCTTCCCTAGCCAAATTTATTATTTACCCCTGGCATTGTCATCCCTTAAGGAACTATGACTTCATTTTGCAAGACAAGGTGAAATCTTTGGAGAATAATTTTATTTTTTATTGAAAATAGCAGCATTTTCTAAGAGCATTTTTAAGGCATACAATCTACCTTCTAATTTCAAGAGTTTGACTATGAGCCTCATTTGTGTTTAAATTTCAAGGCCAAAGCTACCAATATGAATATATACAAAGCATGATATTATACTGCATTGTATAGGCGACAGTTAAAACAAACAAAATATTCACAACCATACACTCTTCCATCTTACAATTATACCATAAAATGTTTATATTATTTCAAGGTTCAGATATAGGCATAATTCAAACTTTAATCATTTTTAAATTTGCTTACTACTCGGGGGCCAGAAAGGAAACTGCACATCAGCCATATGATATGAGTGCAAACTAAAATATTAAAGTGGAATTGCACTATACAGAAAGATGTTCAGTTTCACATTTATATTGCAGTAAGTTTTTCTTCGCTCTTTAAAGATGTTGCAGCATTATAGTTATTTAGTTTATCTATTTTCCAAAAACAAAACGGAAATAGAAAGTGATAGCATTGGGAATGTTAAGCAGATCAGACGACTCTTTGGGAGACAAATAATATTAATGTGTCAGATTGAAGACCAGACAATAGCAATGTTAAACGCTTCATGTCTCTAGATTTAAAATTGCAATATTTCTTAATACCTTCTATGCAGCCTCATGGCCCCATTTGATCAATTCATATTCAAAGTTTGAAACTCCAAAGTTTCTTTTAATATAATTCATTGAACTCCAGTGGTCAACTGCATGATTATATTATTCATTTACCTCCATGACTTGAGTATTTCTTTGTTTTGGTGACCAAACCAGAACACCAGTCAGAAGAATTCCACAGTTTCAGCTTTGCGGAATCCTGAACAGAATTTTAACCTAAAGAATTTCAGAAACATATTAGGCAATGAGAAATTGACTGAATTATTAGAAATGTGAATTTAAAATGTAAAATTTATGGTGTTGGGTTCAAATGACATCACCAAATTAAGGTAAATATTAGATATGGTAGTTTCTATGAAATGCACAGTTATGAAGAAATTATATTATCCATTTTGGCTGTTTCCGGTTTCTTTGCTCAGTTGGAATTTATGTATTACTTCATTTAATTTTCCTGTTTTTCATGAAAGAGTTAAGAAAATTGTATTCTAAATGTAACTGTGCCACTTAATTTTAAGCTGAGAGGAGAGAGATTTAAAAAAAGACATAAGAGGCATTTTTAATACAGAGGGTGGGCTTGCGTATGGGGTGAACTTGCTGAGAAAGTAGTGAATGTGGTTTAAAGTAAGGTACAAGGTTTAAAAAACATTTGGATAGATACATGAATAGGAGAGATTTGGAGGGATATGGGCTGGGAGCGGGCAAGTGCGAATGGTTTAGTTTGGGATTGAGTTTCACATGGAATGGTTGGATGTGATGTATAAATCTAATAGCTACAATTGTTTTATATTAGGTCCACTTGCATGAAATGTTCTGGTTAACTTTCACCTTCAAATATGTTCTATTGCCTATAATAACACAAACCCATGACCTATGCCTTATAAAAGAACAAGGGTAGGCTGTAAATGGAGACATAACCATCTGTAATTACTCATCCAAGTCTCACATCATTTTCACCTGGAGTTATATCACCATCAATATTCCCTTGAAGCAGTGTGGCTGTAATGTTCTAAGCATAGTGATTGACATCACACTGTTTACTCCTGGTTCCACTATGAATGGGCTCATACCACCTTTCATAGATGTATGGTTGCTGCCTGGCATGATCTCTTTGGTATCCAAATTGTCATCCAAAGTAGTGGGTGATTGTAATAAACAGTTCTGATCTGTTGTCTATTTCTTTGCCCATTCTAATTCACCATGAAATATGACCTAGGCTGGACACCACAATGTAGTACCTTTTCATCAATGCATTTGTCCATATGAAAATCTTGAACTTGTATACTTCTGTCTAGTTCAAGTTGGGATAACTGTCTGCATGCTTGTTGATCATGCTGTTGTACCATTTCCTCCCTTATTTCCAACAATGCATCATGCACATGTTGTTGGGTGGTAGAGAGTGCGATTGGGGAAAAAAACGTGTGTGGATCTGTCTCCCAAACATGAGACTGCTAGTAAGGATAAACCAGTGACTGGAGAAGTAGCACGTAAATATAACAGAGCTACATAAAATCTTAACAAGTTGTTTTACATTTAAAGACCATGGATTTCCATAAGACCATAAGACATAGGAGCGGAAGTAAGGCCATTCGGCCCATCGAGTCCACTCCGCCATTCAATCATGGCTGATGGGCATTTCAACTCCACTTACCCGCATTCTCCCCATAGCTCTTAATTCCTTGTGTCATCAAGAATTTATCAATTTCTGCCTTGAAGACATTTAGCATCCCAGCCTCCACTGCACTCTGTGGCAATGAATTCCAAAGGCCCACCACTCTCTGGCTGAAGAAATGTCTCCACATTTCTGTTCTGAATTTA
>NC_057732.1:24513834-24534566 GCF_004010195.1 Chiloscyllium plagiosum
TATGGTTTTTTTTGCCTTTGTGGTTCCTCAATTCCACCCACACAGACTCCACATCATCCGATGCTATGTCATTCAGTGCCATAGATTTAATTTTGTTCTTAACTAACAAGGCAACTCTGCCCCTTCTGCCCACCTCCCTGTCTTTTCGATAAGTTGAAAACCCTTGGATGTTTAACTGCCAGTCCTGACCCCCCTGTAACCACGTCTCTGTGATGCCTACCACATCATAATCATTCACGATGATCTGTGCCATTAGTTCATCTGCTTTGTTATGAATGCTACGAGCATTCAGGTAAAGTGCCTTAATGCTAACTTTATTATCATTAGAGATATTGGAAATCATAAGATGTACTAAGTTATCCTTCCTTTTTGCTGCATTCCCAGTCTGTCTCAAGTTTAAATCTGCCTGCACATATGCTATCCTGCCACTTATCTTTCCATTTAACTCCATACTCCCTGTCGCTTTCACTTTCCCTTCCCCCCAACTCAGAAGTTTAAAGTCCTACTGACCACCCTATTTATCCTCTTCTCTAGAACATTTTTTACCTGATCGGTTCAGGTGGAGACCGTCCCAACGGTACAGATCCCCCCGGTTCCAAAACTGATGCCAATGCCCCATGAAGTGGAATCCCTCTTTCCCACACTAATCCCTTAACCACGTGTTTACTTCCCTAATTTTCTTATCCCTATGCCAATTGGCAATTGGCTCGGGCAGTAATCCGGAGATTATGACCCTTGAGGACCTGTACTTCAATTTCTTTCCTAGTGCTCGATAATCCCCAAACAGGTCCTCCACCCAAGCTTTGCCTATGTTGTTAGTCCCAACGTGGACCACAACAACTGGATCCTCCCCCTCCCGCTCCAATATCCTTTCAAGCCGGTCAGAGATGTCCCGAACCCTGGCACCGGGCAGGCAACACACCATGTGAGACTCCCAATCCGGCTTGCAAAGGATACTATCTGTCCCCCTAATTATAGAATCCCCTATAACAATTACTTGTCTTTTTGCTCCCCCCTCTTTAATGGTCTTCTGCACCATGGTGCCGTGGTCAGCTGGCTCATCCTGTCTAGAGCCCTTTTCCTCATCCGTACAGGGAGCAAGAATTTCATACCTGTTGGACAAGGTCAAAGGCTGAGGCTCCTGCACTCCTGAACTCAGGTTCCCCCTACGTGCCTCACTTACAGTCACACTCTGATGTCCCTGGTCACTAACTGGATGTGAATTACTTAATCTCCTAGGTGTGACTGCCTCCTAAAACAAAGTGTCCAGGTAACTCTCCCCCTCCCGGATGCGCCGCAGTGTTTGAAGCTCAGATTCCAGATCATCAACTCTGATCCGGAGTTCTTCCAGCAACCAACACTTGCTGCAGATGTGGTCACTGACATTCAAAATGGCAAAGAGATTTCACGGTATGTTCACAGCATTCTGCAAGACCATTTGACTGAGGGTAATTGGGAGAACATCCCATTTCTTACACATATTTAGAAGGTTGCATTAGTGTACTGCACACTATTACCAGGCACAATTTGTTCAGGTAGATGGAATATTCTGAATTTGCTTAACCTATCAGTATGCAAAGTGAGAAGTTTCACTGTGTGTAAATCGTTGTCAGTAATCCACGAACATGTAAAGAATTGATTCTTCTTTTGAATAAGTGAGGGTCTGAGAGAATGTCAATGCATGGTTAGTTGTTCAATGTCCATTTTTTAATTTATGACATTGTACTCTTTGAATTGCTACTTTAAAAGTTCATTTAATCTAATCTAATCTTATCACAAAGTCTTGAATAGTGCCTATTATTAGAAGTTAAAGCAGTTTAAATGCAAACTCTCGATAAAATATGCATCTTATTGTAAAGAACCAAGAGATGTAGGAACAGGAGTCAAGTTTTTCTGCCACAACCTGTCTGTCTCATTACTCTCATTATGCCATTTTGAGGTTTTTAATAGTTTAATCTCATTTAACATACCACTAATAGTTGAGTTCTTCTTAAGTCAAGATATCTGAAGTTTTACATTCAAAACTAATTATCACAATTTCTTTTATATCACAGACTTACATGCACAATTTGCTTCCTGTATTTACCAATGTTATTGTACATCACATGCACATATAGTTGATGGACTACAAACTGACTCCATTAGATGGAAAGAATGACCAGAAATCAGATGGCTACTTTTACAACAGAACAGTGTGATATGACGTAACTGTCTTGAAAGTACAAGTCTGCCTGGTCTTGTATTGCGCCATAATACAACAATTCAAGCACATGATTTGCTTCTTGACATTCTGGTAATGATCTCGGTGTTGGCATTATCTGTAAAACTCATCGCTTGCTGTGTGTACATGTCTGCATATTTGAAGAATTGAGAGTTACATTGCATTTACATTCTGAATGTGATCAGAATAAACCAGTATGTTTTCTTCTATATAAACTTAGGGCGGCACAGTGGCTCAGTGGTTAGCACTGCTGCCTCACAGGGACCCGGATTCAATTCCAGCCTCAGGCAACCATCTGTGTGGAGTTTGCACATTCTCTCATTGCACATTGTCTGCGTGGGTTTTCTCCAGGTGCTCCAATTTTGTCCCACAGTCCAAAGATGTGCAGGTCGGTGAATTGGCCATGCCAGGTTGCCTGTAGTGTTAAGTGCATTAGTCAGGGGTAAATGTGGGGGAATGGTTCTGGGTGGGTTGCTGTTCAGAGGGTGGGTGTGGACTTGTTGGGCCAAAGGGCCTGTTTCCACGCTGTATGTAATCTAATCTAATCTTATCACAAAGTCTTGAATAGTGCCTATTATTAAAAGTTAAAGCAGTTTAAATGCAAACTCTCAATAAAATATGCATCTTATTGTAAAGAACCAAGAGATGTCGGAACAGGAGTCAAGTTTTTCTGCCACACCTGTCTGTCTGCAACCGTTCAAGAAAATGGAAACAGAAGGCTAATTTATGGAATAGTAAGACTTGCATTAATATAGAGTCTGTCATATCATGCATCAGGATTTACCTAAAATGCTTTGTAACCGAGAATGTGGTTTTGAATTATAATGACTGTAAGTTTCCACAGTAAATATAGTAATAACCAGAATTAAATTTTTTAGCGATGTTGATTTTTTAAAATTCTCTCAAACATGGGCAGCGCTGGCTGACCTGCATTTATTACCTATTTCTAGTTGACCTTAAAAAGGTGATAGTGAGTTGCTTTCCTGAACCATGGAAATCAATGTGCCAGCTGTAGACCCAAAATGTGATTAGGAAGGCAATTCCAGGATTTTCAACCCAACTACAGTGAAGAAACTATGACATTGTTCCAACTCAGGATGATGAGGCTTGGAAGGGAACTTGAAGGTGTTCCCATATATCCACTGCCTTTTTGTCCTTCAAAATGGAAGTAGTCATGGGTTTGGAAGGCGCTGTCTAAGGATCTTTGCTGAATTTCTACAGTGCCTCTTGTAGATAGTACACACTGCTGCTACTGACCATCTGTGATGGAGGAATGGATGTTTCTGGATGTCATGTCATGTTAATCACGTGGGCTGCTTTGTCCTGGATGGTTGAGCTGCACTCAACTATGTAAGTGGGAGTATTCCATCACATTCATACTTGTGCATTGCAGATGGTGGACAGGCTTTGGGGAGTCAGGACATGAGTCAGGAATGAGGGATGAACCTCAGCCACAGCACTGAAAATTATCTCCTGTTCTCCAAAATATCATCCTGAGCTCTTTACCTAAATGAGAGAACAGATGCAATTTTAAGCTCATCCAAAAGATAGCACCTTCTAAAACACAGAATGGGACTTGAAACTACAAACTTCTGATTCAGAACTAAGAGCATTATCAAACATTTTAATTATTCAATGGTGTAAAAATAATTTCACTCTGAATTTTTAACATTTTTTTCACATGATTCACTTCATGTTTTTATTTAATTTTCTCAAAATTTCCACTCTTTCACATATGAAATTGGCAGCAATAACTGGGAATATAAATATTTACAAACAGTAAACTTTATATTCTACAAAATAAAACCAAAATTCTTCTAATTTCATCATAAATATTGTTAATACTTTATTCTCGAGCAGTCAAGGAATAATATTTATATCCCCTTTCATTAGTATTGAGTTAGCAATGGTTTTCTTTGACATCAATGTACATTTCACACCTGATGGTAAACATCTCAGCAGCAAAAAGAAAGAAATCAAAAGGATAGTGAAGTGTTTAATTACATGCTTTTCATCTCAGCTCAGTCATGGTTTCCATTGATCTCAAAGCTCCTTTGTTGGTATCAGTTGCTTTTTCAACCTTGATATAAGATCAATGCCTTGAAAGGCACAGTAGTTTACTGCAGTCTGAGACACTGCAGAGGATCAAAGCATCACGCTTCACTTTGTAATGAACTGGTGCATACAAGTTTTAACATAAATATTTTTTACAATAAAAAAATGCAGGCTAATACAGTCACAAACCTATAAACAAGGAGCAACAGTAGGCAATTAAATGAACTTTTTTAAAAAATTCACTCATGAAATGTGGCATCACTGGCTGGGCCAGCATTTATTGCCCATCCCTAGTTGCCTTTGAGAAGGTATGGTGAAATGCCTTCTTTAACTGTTGCATACCATTTGATGCAGGTAGACCCACAATGCCATTGCAGAGGGATTTACAGGATTTGAGTCGAATGACTCAGAAGGAATAATTATCTATTTCCAAAGTCAGGCTGGTGAGAGGTTTGGAGGAGGTAATGGTGTTCCCTTGTATCAATGACCTTTGTTCTTTTAGATGGTAGTGTTTGTGAGTTTGGAAGGTGCAACCTAAGAAGACTAGGTGTATCTCTTTTGTCTGGCACACTGCTGCTACTGTGTATTGGAGAAGGATGTAGGGAATATTTGAGTACCTGATGCAAATCAAATGGGTTGTTTTATTCTGGAGGATGTTACACTTCTTGGGTGTTGCTGGAGCTGCAGACATGGGAAGGTAATGGCTTAGTGGCGTTATCACTCGGCTATTAATCTAGAGACCAAGGTAATGTTTGGGGACCCAGGTTCAAACCCTAGATGGAAGTTGAATTCTATTTTTAAAAATCTGACACTGAAACTGTTCCTGATTGTTGGGAAAAATCATTTGGTTCTGTAACATTCTTTAGTGAAGGAAACTACCATCCTTATGTGACTCTAGAGCTACAGCAAAGTGATTGACTCTTAGCCACTATCTGGTTTTGGCTGTGCAGCTTCTGGAGCACAAAGCTTCAGTACTATGGACAGTTCCCATAGACTTGGCAGTATCCAGTGTGTTCAGCCATATCTTAATATCATGGTAAGTGAATCAAATTGGCCAAAGACTACCAACTGTGATTCTGGGCACCTATGGTGGAGACCAGGATGAATTATCCACTCTGGCTGAAATGTTACTGCAAATCTTTCAGTCCCCACCAATCACCATTGACAGTGGACGTAATTCTGGAACCATCCTTTCAGTGAGTTACTTAAAAAGAGATACACCTAGTCTTCTTAGGTTGCACCATCACAAAAGTCTACCATAGTTCATAACTGGATGTGGCAAGCCTGTAAACTTTAGATCCAATCGGTTTGTTATGGGATTGTCCACCTCTGTTTGTTACTTGCTGCTTACTCTGTGAGTAGTTTGATACTGTTGTTTCAACAGGATGGCACCTCACCTTTTAGGTGTGCCTGCTCCTGGCATGCTCTCCAGAAAAACAAAATTTGAACCAAATGAGTTCATGAAAATGATAGAGTGGAAGATATGCAGGGTCACGATGTGGTTGGTTGTGTTTAAATATCATTCTGATACAGCTGATGATGATCTACAGCACCTCATGGATGTCTAGTTTTGAGTTGCTAGGTCAATTCAAGATCTGTCTTATTTAGCACAGTGGCAGACACATACAACACAGTGGAGGGTATCCTCAATGAAGGTGGGACTTTTTCTACAGAATAGTCACAGCCTGGATGGTCACAGACTAGCCACAGCCTGGTGTGGTCACAGACTAGCCACAGCCTGGTGTGGTCACAGATTAGCCACAGCCTGGTTTGGTCACAGACTAGCCACAGCCTGGTGTGGTCACAGACTAGCCACAGCCTGGTGTGGTCACAGATTAGCCACAGCCTGGTGTGGTCACAGATTAGCCACAGCCTGGTGTGGTCACAGATTAGCCACAGCCTGGTGTGGTCACAGACTTGCCACAGCCTGTTGTGGTCACAGACTAGCCACAGCCTGGTGTGGTCACAGACTAGCCACAGCCTGGTGTGGTCACAGATTAGCCACAGCCTGGTGTGGTCACAGACTAGCCACAGCCTGGTGTGGTCTCAGACTAGCCACAGCCTGGTGTGGTCACAGATTAGCCACAATCTGGTGTGGTCACAGACTAGCCACAGCCTGGTGTGGTCACAGATTAGCCACAACCTGGTGTGGTCACAGACTTGCCACAGCCTGGTGTGGTCACAGACTTGCCACAGCCTGATGTGGTCACAGTCTAGCCATAGCCTGGTGTGATCACAGATTAGTCACAGCCTGGTGTGGTCACAGACTAGCCACAACCTGGTATGGTCACAGATTAGCCACAGCCTGGTGTGGTCACAGATTAGCCACAACCTGGTGTGGTCACAGATTAGCCACAGCCTGGTGTGGTCACAGACTAGCCACAGCCTGATGTAGTCACAGACTAGCCACAGCCTGGTGTGGTCACAGACTAGCCACAGCCTGGTGTGGTCACAGACTAGCCACAACCTTGTGTGGTCACAGTCTAGCCACAGCCTGGTGTGATCACAGATTAGCCACAGCCTGGTATGGTCACAGATTAGCCACAGCCTGGTATGGTCACAGATTAGCCACAGCCTGATGTGGTCACTGACTAGCCACAGCCTGGTGTGGTCATAGACTAGCCGCAGTCTGGTGTGGTCACATGCATGTAATCTTACTATCATGGTATCTGCAGCAGACAGATTAATGATTAATCAAATAATGATCTTTCCTCTCTTTGGTTTCTTGACCAGTGTCACAGACTTTGTTCTTCAGGACTCGAGTAGCTCAGTCAGCAATGGCACTGTTGAGCCATTATTGGTGATGGAGATCAAAGTCCCTGCCATCAGTCTACATTCTGTACTATCACCGCCTTCCATTCTTTCTCCAAATGGCGTTCAACGTGGAGAAGTACTGATTGATCAGCCAAAATGGTTGGACGGTTGCATGTAATAATCAGCAGGAGGTTTCCTCGCCTGATACCATGAGAGTTCATGTGACACAGAGTCAAAGCTAAGAACTCCCAGGGTACCTCCCTCCCACCACTGTGCTGTCCTTTCTGTAGAACATATCCGAAGATTGCGATGGTGTTGTCCGAAATATTGTGTTCAAAGTACAACTCCATACATGTGACCACACCTGGCTGTGGCTTGACTAGTCTGTGAGACAGGTGCAACTTCTATTTGCACTCGTCCCCAGATATTGTCTGGGTTGACAAGATGAATGTGCTGTTGTCATTTACAATATCTTAGTCGATACCAGGTGGTGTGTCCAGTTTCATTTCTTTTTGATGCATTTTAGTTATTGATACAGCTGCATGGCTTGCTTTGGATCTGTAGTACATGTAGGCCAGACTTTCATCTCTAAAGGACATTTGGTGATGTCTAATGACAAGGTTACATGGTTGTAACTAGATTCTTAATTTCAAAATTTTATTTTATCACATCTGACATGGTGGGATTTGAACCTGGGTCTGCAGTGCAAACCTAAGTTTCCAGAGTATTGCTCTTGTGTCAATACCACTATACTGTTGCTATTTATATTCTTTATTATTTATAATATCCCACAGATTTGAGATGTGATTTCAATCCAGGATGAGCGCTGGAAGCTATTTGTTTTGGTATGGGAAACCTTCTTCCAGTATGTAGATGTACTAAATGAGTGATCCTTTATTCTGAGGTTATGTCCTCTAGTCCTGGACTCTCCCACAAGGGGAAACAACCTCTCTCCATCTCCTCTGTCAAGTTCTCCAAAGAACCTATATGTTTCAATAAGGTTGCCTCACAGTCTTGTATACTCCAAGGCAGCTCCACCTGCTCAACCTCTCCTCATTAGATAGTTCCTCCATACCTGAAACCAGAGTCGAAAAGTATGATGCTGGAAAAGCACAGCAGGTCAGGCAACATCCAAGGAGTAGGAGAGTCGATGTTCAACCTTCTCTAGACTGCCACAAGTGCCAGTACATCTTTCCTTAGGTAAGGGGCCCAAAACTGTTCCATCTGAGATCTGGCTAGCACCTTGTATAGTTTTATCAAATATTTGCAAGCTCATAAAAATTTGCCCAAATTTTCCACGTTGTTCATTCAGCAGGCAAAGTTTCATGACAAATGTATGGCAAAAATTCAATATAATTCTTCCTTACCATTGTCCTAAGATGGACTAAAATGGAAAAAGTGTAGGACTCCAAAAGAAAATCTTAAATTCTTGACTATTACCTACAGTTTACATACATTAAGGACTCACATATTTTTGAGAGATGGGAGCATTAATGCAAGAAGTTGGAATTTGGGAAGTAAATCAAGTATTCCTGAGCAGCAACCCATTCTAAATTGATGGCAGAAAATCTTGTTGACAGAGCTGCCTCTCTCCAAAGTTGTGGCCTTGTGCAAGTATCAAAAACAGCTTATCCAGAAATTCCATCTTATACATGAGGATTGTACCTCTAACTGGGACCTGGAGAAAGGGGAGTCAGTCACCTGTATGACATGTTAAACCAGAATGTGATTGAGTTTACAAGCTCCACTGCTCGCAGTCATTGTTTGAAATACCAGCTCTGACTAGATTGATCAGAAAAATATTTTGTCAGCTGTACTGGCCAGAAATGATGGTAACGGTTGCCAGAGGTCAAAGTTTAAAGAGGATTGCTTTCTGTTTTTCCAAGGCAATACATTCATAGATTAGATTACCTACAGTGTAGAAATAGGCCTTTTGGCCCAACCAGACCACACTGACCCTCCAAAGAGTAACCCACCCAGACCCATTTACTAATGCACCTAACACAATGGGCAATTTAGCATGGCCAGTTCACCTGACCTGCACATCTTTGGACTGTGGGAGGAAACCAGTGCACCTAGAGGAAACCCACACAGACACAGGGAGAATGTGCAAACTCCACACAGACGGTCACCTGAGGCTAGAATCGAACTTGGGACCCTGGTGCTGTAAGGCAGCAGTACTAACCACTGAGCCACCATGCTGATTGTAGTATGTTTAAGAGGAAACGGAGCCAAATTTCAAACAATAACTGATATTGTCATCAATTAATAGCTGAAAATTTCTGATTGTAACAACAGCATTACTGTGAGTACTTGCTGTTGTTACTGTGTAATCATAACAGCAAACTCTGATATTGATGCATCTGCAGTTGAAAAAATAATGGAAGCCCAGAACTTGATATCATGGAATGCAATTGTTATATTCTTCAGTGATCTATTACTCTCTCTATAAAATCCAGTGAAAATGATGCATTTTCTTGAATGAGGTGCAAGTTTTTAACAGTATACTGAGTCAGAACTACTTTTGAAAAGCCCTTCTAGCTCTGAAAATTCAATCTTAGAAGTCTAAAGTTTCATCCACTCAATAAGGAAAGTTCTATTAAATTTTTAAAATATGATGTTATATAAAAAGCATGTTTTCTAATTTGGATTCTGCCTTTTGTAGACATACATCTCAGACCTACATCTGATTTATTTTATTTGTTGAAGTAAAATAATTAAGAAGTGAATAATAACTTTTTCCAAAATAAAATCCTGATTTGCTCTCGATGAGCATGCTGCCATCTGATTGACTGTTCAGTCTGTTTGATGCTTTCGCAGTCCCGGATATCAAAAGAGATGGTGTCAAAATTAAATTGGCATTCGAATGATGGAAATAAATGCCACACATCCATGAAATTGCTATGGACAGTGTGTTGAAGATCATTGTTCTTTGTCACAGACTGCAAGATGGCTGATTCTATATGAAAACTGTGACTTCCATATTGTAGTTAGCACTGTATGACAACTGACTCTACATTAAAATTAGATCTCTTAAAAATGTTACTAGCTAAGTCATTACTAAGTATTTTTACAAGGTCCTGCAGATATGGTAGGCAACTTGCCAACAGTAATCCAGTCAAACTTTTTGGTTAATCTCTCTGGAAGGCTTTCGTTCATGTAGTGTCACAGAGCGCACAGCAGGCAGTAAGGTGTTCTATCTGAAGAACTGTCCAAACATAATTAGATTTTGCCATTGTGTCTGCATCTAACTTGCACTCTTCATTTACCTCTGTCTAGTTACTGTTACCACTGGACACAGATTAATCTTATGAACATTTTTCTCTTCCACTGAGGGATTCCCATGAGGAAACCCATGAGAACTTTCTTTTCACCAACACGTTACTGACCCACTGATGTTGGAGACTGGACTTTAATGAAGTTTATCTTGCTTTGAAAGAGCAGTTGAATAGACAAAAGAATCATATTTTTCTAAGTTGCTAATATTCTATGATGCAAGTTTTAGAGTTCTATTGTGTATGATTCCTTTTGGATCTGATGTCTACTTGATAAACACATGACCTGAACGGGTACTCACAAGTGAGGGAAATCAGTTTTAATGAGTTGTTTTTCTGCATTGCCATACATATAACAAGATGCATTGCTGGGTGATTATGAAATTTCATCTCATCAAATTTTGTTTTCTCTCAAGGATGCCATTACCTGGAAAACTGTCAAACAATCCTCAAGTAACAGCCCACTTTCCATTTTTTTGAGATGATTGGCAGATGTCACAGTTTACTTTCTGATCTAAATCAATTGTTCCCCTATCATTTACTGCTAACACAGAGATGGATGGCAAATTACTTTTTCTACAACCTGAAAATTAACCAACACCCCTCAAAATAAAAAAAAGTAAGATAAGTGACATCTGCAGATTCTAAATTTAAATTAATATTAATCATTGTTATACAGTTGGTCCCACAGTTCTATGTGATATATGAACTAGCTTGGGATGTTGAGTGGCTAATCATTATGCTGTGGGTTTGCTGCATAACTATGCAGACAAAATGATTTAGGTTAGCTGAACATATGAGATTAATTTCAGTACAAATTATAATGGATAATTTCGACCTTTGTTGTCCATTATTATAACAAAGGGGCAAGCCATGCTTCACAGCTGGATGGCAATATATACTCTCTGTGGTGTTCTCTGTATCTTTTATTTCTCATCTTATTAAACCACTGTAAAAATAGCAAGTCTTCATTATCTTTATCAGTCGAGACAACATGCAGTTAATTTTCTTTTTAGCCCACTATACTTTTATCAAATTGCAATTTCTCATTTTCTGAAAAATTGCAATTTATCTCTGCAATGCAGGAATATGAATTTTGATAAGTTAATGAACCTTTCATGAGCTAGGAATTTATATTAAATCTATGAATTCTTTTACAAAAGAGAACCACTTATTTCTATTCAAAATGGGTCTAATTCAATTAAGAAAGTTAACCTGATCAAATCTAAACATTTAACATATGCACTCTATGGTCAGAGAATTTACATTAAGATTTGAAATCAATGAAAACCAAATCCATAAACCTAACAGTTGTTGACACTTTAAAAGCCATCACATATCCCATGGAAATAGTCCAAATGCAGGATTCAAGAATGAAAAACAAAACATAATAAATGTTCAAGAAGAATTCTGGTATAACGCAGGCATTTAATAAAAAAAATTTAAAATATAAAATAAAATTCTTTCATTCGTAAATCAAATATTATTATTATTTTGTTTTATGGAGCACAAATAAAGCAACACACTCATGCTGCCTGTCCTGTGTGCATTTCCAACACCTTATCTTTTCTTTACAACAATAAACAAGCCACATCGGTATTTTAATCAGACAATTTCTGATTCATATGGATTTTTGAACTTTAATCTTTATGCTGTGTGCCGCATTTGGTTAGAAAATTGACAGGAACAGCAGTAGCATTGAATATATAAAGTGAACATTATTTATAAGGTTAATGCAATCAGGCACGAGTGAATGAGCAAATTGAATTAATTGTGAATTTTGTACATACTTTATGCAGAAAACAAAACCAGGTACAAAAATGCTGACTTCTGTTAAAACATGTATGACTATGAAACTTCAGATTTGCTTTGACTGATCTACTGCATTTCCAAAGGCATAGCTTTCTCTAGCAGGGCAATTCCCATTAATTTGACCATCCTGTGCACATTTTAGGTTTTAACTCCAAGCTGGTAAAAATGCAATGAGGGAAACACAACATCTTGGAAAATAGAGTGGTATGGATCAGGCCAGACCCTCTCAAAACATTTCAAAGAAGTAGCCCAGACCATAACTTTGCTGGTTGTTTTAAGCAGATGTAACATGGATATTTCAGGTGTGATGCAATTGGTCAAATCACTTAGTTTTAAACAAAACATAATTTATTTACAAGATTACTGAATGAAACACAAACTGAAGAGAACAGAATATCGAATAACTTAACCTATCCAAAAATCCACCAAAATTATATCAACTTAATGATGCTGTTCCCAATATTTGCAACAATCCCCATAAACAACCCTTGGCAAAAAGATAAAATCAAGCACATATTTTTACAGGAGAGATGTCAGAGAGAGATAGGGTCTGCATGGACCTTCTCCTATTGGCAAAAGTGAAGACTGTTGGGTCCAGCAGCTTTACATGCCTGACTACTTTTAGTGAATAGCCAGACCAAACCAAACTGGAGAAAAGCTGAGCTGGGAGAACTGGCCACTCCCCTTTCATTGTACAAGTGTTTGTTATTAAACTCTTGGGTCTTTTTCATGACACTGTATCTGTTCGATATAACCAAACTGGACATAAAACCCTTCAATGTACACTTTTCTGTGTCTGCATTTTTTGTGAACTCCTGAAAAAAACAAGGACAACATAACCTTGTTAAAGGAGCAGCTTCATTACAAGAGAACAAGGAAAATATCAGGCCACATTCTGAATCAATCAGGTTGTGGAATTGAGAAATCAGCAGAGTGAGGACCAAAAATGTTACATATGTAGGAATCTTATAAGTGCCTGAGCAACGTAGGCAATGCTACGATTTGTGGCAGAATCATATGAGACATCCAGTGAGGGCTATCTTGGCATTGGGAGCAAATCATTGCGTCTTCTATGCTGTTCCCAATATTTGCAACAACTATGCAAGCAGCAAAGTGAGTTTCTCGTAAGGCAGTGATGAGTTATCAGTTAAGAAGGAATATAGCTTGTGGAGTTTGTATATTCTCCCCGTGTCTGCGTGAGTTTCCTCTGAGCGCTCTGGTTACCTTTCACAGTCCAAAGATGTGCAGGTCAGGTGAATTGGCCATGTAAATTACCCATAGTGTTAGGTGCGTTAGTCAGGGGTGGGGGAGGGCGGTTGCTTTTTGAGGAGTCGGTGTGGACTGGTTGGGCCGAAGGGCCTGTTTCCACACTGTAGGGAATCTAATCTAATCTAATCTAAATGCCTTGTTCACACCACAACTCACTTCATTAATATGTCACTTCCTATTTGACCAAACATACCAATCAGGTTGGTTGTCGAGAATTCTCAACATGGAAGTCAAAGTGAGCATCTGGTGACTTGAGCTTGCCATTTGCTGCCAAAAACTATCATGTCGGACACTGGGCACTAACATCTCAGGGCACGTTTCATGGCCATTAGCCACACACATATGTAATAAGGAAAATTTGGAAAGATACTGTGAAAAAACTTGCTGGGCCTTGTGGAGAGAAAACCTCCAGGAAACTCATGCAAAGTTATTCTTTGCCAATTTCTGGTGTGATTCAGGACACTGTTTCTGTAACAAATGGTCGAGGAGAAAGTGAGGTCTGCAGATGCTGGAGATCAAAGTCCCCCATCACGAAGGACTCAAAGCACTCCACTTCTTCCTTTCCCGCCGTACCACCCAGTACCCTTCCACCGACACCCTCCTCGTTGCCACAGATTCCTTTCTTTTTCGAAGCTTGATGTTTGGAATTTACACTCAGCAATGAGAGTAGAGGTCATAGACATAGAGTCGTAGAGATGTACAACATGGAAACAGACCCTTCGGTTCAACACGTCCATACCGAACAGACATCCCAACCCAATCTAGTCCCACCTGCCAGCATCTGGCCCATATCCCTCCAAATCCTTCCTATTCATATACCCATCCAAATGCCTCTTAAATGTTGCAATTATACCAGCCTCCACCACTACCTCTGGCAGTTCATCCATACCTGTACCACCCTCTGTGTGAAAAAGTTGCCCCTTAGGACTTTTTTATATCTTTCCCCTCTCACCTTAAATCTATGCCCTGTAGTTCTGGACTTCCCAACCCCAGGAAAAAACTTTGCCTATTTACCCTATCAATGCCCCTCATAATTTTGTAAACCTCTATAAGGTCACCCCTCAGCCTCCAATGCTCCAGGGAAAACAGCCACAGCCTGTTCAGCCTCTCCCTATAACTCAGATCTTCCAACCCTGGCAACATTCTTGTAAATCTTTTCTGAACACTTTCAAGTTTCACAACAGCTTTCCGATAGGAAGGAGACCAGAACTGCATGCAATATTCCAACAGTGGCCTTACCAATGTCCTTACAGCCGCAACATGACCTCCCAACTCAATACTCTGACCAATAAAGGAAAGCATACCAAATGCCTTCTTCACTATCCTATCTACCTGCGACTCTACTTTCAAGGAGATATGAACCTGCACTCCAAGGTCTCTTTGTTCAGCAACACTCCCTAGGAACTTACCGTTAAGTGTATAAGTCCTGCTAAGATTTGCTTTCCCAAAATGCAGCACCTCGCATTTATCTGAATTAAACTCCATCTGCCACTTCTCAGCCCATTGGCCCATCTGGTCAAGATCCTGTTGTAATCTGAGGTAACCCTCTTCACTGTCCACTACACCTCCAATTTTGGTGTCATCTGCAAACTTACTAACTGTACCTCTTATGCTCGCATCCAAATCTTTATGTAAATGATGAAAAGTAGAGGACCCAGCACCGATCCTTGTGGCACTCTATTGGTCACAGGCCTCCAGTCTGAAAAACAACCCTCCACCACCACCCTCTGTCTTCTACCTTTGAGCCAGTTCTGTATCCAAATAGCTAGTTCTCCCTGTATTCCGTGAGATCTAACCTTGCTAACCAGTTTCCCATGGGGAACCTTGTCGAACGCCTTACTAAAGTCCATATAGATCACATCTACTGCTCTGCCCTCATCAATCCGCTTTGTTACTTCTTCAAAAATCTCAATCAAGTTTGTGAGACATGATTTCCCACGCACAAATCCATGTTGACTATCCATAATTAGTCCTCGCCTTTCCAAATACATGTACGTCCTATCCCTCAGGATTCCCTCCAACAACTTGCCCACCACTGAGGTCAGGCTCACTCATCTATAGTTCCCTGGCTTGTCTTTACCACCCTTCTTAAACAGTGGCACCATGTTTAGTACTGTATAAATTTTTCCTAAATACCTTCCTTTCATTTCATCTCTTGGGTTGTAGTTTCCTAGTTGTCCATGGGAACATTGCATTTTTCAAGGAGGTTTGAAGAGTGTGCTTGAAGCATTTCCTTTTCTCTACTGGGGCTCAGTCAAAGCTCCCAACAGAGAATTTGTTTTCGGAGTCTTGTGTCATGCATGTGGACAATGTGATCTGTCCATCTGAGCTCACCGAGTGTGGTCAATGTTTCAATACTGGGGCTGTTGGCCTCAGTAACAACACTAACACTGGTGTGCTAATCCTACCAGTGGATTTGTAGATGCAGCGCTGGTGATACCTCCTCAACTGTTTGAAGTACTTACTGTGCATTGTTGACATCAGACCATATCAGAAGGTAAGTGTCATAAGGCAGACTGATTCATCTTCCACCTGTCAGTCAAATTAGTGAAAAAGTTTGATGGGGATCTACGCTAACAATGCTGCTGCTGGTGAATAAACTGACATCAGTCAAGTCAAAGTTGAATTTAAATAACTCAGGCTCATCTATATATTATCTTGTACATTTATATTTAATACATTTTATACTTACAATATACTAATTTAACCATGTCTTTTTACAACTCATGCTGGAGTCGATTCCCTACGGTATTGAAACAGGCCATTTGGCCCAACAAGTCCACACTGATCCTCCAAAGAGTAACCCACACAGACCCATATCCCTACCTTATATTTACCCTTGACCAATGCACCTAACACTATGGGCAATTTAACATGGCTAATTTACCTATCCTGCACATCTTTGGACTGTGAGAGGAAACCAGAGCACCCGGAGGAAACCCACACAGACACGGGGAGAATGTGCATACTCCACACAGACAGTCGCCCAAGGTGGGAATTGAACTCAGGTCGCTGTGACGCAGTAGTGTTAACCATTGAGCCACCATGCTACCTTGTGCTGGTCATAGTGTCCCTGGGGCAACATATAGTTAAAAAAAGAATCATGGAAGTAATCTCACGAGTTATCTGAGTGAAAATGCGGGTAGAACAATAGGAGAAGGCATAGCAGGAACCAAAGCATTTTTACCAAAACAGGGAAATGGGGTGTTCATGTAAGTGGATCACTGTGGTAAAGAAGATAGTATGTGTTGAAGCTTCAAAAATGTGAAGTTTAGTCGGAGAGAGAATGATGCACCAGGATCAGCATCACACAATGTCAATTGCTTTAATTAGGATTGTCTCATTGCTGTAGATATATCAAAAGCTGGACACCCCTCCAGAGTGATGACCCACTTTCTAGAATCACAATATATTTCTTATCTTTTTTCCCAGTATAGTTTATCACATATTTGCTACTATGAACTTGGTGACATCAGATAATTACTCAATGCTGCAAATTGACAACTACAAAGCTGGAGAAGTTATCATTTATTGCTACAATCCCTTTTTTTACAATAATTCCTTGTTTCCAAATCATGGATTGAGATTAAGGTACAAGTAATGAATTTTAAAATGTGTTTTTTTTTGCTTTTTAGCTCTTAGTTAAATTCAAATATAATCACCAATGTAATGCTGGTGGTTATAGTTGTATCTATATAATAAGATAATGACATGTTTCTGGGGTGGTGAGGAGACTGAATACAGCTGAACATGTTACAAAGGGAGCAAGACTTCATATTCAATGTTTTTGTTCCATTTGCTGCCAACATGTGGCCAAATGGATAGTCTGGACTACAAGCCACTAATAGCAGGAAAACCTGAAAAGCCTGTATTTGGCAATCAGAAGGAAGAAAAACCATCATCAAGCTGGAGAGGTTTCGGTGAAAGTCAGGAAAGTCTGTTTTGGGGGCAGAGAGAATGATTGTGATCAATTCAGGAAAGCTTAAATACTTCTTTCAGAACCTGGGAAGTCCTTCAGCTCTTCCCGATCCCTCAGGAACAACAGCAATGACTTTTAATCAAGCTGCATATCGACATTAGAGGAGACTAAATATGTTTGTCAAGCTCCTTCATTGGCAGACCACTCAGATGCCACAGTATCTGCCAGCATACATGAATCCCATTTTAACCCTCTCCTATTCATAGTTGGAGGTCAAATCAAAACCATGAGATCAGTCAGGATTATGTTTCCATATTTAAGGTTTATTCAGCAATGGATTGTTCAACTTTTATTTGGTCACATTTTTGGATGTAATTTGAGCAGCTCAGACACAAGCTAATGAATCAAGTAGTTTTTTTTCTTACCTGCCCTACTTTCCTGGTGATCTCAGAAAAATATATTTCAGATTTCTCAATTTAAGTTTGAGCTCTCTGTTTGTGTAGTTACAGACCATGTATCTGAATTTCATTAGATCCTATTCTGATAAAACCCAAAAGTGACTCTGCAACCCGAAGTAATTTAAGTAATTTGTAATTCTCCTATTTGAATAGGTTGTTTAAATGAATAATACTTCCAGAGAAGAGGGTAATAAACATCAGCCATTCAGTTGATGCTGCTAAAGTTAGTGGACTGAAATTACGTTTCTTTATTGTTATCAAAACAATCCACAGTAAAATTGGTAAGACAGCAGGACATCATTTAATCTCAGTCCAATTTACTGATACCACATTATTGTCCAATGATTCCCTTCTAATGATTCCCAAAGCATTGTAACTCTTTTTCCCAGTCTCTCTTCATCTAATAAAACCCATTTTGTCAAATGGTCAGGTTCAAATAATGATGGTGAGAATTACCCTTGATTCAGGAATAGGCAGGGACCCGACTCAGCAAACCTCCAATGCTGGGACTTCAATACAATCCCTTTCTCCACTTGTACGTAGATGCACATTACTGAGAAGTGTCTGCTCTCCAGACTAAGTGACAGTGTAATTAACTTTAACTTAGCAACTTAGTTTTGGAAGTCAGCATTCACTAAATAGAGAAAAATATTTTTTTTTCACTTGTGGCAAGGCAGGGAATGTTGACCTTGTTTACTCTCAGTGAAGTATTGAAGAAATAACCTTTTAGAATAGTTTCTAATTTATATTAATTCTTAGCTTTAAGCCATATTTGTTGAAAGGTTAAATGTATTTACTTTAATGTTTCACGTTTATTGCACTGCTTATTTCTGGGATCTCTGCTTTGACCCCATATCATTTTGTTTACATGTTTTGCAAATTCCTACAATCAGCACCATGAATGTCTTTGTCCTTCCCCACCCTCCCGAAAGGAGTTGTAAAGGCCAGTTTACTACTTTATTGCACTTATCACTTGTTGATTTGTTCAGAGACATGCACAATTTATTTGAATGTGTTGATAAGTAAATCCTTATCCTAAAGTTTTAACAGTTTTCATTCAAAGAGGTTCCATTTATCCCTTATTGAAGAATTGCTGAACATTATGTTCAATCCATTTTCTTTCAATTGAGTTCTTCTTTATAAAGCTGAATGATCATCTTTGGTGACTCAGAATCCCCAAGTTAATCATACTGTGGCAGCTATGACTTCCACTTATTGTAGTTTGTCTTGGTCATTAGCAAATTCAGAGGTAAGATGAACACTAAATGTTGTGGTTTCCATAGGTACTGGGTCATTGATAGTGATTAATTCTGATGCTAAGCCATTATATATTGCATAGAACTTACCACTCAGAAACTGAACATTCAATTCCTCGACAAATGCTGATGTTAAGTTTCCAGACAAGTTCCCTTCTACTACTACACTGCATCCAAACACATCAGTTTGTATCCCTTTTCCCTCATTTGTTTATTTGCTTGAAATGCATCTGTGTTAATTACTTCAATTATTCTGTATGGTAGAAAGTTCTACGTTCTGACCTAGCTAAGTAAAAGAATTCAGTTTTAGATGAGCAGCTATCTTCTATTTATAATCCCAAGTTTCTGTCTTCCCACTCAAGGAAAGACGATGTCTACTTATACCTTATCATTCATAATTTTAAAGTCCTCATATTAGGTTATCTCTCATTTTTCTCTTTGTCCAGAGAAAAGAGCCCCAGCCTGTTATGCCTTTTGCCTAGTGTGTATATCTTCTCAGTTCATCCTTGTGACTCGCCTATCCACTTGGTTTAATTTTTCTATATCACTTTATGTGGTGACCAGAATGCACAAGTTTGTTGATTTGCAGTCTACCAATAAAATGTTTATTTTCTTCTTCTGCTTTCTATCGATCAATAGTGCAATTTCTTCTTGGTTTGATAATGACTGGATGATTTGTATCATTATCCTGGTATTTAAATGTTTACCTTATTTTGCAGTTTTGTCACTGTGAATGTTTCTACTACTTTTAACTCTTAATGTTTCAGGGCTAAACCTATTACGTCAATTCTTCACCTAAAGCATGTATTTAGTACTATTTTCTGGAATTTGACATCAGAATTTCCTAATACTACAACAAACACTAGTTGTGGTATTTTATTTCTAATTCTTCTTCTTAACAAATGCATATTCATTGTAAATTTTCCTCCTTTATTTCTTCTGTTGTTTAAAAATAAAAATGATCTTGTGGATTAGTTCAGTCGAGTTCTATTGGCAGGCTGATTAAACTTCTTAATACTAAGTGATTCTGTCTTTCTATTTGACATTAGCTGCTTCAAAAACAATTGAAGTGTTAGTTGAATGAATACTAAAGCAGACTCTTTCTCTCACGCTCAATGTTGAAGAGTAATATATAACGGATTCTTCATCTGTAAAATGTAAATAGATTTTTTCTCAGTTAGAATGCAACTTTCAGGTTACAAGTGATCCTCTAAATTATGAATAGTAATGGTAATAAATGCCGAGTGATGTCACATTTTTTAACAAGTTATAGAATGTGTGGACTGATTCTGCAATCTAGCCAAAAGGTATTGTATACCACTGTTCTTAATTTGCAATTAAATACATTGCAAGGTTTGTGAAGGTTTGTAGCTCAAGTTGAGGTTTAGGGTGTAGGTTTGCTCGCTGAGCTGTTTGATAT
The DNA here is from genome assembly GCF_004010195.1 of Chiloscyllium plagiosum. Lineage (NCBI taxonomy): Eukaryota > Metazoa > Chordata > Chondrichthyes > Orectolobiformes > Hemiscylliidae > Chiloscyllium > Chiloscyllium plagiosum. Next base: position 24,534,274 of record NC_057732.1, read on the forward strand.
CCAGACGTTTCATTACCTGGCTAGGTAACATCATCAGTGGCGACCTCCAAGTGAAGCGAAGCTGTTGTCTCCTGCTTTCTATTTATATCTTTCTCCCGGATGGAATTCCTGGGGTTTGTGATGATGTCATTTCCTGTTCGTTTTCTGAGGGTTTGATAGATGGCATCTAGATCTATGTGCTTGTTTATGGCGTTGTGGTTGGAGTGCCAGGCCTCTAGGAATTCTCTGGCATGTCTTTGCTTAGCCTGTCCCAGGATAGATGTGTTGTCCCAGTCGAAATGGTTTTTTTCATC
>NC_057732.1:24534981-24567160 GCF_004010195.1 Chiloscyllium plagiosum
GACTGGGACAACACATCTATCCTGGGACAGGCTAAGCAAAGACATGCCAGAGAATTCCTAGAGGCCTGGCACTCCAACCACAACGCCATAAACAAACACATAGATCTAGATACCATCTATCAACCCCTCAGAAAATGAACAGGAAATGACATCACCACAAACCCCAGGAACTCCATTCAGGACAAACATATAAATAGAAAGCAGGACACAACAGCTTCGCTTCACTTGGAGGTCGCCACTGATGATGTTACCTAGCCAGGTAATGAAACGTCTGGATACCAAACCTACAGCTCAGCGAGAAAACCTACACCCTAAATTAAATACATTGAATGGGTGCAGTCCCTGCGAATGGTTTGGGAGGCAAGGTGTGGGGCTGAGAAATTAGGTGGGAAGATGGGATGGGAATTTAGGGCAGGGGTTGATTTTGGAGAGGTGATTGATTTCTGGAAAGGTGTTGATTTTGGGGAGGGGGTTGATTTCAGGGAGGGGGAGTGTTCATTCCTTGACCATGCTATGACATTTTACATGCAGCAGGGAAGATGGAGCATCAATCCTGAGTAAAATTGGGTCCTTTAAATGGGAAAGTCAGATCCACTTTCTGTTACACTTTAACATTCTATGAGAGGTGGCTCTCCACTACATGGAGAGATAGCCCAATTAAACATATTAGCCACCCTGTAGGTTTTAGGGGACAGGGATAGTGGGGTGGGGATTCGAAAGCGGTGCCATAATTATCAGAAACTCTGTGACTCATGCAGAGACACCACCCTCCAATGGAAAGGACCAGACCCTTATGGCATTGCCAGTTGCCACATCACGTCCCTCCCCCAGTTTCTGAAGCCAGCCTGGCTGGTGCCTGCTACCAGGATCCCAACATCTACATTGAAGGGAGAATCCATACTGCTCCTCCAGGCTGGATCCAGTTTTATTATTAGCAATTACTCCTACTTGCCCAGCAGTTCTTGAAAACAAGACCGTAATAACACCTGCTTTTCGCCATTTATGGATACATATAAACCAGACAAAAATGGATTCGCTGAATGATGATTTTCCATATGCTGCACATTGTTTTAGTCTGTCCTGTAAAGATATCACATTTAGAGACAAGCTGCGATTGTGCATATCCTTAGCAGAACAAATTTGAGTAGCATAAGCTTCCATCAAGACAGTACTGACATTGTGAGATTTAATTTTCCAGCAAATTAGTAATAAAAATGCCGGTCATTGAAAGGCTGTTTGCAGACATGGATGGACTGACCTTTGAAGATGGCTGCATCAACTGATATGATTGAGAAATTTGGTGAGTACAGCCATGATTAAGAATCTTTTGGCACATATGTGAAGTGTCTGAATTAAACTCCATCTGCCACTTCTCAGCCCATTGGCCCATCTGGTCAAGATCCTGTTGTAATCTAAGGTAACCCTCTTCACTGTCCACTACACCTCCAATTTTGGTGTCATCTGCAAACTTACTAACTGTACCACTTATGCTCACATTCAAATCATTTATGTAAATGACAAAAAGTAGAGGACCCAGCACCGATCCTTGTGGCACTCCACTGGTCACAGGCCTCCAGTCTAAAAAACAACCCTCCCCCACCACCCTCGGTATTTTACTTTTGAGCCAGTTAGAGTTCAGTTGAAATCTGTGTAGTAAGGGACGCAAGAATGTCCAATGAAAAGTCACAGGTCACTGTAGTCCGAGAAAGACTGGATGAAGCCCCAGTGTATATGGAAGTTGACTCCATGGGTATGGAGAGACATGATATTGTCAAAGGTTTAGTTCATATCAGTTGGAGAAAAGAAAATCCTATAATGGGAAGGGGGATGGTTTCAGTCACCTCAAAGGAGCAATTGGTAAAAGAGTCAAAAATTGGCCTTGCCCAAAAAGAACAGGTTTAGAAAGCTGAAGTTAAACTAAAAGTTGGATATTTTGCAGAGAAGACAAACTCATAATACAGACTTTGTGATCTCCAAATATCCTCAGGTGTTTTGTTGAACTTGCCACCTAATTAAAGGGCCCTATATTTTAATAGAGAAAATAGAGCAAGAACTGAAAAGACTGAGGCGGTGAACATGCTTGCAAATGTTGAACAGAGTACTTGGGCTACTCACATAGTGGTAGTCACCAAAGACTAAATGTATTGTGAGATTACCTGGCCATAATGAAGTAACTGTTAATCCGCATTCAATCCAGAATTAAACAGAATTCATTTTTTGTTTCACATGATATAGCCAGGAAAGGGATTGAGGATCTGAAAAGTGACTACAGAAAGTTAGGTTGGAAGCTGAAGAGCAGGATGAGTGATCTCGGGTTTGTTACAGGTGCCACGAGATAGTGAGGTGAGGAACAGTCAGTGAATGCAGCTTAACACGTGTCTGCAATGTTGGTGCAGGAGGGAGGGCTTCAGATACTTAAACCATTGGGATGCCTTCTGGGGAAGGTGGGACCTGTGCATGAAGGATGAGTTGCACCTGAACTGGAGGGTCACAAACATCCTGTGTGGGCGATTTGCTCATGTGGTTCTGGAAGGTTTAAACTAATTTGGCAAGGGGGTGGGAATCAGAGCTACACATCTGAGAGGGGGGCAGTCGTAGGTGGAGTAGTGACAGAATGTAGTGAATCTATCAGGAAGGTTTCTCACATAATGAAAAAAGGAATCGGTTAAAGTGTGTCTGCTTTAATGCAAGGAGTGTCAGAAATGAGTGATGAACTTAGAGCATGGATCAGTACTTGGGGCTATGATGTTTTGGCCATAACGGAGACATGGGTTTCACAGGGGCAGGAATGGTTGCTAGATGTTCCAGGGTTTAGAACATTTAAAAAGAACAGGGAGGGTTGAAAAAGAGGAGGGGGTGTAGCATTGCTAATCAGAGTGTGCATCACAACTACAGAAACTAAGATTGTTGAGGCAGGTTTGTCTACTGAGTCAATATAGGTGGAAGTTAGGAACAGCAAGGCAACAGCCACCACATTGGGGGTTTTCTACAGACCCCCTAATAGCAGTAGAGAGATTGAAGAAGGCATAGGCCGACAAGTTTTGGAAAAATGCAGGGTTGTTGTTATGGGTGTTTTCAACTTTCCCAATATCAACTGGAACCTCCTTAGTGTAGATGGTTTGGATGGAGCTGTTTTTGTCAGGTGTGTTCAGGAGGGTTTCCTTACTCAGTATGTAGACAGGCCGACAAGGCGAGAGCCCATTTTTGATTTAGTACTCAGCAATGAGCCAGGACAGGTGTCAGATCTCGCAGTGGGTGAACTCTTTGGTGACAGTGACCACAACTGCCTCACATTTACCATAGCCTTGGAGAGGGAAAGGAGCTGTTACCGAGGGAAAATAAAAAATTGGGAAAAGGAAATTATGATGCTATCAGACAGGAGTTGGGAAGTACAGACTGGGAGCATTTGTTCCACAGAAAGGGCACAGCAGACATGTGGAGACTATTTAAGGAGCAGTTGTTGCGAGCGATGCATGAATTTGTTCCTCTGAGACAGGTCAGAAGGGAGAAGATTAAGGAGCCTTGGATGACGAGAACAGAGGAGCTTCTCATCAAAAGAAGAAGGCAGCTTACATAAGGTAGAGGAAACAAGGATGTAGAACAGCTTTAGAGGGTTATAGGCTTGCTAGAAAGGAGCTCAGAAATGGACTGAGGAGAGCCAGGAGGGGGCATGTGAAAGGCTTGGCAGGAAGAATTGGGGAGAACCCAAAGGCATTTTACTCATATGTGAGGAATAAGAGAATGATCAGGGAGAAGGTAGGGCCGATCAGGGGTAGCGTAGGGAACTTGTGTGTGGAGTCTGAGCAGAAAGGGGAGGCCCTAAATGAGTTTTTTTGCTTCGGTTTTCACTAAGGAAAGGGACTTTGTGGTGAATGAGAACTTTAAGGAGCTGGGATACAGGTTTGAACAGATCAAGATTGATGAAGTTGATGTGCTGGAAATGTTGGCAAACATTAAGAATGATAAGTCCCCAGGGCCAGACCAGATTTAACCTTGGTTGCTCTGGGAAGCAAGAAAGGAGGTTGTTAAGTCACTGGCAAAGATCTTTGCCTCCTCACTCTCCACGGGAGTCATACTAGAGGAGTGGAAGGAGGCGAATGTTGTTCCTCTTTTCAAGAAGGTAAATCCCTTGCAATTACAGACCAGTTAGTCTTACATCTGTGGTCAGCAAAGTTTTGGAAAGAATTCTGAGGGATAGGATTTATGACTATTTGAAAAAGCATAGCATGATTAAAGGGAGTCAGCATGGTTTTATGAGGGGAACATCATGCCTCACAAACTTTATTGAGTTCTTTGAGGAGGTGACAAGACAGGTCGATGAAGGTCAAGCAGTGGATGTGGTGTATATGGACTTCAACAAAGTATTTGATAAGGTTCCCCATGGTAGGCTTATTCATAAAGTCAGGAGCTATGGGACACAGTGAGACTTGGCTATCTGGATTCATAACTGGTTGGCTGACAGAGAAGGGTTGTAGATGGAGAGTATTCTGCCTGGAGGTCAGTATTGAGTGGTGTACTGCAGGGCTCTGTTCTTGGGCCTCTGCTCTTCATAGTTTTTATAAATGACTTGGATGAGGAGGTTGAGGGGTGGATTAGTAAATTTGCCGATGACACAAAGGTTGGAGGTGCTGTTGATAGTATCGAGGACTATTGCAGGCTGCAGCACAACATAGACAGGATGCAGAGCTGGGCTGAAAAATGACAGATGATTTCAACGTGGATAAATATGAAGTGATGCACTTTGGAAGCTCGCTCTTGAATGCTGAATATAGGATTAAAGACAGAACTCTTGGCACTGTGGAGCAACAGCGGGATCTTGGTGTTCAAGTACATAGATCCTTCAAAGTTGCCACCCAAGTGGATAGGGTTGTTAAGAAAGCATATGGTGTTTTGGCTTTCATTAACAGGGGGATCGAGTTTAAGAGCCACGAGGTTTTGCAAGTCTACAAGTCCCTGGTGAGACCATACTTGGAATATTGTGTCCAGTTCTGCTTGCCGTATTATAGGAAAGATACAAAGGTTTTGGAGAGAGTGCAAAGAAAGTTTACCAAAATGCTGCCTGGACTGGAGGGCTTGCCTTATGAAGAGAGGTTGACTAAGCTCAGATTTTTCTCTCTGGAGAGAAGGAGAAAGAGAGGTGACCTGATCGAGGTATACAAGGTAATGAGAGGCATGAATAGAGTCAATAACCAGAGACCTTTCCCCAGGGCAAGATTGACTGGCACGAGGACTCATAGTTTTAAGATATTAGGGGAAAGGCAAAGAGGGGACATCAGAGGAAGGTTCTTTATGCAGAGAGTTGTGAATGCATGGAATGCGCTGCCAGCGATAGTGGTGGAAGCAGAGTCATTAGGGACATTTAAGCAACTACTGGACATGCTCATGGACAGCAGTGAATTGAGGGGTGCATAGGTTAGATTATTTTATTTTACATTAGGATTAATCCTTGGCAAAAGGCCTGTTCTGTGCTGTACATTTCTATGTTCTATGTAAATTAATTTCTAGCCACAGCAGATAACATTGGTAGAACAATATGGGGCTCTCTATTGTCTAGGGTGCTTGACTTTATCAAAAATTGGTGCCCCCACAGACACATGATTTAGAGATTAGGTCATTTTATCTATCAGAATGAGTATACAGTTGGGATGTTGTGTTTTGTGGGAAGCCAGAATTCTAATTTCAGGAATATATGGATGGAAGAACCAAGGTTAGAATCATTTGGGAGAAAGTGAGGACTGCAGATGCTGGAGATCAGAGTTGAGAGTGTGGTGCTGGAAAAGCACAGCCAATCAGGCAGCATCTGAGGAGCAGGAGAGTCAACGTCTCAAGCATAAACTCTTCATCACAAACATTTTGACTTTGACCAAGGTCAGACAAGGACATAGAAGACACAGTGAGACCATGTAGAGTACATCAAGCTGCAGAAAATAAATCATTGTTGATATCTTTGCCAACCAAGGAAATGACCAGCTAGAGCATGGCAGAGGCTGCACATTGATTTTGTATATTTAAAAACAATAGCTATTCATTGTAATAGGTAATAATTCAAAGTGGGTTGCACTTGCTACGAATCAAACAGCAAATGGCAAAACCTTACAGAGTTTATGTAGTTTGACTACTGCTTATGGAATCCCAGAAGAAATTATGTCTGATAATCAACCTCAGCTTTGTTCAGAAGTGTTTTAAAATGTTATAGGAATTAACACAGTTACGTGCACAAGCATTCCAATGATTAATGCATCATTGATCAGAGCTGATGGAATTTAAAATCCTGTCTACAAAACTTTAGCCTGGGAATCTGGATCACAAATCTAGTGGGATTTATTTGGAAGGCACTGGTGTCTTGGTAATTTCAATGGACTTGTTATCCAAAATCCCAGGCTCATGTAAACATGAGTTTACATTACACCATGGCAGCTGGTCACATTTGAATTCAATAAAAATCTGCAATAAAAACGTAGCTTAATGGCGACCATGTAATTGATGCCAATTATTAGGAAATCTAGATAGTTCATTAATGTCCATTCAGGAAGGAAATCTGTTATCCTTACCTGATTGGGTCCACATGTGACTCCAGATCCACAAGAAACGTGGTGACTCTTAACTGCTCTCTGGACAGTTTAGGGATTGGGCAATAAATGCTGGCTTTGCCAGCGACACCCACATCCATGAATGAATAGCAGAAAAAGATAATTTACCACTGCACCACTATCTCTCCCAAATGGAATATTGGTGTTAGTTGCAAAAGGAATTTCAGATAAAAATAAAAAATCTTTACTGAGCCTCAATGAGATCTTGGTGACATTGTGTCTGGAGTAATTTATCAAGTCTTGGTCTTGTTTTTTGAAAAACAATGGTCTTACATCAGAAGCAGTTCAAACGAAGTTTACTCAATTCATTCCTAAAATGAAGAGGTTATCTGATTTCGAAAGGTTGGATAGGCTGGGCCTTTCACTATCAGGGTTTAGCACAGCAAGAGATGATCTTGTTGATATATACAAGATCCTCAGTGGGTAAAAGCAAATATTGCAAATTGTAGGATTCTGAAAGGAAAATTGAAAATGCTGGAGTACCCCAGCAGATCCTGTAGAACCTGAGGATTGAGAAGCACAGTTAAAGTTTTGAGTCCAAGAAGTCTCTTCTTGGAACGGAGGTACTGTCAGAGTTTAATAGGATGGATACCAGGAGGATGTTTCTTCTCATGGAGGATACTAGAACTAAAAGTGTTTGTGTGTGTATATACGTGTGTGTGTGTACCTTTTACTGAATGATGCAGTCGTGTTCAAAAATTTTAGAAAAGGCTCTTCTTTAGTTGAGGAGTACATTTTGTAAAATTATTTTGACCGTTAGTCATTCTTGAAATGTTTTCTACTATCAGCACATTATCCAGACATTTGTACGGAAATATAGACATCTTTGCTGCCTGCCTTACTAGTTCCCAAGAATCAAATAAGTGTTAAATTTCCAGTCATTTAAACCAGATCTTGTGAATTAGAATCCTATACCTCCTCTACACCAATTATGTTCTCTTTTAAAATGACTCTGTTATTAATCTGGAAAGAATATCTTAAACCAAGAAAGTTTCTTATAACTGATAGGAGAGATTTTAGCAGGCAGCATTTTACTGTTGATTACCTGATACAAGTCAATAAAGATTGAGCTATCCACTAAACAGCAATCGAAGACGAGTGACTGCTTGATGAGGTTGCCTCAATGCTGCCAGTTTAGGCATGTTTCCAAATAGATTTGCATTTAATCAGCCAATTTTGATTAACAACATTAGACAGTTGCTGGATCGCCATAAAGTATTTGTTTTCAATTACTCGTGATGGGACTATTGAAGTAAGGTGACTTTTTTCAGCTGCCCGTGAGGATAGAGTGTATGTTTGCAAGCTCCCAGTCAGTTAAGGATTGAGGAACTATATTGAAATGAAGAAGCTGTGGTTGGAACAAAAAATGAAAGTTGTCTTAACTTTGCATGTCTTATTACTTTTTTATAATTTATGGAATTAAAATGATATCAGATTAATTATGATGACATATACACATTTTACTGTTTTTTCATAAATACGTGTAACAAATTGCTATGTTATGTATCTAAGTGAAAGCACTGTACATTAAATAGCAGCAACTGTTAAGCAGTGTTAGGTAATGATTTCTGTTCCAGGTGGTATTACATTTGAATTAGCAATAAAGAGGAGAACTTGCATATATTGTGAAAGCCACCTGACAAAATACCTTTTAGCATTCCCACAGATTATATCGAAACAGTCAGAATACGTAAAGTGAATTTGACCTTTTCGAACCAATTCATCTAAGTTTGCTTTCAGTTGCATTTTGAACAACATAAATATATATCCAGCAGATTATTTCAAATGGTTATTGTCTTTTTTGATTAAATATGCTATATTTGAAATGTAAATTGAAAATGTTATGCTCTGGTTCTGCTACCATGATTTATCATTAATGCTGATCATTTATTAATAACAATTTTAAAATAATGGTCTTGATCCACAAATTTCACACACCAATAACATGGAGAAAAGAAGTCTGATAACTAAATTAATTTCTATTGGTATCAAATGCAAGGAAACAATGTAGTTGCATAATTGAACATCCAAGGCAATAAATTATGTCCTAAACACTATTTCAGTTATACTCTAGTAATTTAAATAACCTGTCAGTAACATTTTGCCAATTCAAATTTCATTGGCAAGGTTGTTAAGTCACGACGAAGTAGACTGAATCGGTCATGGAGAAGTGAAGCTCAAAGGCATAGTTCCACATTTTAAAATCTGAGATTTTTTCACATTATTTTGGCTTTCACCTAAGTTGAAATGGAGAACACTTTATTACAGATTAGGTTTGGCTACTGATCTGTCAGTGTTTATTCCAGCCACAAATGAATGTGCACTTCAGAGGAACTTAGGACTAGACTTTAAGCGGTCATTGATGAGTCTATTGCTCAGAAATGGGAATTGGGTGAGGGATGGATACTGCCAAATGAAGCCAATATGAGTGGTGCAGATGAGCTACAGATCTGATATTGGGAGATCCACATCAGCTGATACCTCCAGAGAGAAGGTGCAACACACAAATGGAAGATAGTCTGGGTTGAAGGCTGAAATCCTGCATGCAGTCTTTCTGAGAGAGGAGTGCAAATTGATCTAGCCAATATTTTCAAATAGCTCAATATCACTTTGGGGGTCCAGCTGTATGAAATCTCCATCTTCATAAAACTTCAGTTGGTATCACCAACAGGTTTAGTTGAGTTTGGATAAATCACAAGGCCTCTCATATCATGCTAAGTTCATCATTAACCTGCTGTTCCAAACCAATTATTTATGTAGACCTTATTGTCACATGTACTTTTACAAGAAAAATAAAATAAGAAGTGTTCAAGTTGCTCTACCATAGCACCCATATTAATGAACAAAGCCATAAATAACAATGAAAAGTAATGATGTGGATCCACTTTGGAAACAGAACTAGTCTGACTCAAGATTGGGATACGGAGACTCTGACCTCACACCTTTAATGCATTGTCTGAACTGAGATGTCACCTTTTACTAAAAAAACTTAGGTTATCTCGAGAAACATAAAAGAACTTCTGGAATTTATGTATTAATAAATCAAAACCTGCAACCCATTCTAAAAGATGAAAGACTTACCAACAATCCAGGTTTGTTCAATATAGCTTCTCAGTTGCATGACACTGTAATTCTTTACTTTAAATTCTGTGTCTTATGATCTTATGATCTTATGCTCCACAACCATCTGATGAAGGAACAGGGCTCTGAAAACTAGTACTTCCAAATAAACCTGTTGGACTAGACCTGGGCGGCATGGTTAGCACTGTAGCATCATAGCACCAGGACCCAGGTTCGGTTCCCCCTCGGGCGACTGTCTGTGTGGAGTTTGCACATTCTCCACATGTTTGCGTGGGTTTCCTTCGGGTGCTCCAGTTTCTTCCACATTCAAAAAACATGCAGGTCAGGTGAATTGGCCATGCTAAATTGCCCATAGCATTAGGTGCATTAGTCACGGATAAATATAGGGGAGGGTTGGTGTGGACTTGTTAGGCCGAAGGGCTTGTTTCCATAGTATAGGGAATCAAATAACCTGGTGCTGTGTGATTTTTAACGTAATAAAAAGTAAAGACAAAAGTTCAACACTGTCCATTTAACGGCTCCTGGTCCAGGATGAAGCCAATCAAGTGACAAGACTCACGGCTGGGATGAAACCATCACATCAGGCCATCGAAAAGACTGGGCTGAAAGCCTCTGGTTAAGAAAGCTGCCACTGGGACAATGCAGCCACCCCAGATGAAACCGTCATGCCGAGCCATCGGAACCCAGGGCCAGAAGCATCTGCTGATAATTAAGCCAGACCGCCGACGAGACCTCTGTGCCAGGACAAAACCACTACATCAGGAGACCACTCTGCAGGGCCAAGACCACCATGCCAGGAATAGACCAGCTCTCTGGACTGCCAGAGGCCACCTGTCGCAGGTTCAGGAGAAGCACTCAGCTGAAGCCTTTAAAAGAAGGTAAGATGACTTTTGATAGTAACTATAATAACTGGAAACATTACAACAGCAGAGAAGGAGAAAGGAAAATGTAAAAACAGACAGAAGAGATGAGCTACAGGCTCCTGGGTTGAGGAGCCAGCATACTGAGCTGCTACTCTGTGCCCGCCATCCTTCTGATCCTAGAGATGTTTAGGATACCAGAGAGATTCCATTAACAGCTGATGGCTGGAAAGGACCATCACAAATTACTAAGCTGGCCTTTACTGAAGTTGCCATGGAGATGTGCAGCCATGGTCTCCATCCAAACAACTGGCTCCAGTATCAATAAAGGTAAAGTACCTGATCCCTGCTGGAAGGGTACGTTTGTACTTCACACTGTCAATCAATGAATGAACGGTGGGGAATGGAAGGAATGCATGTTTAAGGATTAAGGTGAGCACTGAACTGTAACTTGTTCCCTTTCAATAACTTCCAAATTAACATAGATTACAGGTGTGTGCATCACACGAATCAGCACCTTCCTCTGTGCCTTACCCAAAGCATGAGAATTAGGAGGAAAACTAGGTATTCTGGTCCCTCACAAACAGGGAGGCAATCTGTTATACTATGATGTGATGCCTGGTGGAGTGATTGCAATGAGGTCAGACTGGTGGACCTCATAGAATATGAGTTCCCTGATTGAGGCTGTTAATCTGGCTGACAGACGTAAACTATAGTATCAGAGTTCTGTTCGGTCTGAGAGAACTGGATCCATGACAAAGATTCTCCACTTGTAAATAAAGGGTGACTTGATGATGGGAAGTCATTTCATCCGGGTACCAACTGCTGATCGTGTTCATTTGGGATAGAGTGATGGCTTCAATCTTGTTTCCTTTGCAAGTCTAAGAGGCTGTTCTGTAGTTGTTATGAAGAATGGACCAAAATTAAGTCTCAACAGAAGAGGCTCATTTCTTTCATAACAGTCTGTGGTTTATTTTATAGCAGTACCTACACTTAGGTTACATTAATTCTTTGACATATTAACTGTCACCAACAGGAAATACAGAAGGCATATGTGCCTCTATCAGAACACAAGGCCGGATTACAGCTGATTTTGCACACAGAATCACAGATTTATATTCTTTAGATAAAAGTTCAAGTACACTTTTTGTCGTTAAGCCATTCACCATCTCGACTTGTAAATATACTGGTATTCCATGAGTGTCATTAGGTCAAAATCCTGGAACGCCCACATCCCATAAATTAATTAATAAAAAGACTCAGACCTCTGCGCAGGACTGAGGCAGAACATTGTTCCATCCACTGTTATTGCTGTACATTTTACATCACCTAACAATGCTCAGGAGTTTGGTCATAAGTCAGTATGAAGTGCTCCCTTGTTTCTTGTGTGTTAACCTTCATGAGATGCACATTGGTGGTAGAGCATTGATGTGTAATCCCACACTTTACCATCCTCCTTGCCAGATGTGGCATTTGTCTTCTTTTTCTCCTCTGGTTGATTTTGTCATCTCTCTCCATATAGCAATGTTATGTTCTGCACCACAAATGCCAACTACCTGTGACACCTTTACTTGGTCATGTTGGAGTGTACCTCCATTATCGGACCAGTGAAAACACACAGATCAATGGTTTGCTGTATGGTGTTCCCTGTTCGTTGTGAGTAACTTTGTCACCTGGAATCTGTTTAGTAATTTGTGGCCTTTGCATAAACAAGTGAAATTTTGAAAGATGTAGACATTATGGTTCGTGTTAGGATATTGAGCACATAGTGTTAAGATTCACTTCTTGTGGTCACAGTTTAACTACATATTGAGGGCTGCAGCCAGTTGCTGGGATGATGCTTTGATGCCAACCTGAGAGTGGTTATTAAAAAGCAGCAAGCAAATGAGGCTCTGAATCACTTATAAATTAAAACAGAAAATGCTGGAAAAGCTCAATAGTTCTGGCATACTTGCAGAGAGACAAACAGAGTTACAGTTTTGACCCTGATAAGATTCTTCGGCACTTTCTCTTTTTATTTGCGATTTTCAAAATCTGCAGTATTTTATTTTTATTTGATCATGTTACATATTCTATCTGGCTGCCTTTGTCAATCCAGAATTTCATAAACTTTCTAACTCTGTTGTTCAGTGCATTTGTCATCACCTTCATATAGTGGTAATGGCTGCTTGGAAGATACTGCAGATGTCACACTGTAAGGAAGCAGCTAAATGGATTTTCAGAGCTGCAGTAATACCTCTGGTATAGGGATCCCATTATGTCCTTGTGATGCAGGTCATTTTGTATTAAGCTGGATATGTTTGTGATGGTCTTCGTGAGAGGGAACGTCTCTTCAGTCACTGTCTCTCTGATGTTTGTAGATACATAGGTCTGCTCCTTTAAACCCAAGAATTCTGTAAGGGATGAGTGCCTCCCATTCTCATTGGCTTTTTGTTATTGTGATCCTTTCTATCGCTGTTGCTGAGCTGCTTGCATTGAGTCCTGAGAAGGATGGTGTTCCTGTGCAATACTCTAAGATGAAGGATGAAGGTTAAAGATTTACACTGTGCAACACCCTCTCCCTTTATTTAAGGCAGGTCTTTGAAGTGTCCATTCCTTTGAAATCAAGATTTCGCTATATAATGCCACTTTAATAAATGGTTCCACTGCCCTGAGGCTATGTGCTGCCTCTTTAATGTTTCAAACAGGCACTTTAGGCCCAGTCACATCCCACTTCAGACTCTTCCCATTCGAGTCTGGGATTATCAAATTGGAACACAGGGAAAAAATAATTCTCAAAAACAAGGTAGCTGTCTGTAACTCACTCTCCTTTAAATCAAAGAGCTCTCACAGTGAGCTCGGCAAGCCGCATTTAATCATCAGCACTGAATGGGTGAATTAATGAAGGCACAGGAAACCTGTGTCAGCTTCACTTTATGATTTGGAGATGCCGATGTTGGACTGGGGTGTATGAGGGACGCTGCATTGAATACAAGCAAATTACATTTAAATTGAGGACCAGTCATCAATTTTGAATATTTATGAGATTTTCGCTGGTAATGAGTGAATTTTCCACATGTTTTACTTTTCTGCACTGACAAAGCTGGAATTCATTTTTCTAGCAATGGGTTCCTCACAATCCTCCAAACTCACTCAGTACTCTGCTCGCTCCAGCGCAAAATCCAACCTCTTACACATCAATTATGGGTCAATTCTTCTCAATTGTTCAGTATTGGAGGAGAACCTAGGGACTGGAAAAGGGCAAGCATTACTCCTATTTCAGAAAATGTAGAAAAATGACCAGTGAGTTTGGGACCTATTGTGGGCAAAGTTAAGAAAATCCTTAAGTAAAGATAATATTTGGATTACATTTGGATTGAGATTTATTTGTAAAATGTGAGTTCATGAATGTGAGTTCTTGCCAACCTACTTTCCTAGTTTTCTTTGAGCGTGTGACATAGGATGTTGATGTAAGACTGGTTTTGGCTGTGACAGACTTAGAGATCAGTAATGCTTTTGATGTTTTTCCCATTGAAACAGCTGTTAGAGTAATTTTAATAAAAAGGATTTGCTTCGTATGTGCTCCGGAGATAGGATTCAAAAGGAGACTGTCGAAGTTTGCAAATGATGCAAAGCTAATGAAGGTGGCTGACTTCAAAGCCGAACAAGATAAACTGCGAAAAGGATTTGAATATGCTTCGGAATTGGGCAGACAGGTGGCAGATCACATTCAACGTAGAGAAATTTTGCACATGGGAACTCGAAACCCTGCAAGGGATTATTACTTAAATGAAGGGGAAATAATGTGCGTGGAGAATGAACAAGATTTAGGGGTCCTAATTGATAATAAATTGAAGCCATCACAACAATGTTTGGTAGCAGTGAGTAAAGCAAATTGAATATTGCTGTCTTTAGGATTCTAATGGGATGTATGCTGCAGATCATAATGAGCTGTGTCACCTTGTCCAGAACAATAGAACCAGAGGACATGGGATGCATCTGCTGCTGAGGAGACAGCACCTTCAAAGCATATCTGCACAAGTACATAAATAAAAGTGAATTACTGCAGATGCTGGAAATCCAAAATAAAAATAAAGTGCTGGAGCAACTTAGCAGATCTTGACAACATCTGTGGAAAGAGAAACAAACTTAATGTTTCAAGTCTGATGTGATTCTTCTTTAGATTTCAAACACTAACTCTGCTTCTCTCTCTCCGCAGATGCTGCCAAGATCTACATCTCCAGCAATATCTGTAAAAGTATTGCCCGTCTCACCCATGCAATGAACAGGAGAGGAAATTGAAAATGATTTGCACTCTAAAAGGTAAAGGATATGCTCCACTTGTTGCTTGTCAGGTCGTGGATTCTGTGATGCATGAGTATCCTGCCTTGGAGTGATGGGATATATCTTTAACATGAATGAATCAGGCTCCAATACTGCAACTGAAATCCTGATGTATGTTTAACTGCTGCTGACCATGTGGCCCAAGTCTCAAGAACCTTGAAAAGGAAAACAACTCCAGAAGACCAGAACCTCATTCAGCACATCCTGTCGGCTGATGGAATATCTCACAGCCTGGGCTGAGATACTGATTGCCAGGGATTGTTACTGAGTATCCTTAGTTGCCACTTACTATCTCGTACTCACCTGCTTGGCTGACTTTCAATTTGGCTGGCTGCCAGCGCACAACAGCAGTGAAAGATTATAATGAGCTCTTGTTAAATTCAGCAGAACCTCTCTATCCCTGGCCCTGTCAAATTCCATCTCACATAATGCACCTCCCACACTGTCACTGCCTTGATCAAGACTGTTACTTCAATGTCTGAGTTGTAAATGTAAGGAATAGATTCTCCAAGTGAAAGTGGGTCATGTTGATTCATCCATTGAGAAAAGGGGATAGAGTATATCTCTAATTTGAGAAATGACACATATACAATACAACACAGCACAGGAACAGGCTCTTTGGCCCAACAAGCCTGCACTAATTCCTAGTCCTCATTTACACCTGCTACTTGTTGTGCGCACGTGGTTTCAATCCGACTTGTGTCTCTATGAAGATATACATTAGACGTTGCTAGTGTGTCTCCTTCCACCACCACCCCTGGCATTCTTTCCAGGCACCCACCATCCTCTGTGTGAAAAGTTTTCCTCGCACTTCTCCTCTAAACTTTCCCCATCTCACCTCGAACCTGTCCCGTCTTGTAATTGACCTTTCTGAAATAACTCCATGAAGGCTGGTATCCATCACTAAGTCACACTTTATTTACATGTACATAGTACAAGACACTTACCCAGCTAGCTCAGAATTGGATCCTAGAGTGCACAAAACCTGTGACACTCCTCTTTATATCTGTCAGCCAGGAGGCCCTGATTGGACAACGTTAACAGCCCCAATCAGGGAACTCACATTCTCATTCATGTTGCTATCTCTGGGACTTCAGTAGTTTGGTTTGAGTAAATTGGCTGTCACATTTCCCTACGTTACAAAGTGATGACATTTCTAAAGTACTAAATGTGTTATGTACATACAAAGCATTGTTCTCTTTTGTTGCATTAGAGTCCAAAGAAAACTTATTGTGAGGAATAGCGAAACCATCAGACTGCCTGAACTGGTAAAGTTAGCACCTTGTGGGTGATGGGGTCGTGGTGAATGTAATATACACATGAATGTATCAAGATTGTTTGTGGACAAATGCTTGGTGCATGAGTTGTTGGATAATGAAGGTGGAGAGGAAAACATTTCACAAGTTGGAAATACGGACCCAGTCATGCCTGGTTTTCATGGAGGTGCCTTGTATTCTGCCTTTTCTTTGCAGGTGGGTCCCTGATTTCAATATTTTAGATTGAGTTCTAAAGCTTGAGTTCTAAAGACGTTGTGAAGCACAGCAGCTAAAGGAACGTAGAATGGCTGGCTTTACCAGATAACTGTGCTTGCAACACTACTTGTGGAGGAGGACTACTTACTGCATGCCATCAAACATCTCTGCTATCAGAAATGATCATCACCCTCAAACTATTTCTTTGGTTTCCTGCATGATACCTCTCTCCTCTCTGCTTCCTGGTTGCGACCTTCAAGGCTTCATGTGAAGCTTTCTTCTGAATCTGGCTGGCCATAGTTCAACGTCTGCACTATTATGTTAAAATCACACAAGTACCTTTATTACATCATAAAACTCCCATTCACATGTATTGATAAGTCCAATATTCATCAAGTGGCTGGATACAGAAAATGGTACAAAAGGAGAGAAATTTGAAGCCTAAAATCTGGTGGACAATGGGAAGGAAAGGAACTCATTCAGCGATATTGCAGAACCTGAAACAGCAGCGTTTGATGGCTCAAGTGAAATAGAGTTAAATAGTGATGAGGAATCCAGGAGTGTAGTGATCTGTGTGTTGTGAGTCCAAGAGGTACTAGTGTGGGCAAGCCTACTACAATGCACAGGGATGACCTTCTGGGAGGCAGCTATTGAAGCAACCAGTACTGCCATCACAGGACTCCTCAACACCTGGCTGACCTAACCCAACATGGATGATCTGCCGCAGAGCCCGTATCTCATGCCAAGTAGCAGTAAAGATAAAAAGTGGGGAAAGTCCTCTTGAGCAAATGCTGGATATCATTCCAACCCTCACCATGTGCCCAGACTGGTGATACAAGAAGAAAATGCTACCACCAATGTGGACCCAAACGTTCTAGCCATCATAGAGTAACTGAACCTGCCAATCGTAAAGCTGCTGAATCAGCAATCTTAGAGTGCAGTGTGTACTTGCTGGGAAGGCAACTCTCAAACAGCAAACTGTGTAACTGAGGCATCAGCAGGTAGAAAGGCAAGGGAGGCCACCAAGCAGAGGAGCTAGATAATACCTGCAGACCCTCACAGGACGAAAGGGTGACTTTATCAGGAAGAGGCCTCATGAAGAGAAAGAAAGAGAGACAGACAGATGGACAGACAGATAGACAGATGAGTCCTCAACCAAGAAGTAAATCACAGGCTTAATCAAATTTAAACACTTTCTTTTCCTTTTAATGTTTATAAAGACCTGTCCCAATAGAAGAAAAATCCCTTGCTTGATCATCTTTAGGCTGTCATGTTCTTAAATCTCAATATATTAGAGTTCCAGAACTTTCATCCAATAAATGAAGAAATGACAGTAGAGATCAGACACAGAATCAGAGAGATGTATAGTACGGAAACAGACCCTTCGGTCCAATTCGCCCATGTGACCAGATATCCCAACCCAATCTAGTCCCACCTGCCAGCACCTGGCCCATATCTCTCCATACCCTTTCTATTCATATATCCATCCAAAAACCTTTTAAAATGTTGCAATTATATCAGCCTCTACCGCTTCCTCTGGCAGCTCATTCCAGACATGTACCACCCTCTGAGTGAAAACGTTGCCCCTTAGGTTTAGGGTGAGAGGGGAAAAAAGACCTATGCCCTCTAGTTTTGGACACCCCCACCCCAGGGAAAAGACTTTGTCTATTTATCCCATCAATGCCCCTCATGATTTTATAAACCTGTATAAGGTCACCCTTTAGCCCTCAAATATCCAGGAAAAACAGCTTCAGCCTATTCAACCTCTCCCTATGGCTCAAATTCTCCAACCCTGGCAACATCCTTGTGGATCTTTTCTGAACTCTTTCAAGTTTCACAACATCTTTCCAAGAGGAAGGAGACCAGAATTGCACGCAATATTCCAACAGTGGCCTAACCAATGTCCTGTACAGCCGCAACATGACCTCCCAACTTCAGTACTCAATATCCTGACCAATAATGTAAAACATACAAAATACCTTCTTCACTCTCCTATCTACCTGCGACTCCACTTTCAAGGAGCTATGAACTTGCACTCCAAGGTATCTGTGTTCAGCAACACTCCCTAGGACCTTACCATTAAGAGTATAAGTCCTGCTAAGATTTGCTTTCCCAAAATGCAGCACCTCCCATTTATCTGAATTAAACCCCATCTGCCACTTCTCAGCCCATTAGCCCATCTGATCAAGATCCTGTTTTAATCTGAGCTAACCCTCTTCGCTGTCCACTACACCTCCAATTTTGGTGTCATCTGCAAACTTACTAATTATACCTCTTATGCTCACATCCAAATCTTTATATAAATGACAAAAAGTAGAGGACCCAGCACCGATCCTTGTGGCACTCCATTGGTCACATGCCTCTTGTCTGACAAACAACCCGCCACCACCCTCTGTCTTCTACCTTTGAGCCAGTTCTATATCCAAATGGCTTGTTCTCTCTGTATTCCATGAGATCTAACCTTGCTAACCAGTCTCCTATGCGGAACCTTGTCGAACGCTTTTACCGCTCTGCCCTCATCAGTCCTCTTTATCGCTTAGAGATAATTTCCTATTGGTGATGATCCTATGCATCCCCATCCATCTATGAGGTTAGAATTACAAGTTTGAATGATGCTGTTGAATGTGGCTTGACAAGTTGTTAAAATGCCTCATATATTGGGTATAGGTCATTCTGCTATAACGCACGTTTCCTGAGCATGAATTCGTTGCAACATGATTGATGAATTGGGGACACTGTTTCTATAGCGTGAACTTTTAAAGCGTATATGGTTATAATGCTATTCTGGCCCCCATTAATTTGAATGCTGCTGCTATTACGTGATTTTCTTACAAACAGGATTACACAAGGATGGAACTACTGCATTATAGCAGAATTGATTGTAACAATGAAGCCAGAATGCAGCAGTGTTAAGAGCCATGAATGTTTAAGGTACATGTTATACATCCCAGGCCTGTGTGGGAACGTTTAGACAGCTACATGGCTATGCACAGCTGAGTGGGAACAATGAATGAAGTGTGTTCTTTGCTGGGCATCTAGGCAAATTTCAGAAAAAAAATGGTTAAAATGGAGGTTGGCAGGAATGGAGAAATAAGTATGGTGAGTGATTGAAAAACTCGCCCTGGGTACAGAAGTTAAAATTGCCCTGTTAAGACCATAAGACATAGGAGCAGAAATCAGCCATTTGACCCACTGACTCTGCTCTGCCATTCAACAAAATCATGGCTGTTCCTGATAACTCCAATTCAACTCCACTTTCCTGCCTCAAATGCTGTTGAAATACTGAAAGAAAATGTTCTACATTATGATGGTTGCTGAATGATTGAATGCCACCTCTAAGTTCCTTCAGCTGCTGTAGCCAGCCAGGTAGATCGTATAGAATATGAATTCTCTGATTGGGGCTGTTAATCTGGTCCAATTAGGGAGCCTTGGCTGACAGATATGAGTAGGCGTATCAGACATCCTGTTGACTCTGAAAGCTGGCTTTGAGGGAGTTTGATCAGTTTCAAGGACTCTCCACATGCAAATACAGGGTCATTTAGAGATGAGATATCAGTTTCTGCAGAGTTATATGCAAACCCTGTGGAAATAATATGTCACATGTTCATTGAAAAAAAGGATTCTTTATCTGATCTGACTGATTAAATAAAACGTGTAATGTTTTACATACCAAGCATAATTGCATTTGAGATCATTTAAATACAATCTAAATTTAATAACTTTTATGTGTATGCATTTTAACTTGCCCATCAATCAATTAATTGGTGATGCTCTTAGCAAACATATTGCTAATGAAGCCTTAGTGTTATGTCCCATTATCTGCTTTTTCAGTTCTATTTGCTATAACATTAATTTCTTTCAAACATTCCCCAGATCCTTAAATTGTACATTTTTTTCTTTATTATGTGAAAATGATTAAAATGCAGCAAGCTTGTTTAATTTAACACTTCTTCAGTTCAGCACTTAGTCCCTGCTGAACAATGAATATGACAGAATTTAGAAGAGAAATCTTGTTGACAGCTCATTCATACTTTTAAGTTGTTGAATAGCAGCCAGTGACCCATTTCACACGCTGAATTCATTTGAGGAACTGAGGAAAGTTAACTTCTTTCTACTTAAGGCCCTAATAAAGTTAAGTAAATATAGCATACTGGGGTTGCATGGTGATCATGAGCTTTTCCTTTTGACTTCACCATTTCCAGTTTCAGTGGCTTTGCTAATGGCACTGAACTTTTGCCTGGGAAGAAATCTTAAGATTTTTTAAAACACATTTCTCCCCTCGTCACCTTCAGTCTCTGTGAAATATGAGATTTGAAATTTGAGTTTGCATTAAGGTTATTTTAAACAATATGACCACTAAATATGTGGCTATTTAAATTTGTAAACATTTTTCAACAGATCATGTGGAAAAAATAATTAATAGCCAAAAGTCAAAGTTGGTGAAGGTAGAGCTGGAGCGGTTGATGAAGTACTGTAACCCCCGCCAACCCTTGTTTGTTGAATGCTGAGGTAATGAATTTTAATGCTCAGATCTAAACATCTCCCTTCCATGCTGTTGTATAAATAAGGTGTGAAACAGATTGCTTTTCAGGACACTACCCACTAGAAGACAAAAGTGCAGCATGTCTGACAGATTGCTGTGATAAGGATCAACATTGTGTGCACGGTACACCTTCATAGCTGATCTGGGGGATGACGCTAAATGTTAAAGTAGACAGTCAAGGAACTCAGGGAGAATGTGAGGACCGCAGATGCTGGAAATCAGAGTCAAGAGTGTGGCACTGGAAAAGCACACCAGGTTAGGCAGCATCCGAGGAACAGGATATTATGGGCATAAGCCCTTCATCAGGAATCCTGATGAAGGGGTTATGCCTGAAACATCGATTCTCCTGCTCTTTGGATGCTGCCTAACCTGCTTTGCATTTCCAGTGCCACACTCTCAATAGTAAAGGTACCCTGCCTTCTACCTATCAGGTAAATGGTCCACATATGTGTACCACATGCTACAGTATCCCTTTGCTATATTATTCATACTTACCAACATCCAGGAGAGGTTGCAGCTGCAAAACATTTGTGGCAATCTCTATATCTCATTCAATTTACTTTCTGGACTGCATTTTACAGGAGCACAAAATTCTTGTCCATCCCAAGAAGGAATGTCTGCCAAAAGACAACATGCCTCTAAGGAAACTTCCACTACAGCCATTACATACTGGAGGTGGGCTAAACTAGTGTATTGTAGGAATTCCTCTCCTTAGATTAGATTCCCTACGGTATGGAAACAGGCCCTTCTGCCCAACAAGTCCACACCGACCCTCCAAAGGGTAACCCACCCAGACCCATTTCCCTCTGACTAATGCACCTGACATTATGGGCAATTTAGCATGACCAATCCACCTGACCTGCACATCTTTGGACTGTGGGAGGAAACCCGAAGGAAACCCACGCAGACACAGGGAGAATGTCTGTGTGGAGTTTGCACAGTCACCCAAGGCTGGAATTGAACCTGGGACCTTGGTGCTGTGAGACAGCGGTGCTAACCACTGAGCCACCATACCGCCGTTAGTGGGAGGAGGTCCTGCCCTCGAATGCTACTGAGTTACTCCATCAGTTCTGTAAGAACTGCAGATGCTGTAATCTGTACTGAAAATAATAAAATACTGGAGATTGCAGCAGGTCAGACAGCATCCATGGAGAGACAGCAAGCTAACGTTTAAAATCTAGATGACACTTCATCAGAGCTAAGTGAAATGTGGAGGGGACAGTGTTTATGCTGTAGTTTGAGAGGAATGGTGGTGGGGTAATGGTTGTAGGGTGACTGATGAAGAAAAGACGTTGATAGAACCAGCTGCTGTTACTTCCCTTTCTTTTAGCTTTTTATCATGTTCTCCCCTCCCCTCTGTTCTACCCACTGCCCTTTCAAGTCTGGCAGAAGACACACCATCGTTCTGCCATTTTCATATTCCAATCACTTAACCTGAACTATCAACATCTTTTCTCCATTTGCACCCTACACCCACTATGCCCACTCCTCTCAAATGATAAATTCTGCCCAATCCACACTTCACTTTATCTCTGATGAAGAGTCATCTAGACTTGAAACATTAGCTTACTCTCTCTCCATAGATGCTGTCTGACCCACTGTGATCTTCAAAGTACACAGGCAGGAGGCTGGAAGAACACAGCAAGCCAGGCAGCATCAGGGGGTACAGTAGTAGATATTTCGGGTGTAATCCTTTCTCTGACCGCTGTGATCTCCAGCATTTGTTGTTTCTATCAGTTCTGTAGTGTGAGAACTCAGTAGTAGATGTTGCTGGGACTGCAGGAAGGAACATGAAGCAGATCAAGGCTGGCCCGAATTATTAACTTCCTAGGATTGTAGGGTGGAGAGGGATTCTAACACCCAGAGACGGGGAGGTAGAGGTGGCAGCTTTTACAAGGCAAACAGTCTGGAGGAAGTGACATCTCCTGAGGTATTGTTCCAGACCTAGTTGAATTTGTAGGTCAGTGTGAAAAAAGTGAACACTCTATGAGGACCTTCTCTGTAAACTGTAGCCTCTTCAAACACACTGCTCCTGGCTCATTGTTAAGTAGAAGGGGTGCTCCCTGAAGACCAGTGAGGGTAGTACCTTCAATGGAGAGCCCTCCTAGTCCTCCCCTCAATGAGTCTCTCTCCCAGCCTCCTTCTCTCTATATCCCCTCCATAAAGATCGTATGGTACAGGAGGTCATTTTAAACAACCATAAACATACCAATGATTTTAAAAAAAATTCTACTTCCACACTGTATGCAACAAATGTCTCAAAGCAACTCCTAGAATTTAGACCAATTTCTTCTTTGGTAAACAAAAATAGGTCAAACATGCCTTACCTTCAACTTGTTGAATGGTCCTTTAAATAGCCTGAGCACAGGACCATCTTGATTTGTAATACTTGTTGGTTCAGGGGGAATAATGCTGTCACTGATTAGACTTCTGTTGCTCGGGTTTGTTTTTGTGGTAACAAATCAGAAAGTTTGGCTACATGAAATTAGGATAGGACAGGAACAGAGCCTTCTAGTATGTGCAGGCAGGGCATCTGCATGTGCTGCTATTCTAGGAGAATTAATACTGCACAGGCCACTCAAGAAGCAGCTGGTAGCACAGGGACAATGGTGAAGCTACATGACACAATTCCCCACCTAATGAGAAAATTTCATGATCAAATAGGGTTCATAGTTCACTGTATCTTCTATTCTTTTAAGCTGTTAGAAATCTTTGCACTGGGGAAAAGTAATGCTTTATGCCATTACATCATTGTTCTAAACCATTATGTGAGCATTTTAGGCTGGTTACAAAGAAAATGTTTTCCTTTGATGTTGATGGTGTGCGCTGTGGAGCATGTCAATATCTAAAAGGCCAATTTGATACCTTTTCATTTAGCAACAATAGCCAAAAGCTAGTGGCTTAGTGCTGCAAAGTTAAAATAGATATTGTCAAAAAGGATACAGGTTCCCAAAGGAGAGAGTGCTCGCTGACAGATGGAAAGAAAGCACAATTGCCTTGTTTCTTTTTGAAGGAAAGGTAAATGGAAAAGACGGAGCAGTTCAATAATTTATTAGCGTTGTTCAGAATCATTTCACCTTGGCAAAGGTGATGGAATAATAACTTAGTGTTTAAAACATAGCATCAGTAGCTGAATAATATTTCTTTGGAGTATAAGCAATGTTCTGCATCACAGCACAAAATGGAAAAGTAGAATGAATTCTGGCACAAAAATAATCGGCGGAAGGCATGCAGACCAAGGTTATAAACATCATGTGTAAAAGTTTTTTTTTCAAATGGCTTGTTAAAGGCATTTTTTGTAGTCATTAGTGGCAATTGTACTTGTTGTCACCTTATTTTTAAATTCTAAGCCACAGTTCAATCATTTTTAGCCCACGCCCTTCTCCTTATTTTCAGGAACCATGAAGCTGAAGAATTATACCAATGACAGAAGCAAAACACTTGCAAATGCTGGAATCTGAAACAAAAAATATATATAAGTTGTTGGACCTATTCAGCAGATCAGGAAGCACCTTTACAGAGAGAATTTAATGGACAGAAAGTTTTTGCGGTTTCCTTATCATCATCTGGAGAGACAGCTAGAGACCTGTACTGCCTCTTCTTTCAGAAGGTTTGAAGGCTAACACTCAATGAACTAACCTCTTCCCAATTTCAGACCTTCAATGAGACACCAACGGCCTTTGATTGAGAGACTTCCCTCTCAAAGGTAACAAGCTGATTGATTGTTATCTACTATGCCTGCAATATGATAACAGACCCTCTACATCTGGGTTAACATTTATTGACGATGGACTGAGAGGTCATCTAAAGGTTGACCGTCTCAATGGACACTGGGACTGGCTTTCCTGTCCAGAACATAAGAATTGGAGGAGGTAGAATGGGATTAGGTACAACATCATCCCACTTAATTTGATTTTATTCCCACTTCCAATCCTGCAACAAATGAGAACAGAACGTTCTCCCCATTTACTCTGATTCTGTCTCCATGTGCTGGGTATTTACAGCAGCTTTTGTTTCTTATTTTAAACCTAAGGCATTTCTGTCTGACATTGCTTTCAACATTTCACTAATCATACATTTCAAGAATACCAGAATTTGTTAATGTTGCTAGTAGCCAATGTTACTGGAATATAGCCCATTATCTCAGAGGTTTCGATGCAGATGCCTTCCTTTTCTGTGTATCTTCTCGGTCAATGATGAGATATACTAACTCTGCAATTGTTTTCAATTTGTTTCAGAAACTTTTTCAAACATTTTAATCCATACTATGAATGAACAATTTTTTTTTGGAACCTATTTGGCTCCTGTTCAACAAATAAAATCTAAAAATCTCCTCACTTATTTTTAAAAGGTGCAATACAAACATTAAATTGCCAAAACAGCAAACTAAAATAAACTATAATAATTATATGATATATTCTTGTATCTTATTTTAATCTGTTCATAGGATGTGGGTGTCACTGGCTAAGCCAGCATTTACTGATAGTCCAGGGGGCATTAAATAGTCAAATGAATACTGTGACTCTGGAGTCAGTAGGTCAGACCAGGTAAGGATGGCAGACTACCTTCCCAAAAAAGACATAATAAACCGGGTTTTATTTTTAAGACAATGGTTACAGGACCATCATTAGGCTAGCTTTTTATCCCAGATTGTTATTGAAGTCAAATTACATCACCTACCATGGCACGTTTGATTCCATGTTCCCACACCATTAGCTTGAGGTTCTGGATTATCGGTACCATGACATTATCACTATGCCACTGCCTTCATGGAAGCAAAAATATACTTTATATTTCTGCTCATCTTGCAACAAGTAACTTAGTTCTTCCAATTTATTGTAATTTCAATTCTGTGCTTGTTATTTACAACAATACACGTTTATATAGTGCCTTTTACATAATAAAAGATTCCATGGTGCTTCACAGGAGCATTATTAAAAACAAACATATTCACACACGTTATGCCAGTTGACCACAATCTTGGTTAAAGAGGTAGTTTTAAGGTATGTCTTCAAGAAAGAGTAAGTTAAAGAGGCAAAGAGGCATTAGAAGGGTATTCCAGAGCTGAAAGTCTATAGTACTAAGTATACTTGAGTGGTCACAATGTAGTTTTCTCTGCATGGGAAGATCAGACACAGATTTGGTGACCACTTTCCAAAATTCAGTCTGAATAAAATCATGAATTTTTAGTCATAATACTTTAATTCTCAGCTGTACTTTTACTCTATTCTCTGACTATTACATTCTGTTAATGAAGGTCACAGAAGCTGAAGGAGCAGCACCACAACCTTCCAGACTCAACATTCCATTCAATGATTTCAGATAATAATCTCTGCTCCCCAGTTATTTTAGGCACCAGGAAATGATGACAATCCTGCTGTTGCCATATTTACCAGTTCTGGGCCTACCTTTCGATTCTTTACTTACTCCAGGGGCAGCACGGTGACTCAATAGTTAGCATTGCTGCCTCACAGTGCCAGGGACCTGGCTTCCATTCCAGCCTTGGGCAACTATTTACATGTTCTCTCTGTGTTGGCATAGGTTTCCTCCAGATGCTCTCCCACAGTCCAAAAGGTGTGCAGATTAGGTGGATTGGCCATGCTAAATTGCCCATAGTGTCCAGGGATGTGCCATGGGAGGTGCAGAGTTGCGGTGATGGGGGGATCTAGACAGGATGCTCTTGAGAGGGTCGATGTGAACTCAATGGGCCAAATGACCAGCTTCCACACGGTATGGATTCTATGATGATGAATTGCAATGAAAGGTCATGTCCTGTTTTTTCTCTTCACAGATGTTGCTGGACCTGCTGAGTATTTCCAATATCAACCGTCTTTATTTCACCATTGCTGCCTTTTGCCTTGTGTAATCATCCATTTTATTTTTGTAATAATTTCTGCCTTCCATCCTTCCCTTTTATTATTATTTCCTCCATTTACTCATTCTCACCTCCACTATTCCCTACATCTATATTTGCTTAAAACTATTACATCTGTAATATTTTCCAGTTCTAATGAAGGGTCATGTGGCTGAAATGTTGTTTTCTCTCCTTAGATACTGTCCAACCTGCTGTTTATTTCCATCATTTTCTGTTCATAATTCATCTTTCCAGCATTTGCAGCTCAACTATTTTCTAAACTTGTTGCCCCGGAGATAATCATGTTGGTACCATCAGTTCAGGAGAATTATAACTGTAAATTGCGTGTGCATGTCATGCTTACCTTCTCAGACTTTGCATAGACCTTTGCTTCCAATAGGCCAGTTAGAAATGTCAATATGCAATGTAAAAGCAATGTCTATGTATAGACAAAATTACATTCAGACCATTTTATAGAATTCTTCCTTTTAACCAAGCTCCTTTGAACCCATCAAAATACAAAAGAACCAGCAAGATGTATTCTTCTTGAACTGTTGAATGAAATATTAATGTGTTTGTTCATAGAAAAAAAAGTGAAATCCAAATGAAATACAATTTCCGTAAGGCGATATGGAGAAGGGCTCATTTTTAAAAAAGAAACATTTTTAACAAGTACTCAAAAGAATTCAGCAGCAAATGATTACAATAAAATACTGGAAAGAATTGCAGGGAATTCATACTTTAGCACATGAAGGGTAAGTGAAGCCTGTTATTAGCTTGATTCCTTTGCCTGGTACAGTAAGGCCTATTTCAATACTGGTCATATCTCCAGCTTAGATCAGCTAACTCATAACACACATGTTGGATAAAATAAGATTAAAGCGAAAAAAAAAATGAGACCAGAGCTATGTCTGATTCCAGAATGTCATCCATTTGGGGTATCAAAGCCTGAAGATTATTTACTCAAACACGCTGTAATTGGATTTTGTGCGAGTAATCCTGATCTTCAATCAACCCATTAATCATGTAGAATTGCATGTATATATTTAATATATTAAATTGCATGGTGCAAAACAAGTACAATTAATAGCCTCTGCATTTGTAACCTAAATAAATACTGCAATCAATGACTTGCATGAAGTTTGTGAGTGAATAAAATGTTAATTTTAGTGCACTTCTTTAAAGGTCAAATTTTGAATATTCTTACCACTTTCTGTGAATATTGGAACAGGTTAGCTTGCATAAAAATTCTGTGTTTGACAAGTAACGTGTTTCAGAAGATAATTTCACACAGAATGCAAATAAGCAACTGGAAAGGGCAACAACGAGCAATTTTGACAAGAAGGGTTGAAACAGTCACTCCTTTGGTCTCTATGAACTGTGGTTAATATGATTTACCCAAAGAGTGTATTGGATTTTAAGATGCATAGTACAGAGGTGAGAAAAGGATTTAAAAACTGCCTATCCGAGAAATAAAAATAAATACTTACAGGTTAATAACTATTAAGAACACAAGAATGAACTCAAGATAGTACATGTGGTACGTTATGGTATTGTTCCATTAAAGAAATCATGATCACATATTAAAAACAAACCTTTCCAACTCAGCAAGTGAGAAAGCCGAAGCTTGGGCTGCTATTTGTATTATTTAGTAAGTAAAGCAGGCAGATTCTAATCTGAATACTTCACAGTGAAGAATTTGAGCGACAAGCTGTAAATTGTATGTTGGTAGGCTTTCCATTTATTGAAAGGTTTCCCAGTGAAGAAGTGTGTGACTCTGTTGTATGGTTGGGAAAGCAGTAACACCTTCAATCCTGATGTCCCTTGTTCAAACAATAAGTGTATCTCCAGGCCATATGAACCTGTCCTTTAAGACATCTAACTCACAGTTTTAGAATCAGATTTTTAATTCCTTTCATGGGAATAACAGTACAAATATGGTACTTTGCATGGAGCGTACGTTGCTGTATCCTCTTCAGGGGCAGATAGCTAATACAGGAATAGTACCAAAAAGGACTAGGATGAAGTCTGGTGGAGTATTATTCTGTAGCAAATTGGCCTGAAGCATTTGTGTTCCTCTGCATCACATTAATCTTTTGGGTGCTATATGTTGGCACAATACAGGAAATTCAGCCCTTTGGTACAACACATTTCCCAAAAAATGGACAGTTCTGGTTTAAAAAAAAGACATTCAACAGATAACACATTCTTAGTACAGTCCTACAGGAACTACTGCTTCTTTGATATTGTGCATCCCTTCACCTCCATCAAATGTGCTGACCTTGTATGATTGCATTTGTGGAGGGAGAAACTGAGATGCTGCCAAACCTGCTGAACAGTTTCAACATTTTCAGGTTTTATTAAATCTACAATAGTCTGTTCTCATAACTTAGTATTCTGATTAGTATAGCTTATACAAACATTATAATTGTGATTCTCATTAGCACAATTTGCATTATGAGAAGTTGTTTTAATTTGGTTTGGGACTTCAGCAGTTTGAAGAGGTTTCTATCATTTATGTATCCTGGTTAGTAGTTTAAATGCTGGTTAGCAGCAATTCTCAATATTGGGACTTGGATTACAACATTACAGATGCAATGCTCCACAATATTAGCCCTACATCTGTAAATATATCTTATTACAGATTTGTATTTGTATAATTCAAGATTCCTTATATTGATAATACTTCTGTCATGAGTTGCAGAATAACTTGACTTTCTTCTGTAGTAGTAATTTTGTTAGCACAGGCAGCTAAATATGTCTTTGGACACATTCTTTTCATATATATAAAGACATACAACAAATCATTCTTTTTTCTCTATTGTGTTTTTACTTTCATTGCAGGTTGCAAAAGTTAACACCTGCAAAACTGACTCCCATTTATCATTTAAAACGTGAAAGTGAACATTAATTTCAATATTGTTGACTTGTCTGTCTTGCAATACTCATTTAGAAATTATGTGAAACAAATTTCAAACACAGACCGTTTAATTCTGAGAGCACTATTTTCTGTGCAGAAACGAATAAACAAATAAATAATTTTGTACAAATATCATGCATGCATTGGAATGTTGTGTTATTCAGTCATTTTATGTCAGACAATCTTCTCAGGAGGAGATTAGGATATTCAAAATGTAACTTTTAAAGAAGTGCTTTAAAATCAGTGTTTCGCTGTGTGAAACCTTATGCCAAAATAAGCAGTATTTAAATGTTGAGTATGCCGGTAATGCTAGCAGATTGATCAATGCCTGAAAGAAGGTTAATTTTCAAGATCAATCCTAGCGGGTGAGGAATCACATTCAAACTTTTAGCTCTTTTTTCGAGCAAAAACTGATCTCCTCCGAATTGCTAGGATTTTCTCTTTGAATTTTAAAACACCCGTATCAATGTTAATTTGATCCTCAATACTTAGTTTCAACAGTTTGAACTTTATCTTTATCTCCAAAGGCTCAACTTTGGGTCAATTTATTAATGTAATATTATGAGTTATGGAGATAAATGCTTCTGGTTTCTAGGGATTGCTCAGTAGATTTTAAATTATCTGGACAATTAGTTTCTCTTTCTGGGCAATTAAGTACTGGGCAAGAAGGTCAACAGTTAACTTTATACACTCGTCAGCAATTCAGGACATTAAGTCGTCAATTAATGGCTAATTATAGGCCTTAACTCACTCGATCACCTGTTTCCCTTGCCGATGAAGATTGAGGCTAATTTCACAAACTCTGGCAATAAGTTATGAGGCTTTCAGAGGCATCAATGAGGGTCAAACGCTTAGCCTCTGAAAGCTAACTGCTCTTTCTTCTTCCAACGTTCCTGCGTCTATCTCCACATGACTCCCACCCCATGAGATAAGAAAAGATAGACTTACATTTTTGCCACTGAATGCAGCAAGGAGCAGGCCTTGATCCACAGCCCTTAGGATCCAGAAACAACTGACTCCTGGCCACCAACTTCAAGTGATGGAGACCACCAGTATTAAGGCCTGTGATGGGGCATGTTGCTCATCCTTACTACCGAACAGCTCTTAATGGGCTGATTGGCAAGGTATTTGATGAGATAAATGAACAGGTTAATTGTCCGATAATACATGCCCCCCCAGCCTTAGAAAGAGATGGAAGCTGATGCCCATGAGCTCTGCAGATACTGCCTGACCTGCTGGATATTTTCTGTTTACATTTCAATTTTCCAGCATTAATATTTTTCCTTACTGTTTTATCAATCTCTGTAGGAATTTGATGTTTAACTTAATCTCTCTTGCATAATTTTCTTTTTCATATTTCATATTCCCCAAAAAAGTATGTTTACAAATTATAGTTTGTTGATTGATTTCAGCACAAAAATGGACAATATTTTATCGACCATGGAAAACAATTATGTATGCAATTATTAGCTGAAATAACACATTAACAGGGACTCCGGTATGGTGTAATAATTGTCAGGACTGAAAACAAATCATGACTAAGATATTTGCGTGATAATCCCAATGTTAAACCATGACAACAATATGTGGGAATGGATTGCAGGAGTGTGATTTTTGTGTATCATGTTGGATTAAATGATCTTTGAGATATAATTAAGAATTAATGCAAAATTTGGAGATTTTGTATGGAATAAAAGGTCAAATCTTTCCATTTTTCAGAAGACTCCAAAGCTCTTATAGAAAGAGCTGCTGCTCTTTCACCAAATATTTTTTAATCTAAAACTGTAAAATTATTAATATAATTATGAAATTATTAATATAATTGTATAATTAGCAGATTGTTCGCCAGTATAAAGAACGGAACTACCTATTTAAAGCAGAAATTAATAGATTATTATTTTAGTCAGCTAATCCCATGTATAATTTCTGATTCATTGGAAAATGTATTACACACTTCTTTTAGATACTGGTATCTGCTTTTCCTGACGCTTCACTATTATTCATAAAAAGACAGCATCAAAATCTGTTTAAGAATTATTCTCAAAACGAAAGTTCTCTCAAGTGCTGTCCACTTCAGCACATGAACTAGACATTGTGGCTGGTGCAGACACATTGCTCAATTTATGGCTGGTGTTGGTGCTTTCTTTCCGAATAAAACTGTCGTCAAGATGTGCAATATTAGTTGATCACGCAGTGTCACTAGAGTCATAGAGTCATAGAGATGTACAGCATGGAAACAGACCATTCAGTCCAACCCGTCCATGCCGACCAGATACCCAACCCAATCTAGTCCCACCTGCCAGCACCTGGCCCATATCCCTCCAAACCCTTCCTATTCATATACCCATCCAAATGCCTCTTAAATGTTGCAATTGTACCAGCCTCCACCACTTCCTCTGGCAGCTCATTCCATACATGTACCACCCTCTGCGTGAAAAAGTTGCCCCTTAGGTCTCTTTTATATCTTTCCCCTCTCACCCTAAACCTATGCCCTCTAGTTCTGGACTCCCTGACCCCAGGGAAAAGACTTTGCCTA
>NC_057732.1:24567258-24575088 GCF_004010195.1 Chiloscyllium plagiosum
CTATCCTATCTACCTGTGACTCCACTTTCAAGGAGCTATGAACCTGCACTCCAAGGTCTCTTTGTTCGGCAACACTCCCTAGGACCTTACTGTTAAGTGTATAAGTCCTGCTAAGATTTGCTTTCCCAAAATGCAGCACCTCGCACTTATCTGAATTAAATTCCATCTGCCACTTCTCAGCCCATCTGGTCAAGATCCTGTTGTAATCTGAGGTAACCTTTTCGCTGTCCACTACACCTCCAATTTTGGTGTCATCTGCAAACTTACTAACTGTACCTCTTATGCTCGCACCCAAATCATTTATGTAAATAACAAAAAGTAGAGGGCCCAGCACCGATCCTTGTGGCACTCCACTGGTCATAGGCCTCCAGTCTGGAAAACAACCCTCCACCACCACCCTCTGTCTTCTACCTTTGAGCCAGTTCCAAATGGCTAGTTCTCCCTGTATTCCATGAGATATAACCTTGCTCATCAGTCTCCTATGGGGAACCTTGTCGAATGTGTTATTGAAGTCCATATGGATCACATCTACTGTTCTGCCTCATCAATCTTCTTTGCTACTTCATCAAACTAAGTCCAGGTTTTACTGAGACCTGACCAATTTATTGATGCACTTTTCTGCCTGTCACTTTTCTGCTTGCAGGCCACCAGTTTCACAAAAGTGGGATAGAATTAAGTGAGCTGTACTAGATACCCATGGCCAGCCCATCATGTTCAAGCAGGACTGGATGACAAGAATATTGCAGAAATATGTGACGTCCTGGAAGAAACATGGTCAGCTTTCATTGCCAGCGGAACAACCCAATGCTGCATGTCAAGAAAGGCAGCATTTCAACAGCTCAAGACTAATGGCCAGAAATCATGGCCAGACTGAACATAAAAATAACAACTGATGGGAAGAGAAAGTCTGAGACACCCAAACAGAAGGCTGACTGTCACAGCATTCAAAACCTTATATGAAACCACTAGGACCATCTGCAGCCCAATATCAAATAGATAAAATCCCATTTGCTTTCCACATGGTGTTTATTTTCTTAAGGATGCCAATGCCACCCGTCAATGCTGAAAAGAACATGTCCAACAACCCTTCAACCATGAATCTACAGGAGCTGCTGATACTCCCTTTCGTACCCTCTGTAGAATTAATAGTTGGACCACTATCAGCAGTAGTGCTGCAACAATAATAAAACTGGAATAACAACAAAGCCTGATGCCCTGATAGTTTCCAGCTGACATCTTCAACTTTGGTGGACTTCGCTCAGACTCAGACTCCTTGCATCCATCAGAAAGGTTTGGCAGGATAATTAAACCCCCACTGTCATGTTCAGAAATATAACAATTACAACAATCTTCAAGAAGGAAGATAAATTATGCTGTGGAAATTATTTTGAAGTATTTAATATTAGTGATTTTTGACTAAATTTGTAGCTCAGGTTTCTGATAAGTATGTACATTACATAACTTACATACTTAATGTTGTCCACAAGAGGGAAAATCCTGACTCACATTCTCCTGACTCATGCACTCCCTGTGCTGCAGGAAATCTGTCAGAGATATAGACTTTCCACCTTCTACAGGAACCTCTGGCATGATCGTTCTTGCTAGGCAAGTCCTATGAAAAATGTCTGCTACGAAACCAAGTACTTTTAATTCCATTCATCGATTTCACCAAGTATTTAATTCAGTAAGTCCCAAGGCTCTGTTAATTCTTCTCTAGAGATTTGGGTATCTAAAAAATGCCATCACAATCCTGCAACTTCTTCACAATGATTTGACTGCAGCTGTGAGTAGGAGATCTGAAACAGTTCATCTCATAATTTGGACTGGGGTCAAGGATGTACAAAAGCTCCATATTATTTCCAATGTAGTTGACAATGGTCATTCATCTCAAGAAAGATCTGATGGAAGAATCAAATACCAATTGCATGTAGAGAATTTTTTAATCTTTAACCTCAGTTGCTTTGATGTCAAAACAAAACTGACCACTAACGACATAAGTGACAAGAATATGCAAATAAATACAGTGTTAATGCACACTCATCATCAGATTTACCAGCTACACTTGATCCATTTAATTCTGTGTACTAGAAATATGGCCTGTTTTTGACTGATAAACTCAAGTACACCCAGACCTGGCTGGTCAAATATTCCACCTCCCATATATCTACACAGAGCGTTTGGAATATATTGACTGCTTCTGGAATAGATTGACCGCTTCCCATACCTTGGCAGCTACCTCTGTCAAAAGACCACTATTGATGAAGAGATCCAACATTGAATTAGCTGCACCAACTCAGCCATCTATAACTGATGGCAGCAAGGATTTGACAATCAATGATCCACACAGCCATGCAGACATTTTGCACACTTCAATCAGCATGTGAATGTAAGACTTCTGCTTCTAGAAGTTACTGCCACATACAACTTTAGAGGTCTGTGCATCTGTAGGAAACAAAATGAGCTAGAAATTAGTAGTTGACAACAAAGATCTCTGCAAATCAACAAAATTCTTAGATTACAGACAGTTATCATTACCACACTCTTGTACTCCAAATCAGTGACACATAAGAGCTTGAGAGAAATT
Organism: Chiloscyllium plagiosum; assembly: GCF_004010195.1. Classification (NCBI taxonomy): domain Eukaryota; kingdom Metazoa; phylum Chordata; class Chondrichthyes; order Orectolobiformes; family Hemiscylliidae; genus Chiloscyllium; species Chiloscyllium plagiosum. The sequence continues at coordinate 24,569,843 of NC_057732.1, forward strand.
CCACCAGTAATGCCTCCAGTGCATTATCTAGATTCAATGGGCATTTGGACAGTATGCCTTGATCTTCTAGTGGCCATCATCCACCATCTGCAATTTAACCTGCTCACGAACCATTTTACAGGATTATCTGGACCCTGCTCCATTTGAATCCAATGAAAAAAAAAATGCAAAGAAATAAGAACCGAGCATAATTCTCTGAAACCAAACACACTTTTTCTTCATGAGCTGTCCCAATATCCACCCACCAATTTTCACTTCCCTTCCTCACTGTTCAACAGTGCCACTCCTCTACACCCTTTGACAATATTCATTTTCCTCACCTCACAAATAATATTGTAAGGTTGTATCCTAATCATGGAACTGAATTACTTATAGGAAATAATAGATTTTAAACAAAAATGGGTTTTTTGACTCCTTGTCAATTGATTTTATTAAAGTTGAATGTTCAGAAGTACAAAAGATTCTAACAGTGCACCAAAAACATTACCATATAGACCATCATCTGGCCTATGCATTATATCCACAAGCCCAGGTACAGTTATCTTGCACTGACAGAAGGGCATTGTTCATGGAGACTTGGTGTTTAATTGTGAGCTGCAAAACAATGTCATCTGCTTCAATAAGATGTGTCTATGCCCTCAAACTTATAGATGGGACTGCCAGTAAGTACGAAGGTGAACACAACCTATAATGTTCATGCTAACTGCTACTTTGTAGTTATCACTGGCATCAATCAATTTTCTGTTCATTAATTCACCAAGAAGAGTTTAATCGATAATCTGATACACTGAACTGGAGTTCAGTTGTAAAGAGATTACGTTATTGGACTAATGATTCAAAGGATTAGAATACTGAATTCCCAATCCCACCTAGTATGTAGATAATATAAATTCATTTAGCTAAATAAACCTTGAATTAAAAAAAAGCTGCTATCAGTATTAGCCACTGAGTATATCAGCTTTTCATAAAAAGGTGGAAGGTTGTTTTTCAGACTGGAGGTCTGTGACCAGTGGAGTGCCACAAGGATCGGTGCTGGGCCCTCTACTTTTTGTCATTTACATAAATGATTTGGATGCGAGCATAAGAGGTACAGTTAGTAAGTTTGCAGATGACACCAAAATTGGAGATGTAGTGAACAGCGAAGAGGGTTACCTCAGATTACAACAGGATCTTGACCAGATTGACCATTGGGCTGAGAAGTGCAGATGGAGTTTAATTCAGATAAATACAAGGTGCTGCATTTTGGGAAAGCAAATCTTAGCAGGACTTATACACTTAATGGTAAGGTCCTAAGGGAGTGTTGCTGAACAAAGACACCTTGGGGTGCAGGTTCATAGCTCCTTGAAAGTGGAATCGCAGGTAGATAGGATAGCGGAGATGGTGTTTGGCATGCTTTCCTTTATTGGTCAGAGTATTGAGTACAGGAGTTGGGAGGTCATGTTGCAGCTGTACGGGACATTGGTTAGGCCACTGTTGGAATATTGAGTGTAATTCTGGTCTCCTTCCTAATGGAAAGATGTTGCAAAACTTGAAAGGGTTCAGAAAAGATTTACAAGGATGTTGCCAGGGTTGGAGGATTTGAGCTATAGAGAGAGGCTGAACAGGCTGGGGCTGTTTTCCTGGAGCGTCGGAAGCTGGGGGGTGACCTTATAGAGGTTTACAAAATTATGAGGGGCTTGGATAGGGTAAATAGGCAAAGTCTTTTCCCTGGTGTCGGGGAGTTCAAAACTAGAGGGCATAGGTTTAGGATGAGAGGGGAAAGATATAAAAGAGACCTAAAGGGCAACTGTTTCATGCAAAGGGTGGTAGGTATACGGAATGAGCTGCCAGAGGAAGTGGTGGAGGCTGGTACAAGTGCAACATTTAAGAGGCATTTGGATGAGTATATGAATAGGAAGGGTTTGGAAGGATATGGGCCGGGTGCTGGCAGGTGGGACTAGATTGGATTGGAACATCTGGTCGGCATGGACGGGTTGGACTGAATGGTCTGTTTCCATGCTGTACATCTCTAAGGCTCTATGATTCTAATTCATCTGATTCACTAATATCTTGCTTCTGTGTTACTCTGGTTATAATTTAACATTATCTTTTCAATTGTATAAGTTATGTTGTGACAAAGACAAGCTAGGTGGTGAGAGAAGGAGCTGTGTTTAGTTTTTAAAACTTCTCAGCTTTTCTTTACAGATTTACAGATGTATTTCCTATAATTCACCTCCAACAAAAATGATATCAGCCTATATAACTATTTTTAAATCAACCTGTAGGTATTCGTTGCACCATTCCTCCAGGAGAGGTGAGATTTCAAGCAGACCTTCTGACCCAGAGGTAGGGACACTGCCACTGCACTACAAGAGTCCATTCCTGTTCCATATGTAGGCATAAGTGAGTCTCTAATAATGTTGTGTGCTTAGAAACAATAAAACACATAATTTATATAAAACTTTTCATGTTTGCCTACTTAAATTATTATATCAGCTACTTTTGAGATGCAAGCATTGTGTTCAGTTTTAAAAGGCTCTGTTACCAATCTATGGCATGATTTGTGAAGTTTGCAGACTTGATCAGTTTCATGAATAGGCACCTTTGAACCAGTTTCCTAACCGAGTGCAAGAGATCACAGAAAGTTGATTTACACATGATTTTTGTTGATATTTTTTGTTGTTACAACCACAGACTATCCTGAAAAAATAGTCTAACCTCATGGAAGCTCTTGCTATAAATGTCCAAAAGCCAAACTAAATTGTATCACAAACTTCAATAAGTGTAGCAAATAATGGTTCTGTGATTACTATAACATCCATTTAAAAATTTGAATTGCAATGTTTATTGGAAGCAAATGAATTCGTTTCATTTCCTGCAGGAGCTTGTCTGGTCTTGATATTTGTTGAGGTATATGTCATGCAAGCATAGTGATACAGGTTTACAAATACTTGCTTATTGGAAAGATCAATAGCAAGGACACTGACTTATGCAATGTCCCTTATTAGAAATCAAAAGTTAATCGGTCATAGAGTTATACAGCATGAAAACAGGACTTATAGCCTTTCCCCATCAATGTTACAAAGTTCCTGTCTAATACCAGCAAAATAGGCTTTACTCTAATTTAAAACATCAACCATGTGATCTCTCTGTATCTTAAATTTAAAGTGGTAAATATCATAGGTAGTGAATGAAGTAATTATATTGAAGTAAGAATGAAGTAATTCTGAGGAAGTCTCACTGGACCTGAAACATTAACTCCGATTCCTCTTCACAGATGCTGCCAGACCAGCTGAGCTTTTCCAGCAATTTTGGTTTTTGAAAGTAATTATATTAATTGCCCATAAGGAAAAAGAATAAAATGTCTTCATGCCTATCTACTCTATTATGATTGATCCCCAAATGCCTGAATTACACCTGGAAGACTCTCTAATGTCATACCCAATTCTTTCTTTTCTTTGTGGCTATAATGTGATGAAAATCAATGATCATGGTCATAAATATCTGGTACTGTCACTACATTGCTGTTGTCTGGTTTCTTTTAAACTTTAGAGTGTTTTTAACTCATATCACATCTCGAATGCTGTATTCAATTTCTGTAGCTGTAGAAGATTGCACCATTTCATAATCATGGATCAGGACTTAATAAGCTCAATTAACCTTTCTATCCCAAAGTGGGATAGTTTCGAATATCTAATATTGCTATGTGGACAATCAGTACATTTCATTTTTTTCTCCCACAGATACGTTATTTGGAAAGTTTTTGGAACAGAGGAATACCAGTCCCCTTGGTCTCAAAGACAGTTTATTTAACCTGACTGTACAGAGATGTTCCAGAGATGCCCCTGATTCAGAGATAGGGACACTCTCTCTGCACTACAAAACCTCTAGAACATCAACCTAGAGTACTGCATTGCTAATCCAGTGACATTGCCACAATGCTACAGGCATCCCTCAGAGGCCCTCAGACCGATATTTCCTAATCAACCTGCACAGACGTATTATTACACACGTTTGGAGCAGTTGGGACTTTGTTTCTAGGCCTTCTGGCTCAGTGGTACAGACATTATCACAGCATCACAAGAGCCCTCAGACTCATTATTTGATCAAAGTAACAATATCTGTTATTGTACCTAAACATACACTCGACGATATGAATAATTGAATCTCTATCAGATTGAAGTTAAAAACTACAATTGATTTGGAAAGAGAAGATTATGGATAATAAATACAGATTATAACCACCTTTAAAACAATGGTTTGTTTCAAATGTTAATTATTTCAATCATTGCTTTGTTATTATTCATATATATTGTGATCATGTTCAGACCCTCCAATATTCAGCAACATATTCATTTCATTACTAGTCTAGGATTTCCATCACTTTTCGTTGACCTGAATTTTGACATTATTTATTGTTGAAGATTAAGTCAAAGCAACTGAAGTGCATGATGGACAATGATTTCATTTGAACATCGCAGCCTGTAGCAGTGGAAAACATGATGGCTGGCATTACTCAATCAGCAGGAGAGGCCAGATGTCAGTCTCCAGGTTAAGGTAAACCTCTCACTGTTAAATTGGAAGTGGAAACTGAGTATTAATCAGGCTTATTAATCAATCAACTGAATATCAATCATCTCTGAGCTCACTGGAATGTAATGGTAGCTCACAGATCAGTTGTGTGGCATGAGTTTCTGTGCCTCTAGACAGCACTATTGGAATTAGTGGGTCCATGTAAGGGGAGTCCTTTCTTTCAGGACACTGGCGCCAGATGAAAGGACCTGGTATTATTCAAGGTTTGGGAATTGAAAGCCGACCTCTGCCCTTACCTCAAATCCCCACTCTCTCCCTCACATACTTATAGTCCGGGCCCCTCAATCTCTGGCTGTCTTTGAAGCAACAGGCAATGCACGCTCTAACGCTGCCTGTAATGGAGAGATACTGACCTCTGATTGGCCAGCAGTTTTCAGCAAGCAGAATTTCTAACCCAGGGTTCTAATTGCCAGGGGGGGTTGCAAGGCTGGCCAGTGATACGCAATCTGTCTGGACTTTTGCTACAGAAATCTATGTAACTCCTACTGTGTCTCTACCAGTGGGCTAAATTCGATCAATTACTAAAAATTTCAACATTCATCCCTCAATTCACATTAAAATACTTATCTTTACTATTCGGAGATGCCGGTGTTGGACTGGGGTGTACAAAGTTAAAAATCACACAACACCAGGTTATAGTCCAACAGGTTTAATTGGAAGCACACTAGCTTTCG
>NC_057732.1:24577145-24637716 GCF_004010195.1 Chiloscyllium plagiosum
ACACACACACACACTTTCTCACACTCACAACCCCCACCCCAGACAGGCACACACACAGACAGACAAAGACCCACATGCACACATATATTTTGTGTGGTGAATTTTTTTGGTACTTTCAGAGTTACATTGCACTTTGCTCAAAAACCACATACATTCATGTAGAACTTGGAGCTCAAAAGCTGCATGAATTTATGTAAAACTCTGTTATCTTACTTTTTAGATTGGAATCAATCTAAACATCAGGTCATAGACAGAGAACACAGGGGGCTAACATACCTTCAACATATTGTCTAGCTATCACCATTGTTAACAGCTAACCCGAGAATGCAACTTTAAAAAAAAGGGTTTTGTGATTTACACATGAAAGAAGTGAAACTATCACTGTATTCTAACAGATGAAAGGCTTAACAGACAATCAATTCTTCAATGTATAATTTCAGTTACATCACATCGCAAATTTCTGCTATAAATTCTATGTTACGATCGAGCCCTCCACAATCACCTGATGAAGGAGCGTCGCTCCGAAGCTAGTGTGCTTCCAATTAAACCTGTTGGACTATAACCTGGTGTTGTGTGATTTTTAACTTTATCTTTCCAATGTCACATTGCTAGCTGTAAGATCTTGCTCGCTGCAAATTAGCTGCAGCTAATTTGCAGCGAGCAAGATCTTACAGCTAGCAATGTGACATAGGAAAGATAAGTATTTTAATGAGAATTGAGGGATGAATGTTGAAATTTTTTGTAATTGATCGAATTTAGCCCACTGGTAGAGACACAGTAGGAGTTACATAGATTTCTGTAGCAGAAGTCCAGACAGATTGTGTATCACTGGCCAGCCTTTCCCATGATGTAAGTGACTACACTTTAAAAGTACTTCATTGATTTAAGGTTGATTCATGGAAAGCACAATATAAATAAAGGACTTATTTATATATTGTTTAATTTGGTATACTAATTCTATTAGATGATTCTGAAAATGTACCCAAAATTTGTGGCAACAAAACTTGGAACATGGTTTGTTATAACTAAAGTATCAGTCCTTTTGATAGTAGAACGAAGCCTACAGCTATTACGAACAACTGAGAAAAGAAAGCTAAAACTTCTGCTATTCCCACTGTGAAGCCTGCACTTCAAGCAGACTGTTTCACATCTGACCTTTTAAGATAATTATGATGCTTTGTACAATAGAAATAGTTATCCATCACTAAGTCATAAGAAAATTTTCTGTGAAAAATATTTAAAGTGATATGTGTGTGTACTTTAACAAACAAAGCCCTTAACTTTTTTTTTCACAATTTATTACAATTTCTATTAAGGCTGTGGGTTGAACTATTCTAAAAGATTGCTGTTTTAAATTTTAAAGTCAGCTTTTAGAGATACTGACTTATTTTAAAGCCTTGACACTCTTATTCCATACGCTAGCTTCTCCTGCATGCAGAAAAACAGCACTGCATTTTGCATTACTTCTCCAAACTATCAACCCTACCACCTCCCCACAACCATATTCTTAGATGCTAATGTGTCCATAATCATGTGGGTGTCTGATTTATTTAGATTACTTGACCCTGCACTGATCCCAGAAAAGCTAAGAATTTCAACATTGATAGTGCATCACGATTCTCCCACTACCATAGTTACAGTAACAGTGTGGGATCATAGCTATTCCAATATTGATGCTTAATATCAGGAGAGGGTATAACATGAATTGTGTGTTATTTACCTGGACCTGAGACACTAAAATCCTTTTGCTACATTTGTTTTTGTAAATCTTGGTTATAAAGACAGTTCAACCCTGTCAATTTGCATGTTCAGATCAGATTGGATTTCCAAAGTCAACTGTGCAGAAACTGAGTGACTCAAAATCAGGCATTTTTGAAAATATTCCATGTGATACTCTTTGAATGACATTTGGATATTGTTCAAATATCGGGATCATTTGGCTTAGTGCTAGTTCTTAGTGGTGTCTCAGATTAGTTAGTGACTTTACTGCTTGCTTACAGAAAAATACTAGTCTTAATGCTGTGCTCAGATTTGACCCAAATGACCCTTTATAATAACATTACGACATCCAGAACCTCAACCTGAGCTACAAATCTTCTCAAAACATTATTATTTATTCTTACATCATTTCACGTTTCACTTATTCACTGAATTTGTCGAGGATAGGCTATCTAATCGTATTGTGAACTGCTGAAAAATAAATATTTTGTCAAAGTTTTTTTTGTGTTCATCAAAACTCATCAGGACATTTACAGAAATACCAATCTTAAGGGAGCACAATATACTGTATAAGAAAAGAGTGCTAATTGTAATGGAAATGAAAAGCTTCAGCAAACTGTGTCTTTTTTCAGCAATACTCAAGTTCTGTACGACCATAAGAGTGTATGTGTGGAGTTTGTACATTCTCCCCGTAACTGCATGGGTTTCCTTCGGGTGCTCCAGTTTCCTCTCACAGTCCAAAGATGTGCAGGTTAGTGGACTGGCCATGCTAAATTGCCTGTGATTTCCAGGGATGTACAGGCTAGGTCGATTAGCCATGGGAAATGCTGGGTTACAGGGATAGGGTGGGGGGTTCTGGGTGGGATGGTCTTCACAGGGTCGGTGTGGACTTGATGGCTCGAATGGCTTGCTTCCACACTGGAGTGATTGTGTGATACCATGATTTGATTTTATTGTCCAAATTGGGAAAATCCAAAATCCAGCACAGGTGTGATGCCTCGGGTTCCAGGTGATGAACATTCTACCTGTAGAAATATTCAATTTGCCGAGGATAGGCTATTTCATCTTATTGTGAATTGCTCAAGAGTATTAGGATCCAAACAATTCACTCTATGAGACCTTAATCAGGAAATCCCTTCATTATAGTAAATTAATCAACCTTGAAAAACAGAACAAACTGACATCAAGTCTAAGTTGTCTAAACATGATTAAATCATTGATCTTGTATTGTGTTGTTTATTGGTGGAACAGAACAGTATTAATACTAAATGATAAAGTGCATAAGTAAACAAGATGTTGGGGGGGTGGGGGGAAGCAATTAAAAAGTCAATTCCAGGTTTCCTTTAACAAATTTTTGAAATACCCACTTCTCTTTAAATGAATCAATATGAATATCTAGGTTATTGACTTGTTCAAGTGAGTGATAGTCTCACCATATCACAGCATAAATTGGTAGAAAATTTCATCTGATAAACTGACAGCACATCCTCTGAAAATAAATGTTGATGTTGTCTTAAGATATGACTGAGGGCTGGAACATTCTTTGCACAAGCTGGCCAGAGTGAAGTTACTGTCCAGATTTAAGGAGTTGAAAAATGGATACTCTTCTGTTTGCCTGCAGCTTCAATGAGTACATTCTTCTTTTTCTAGTTCTCCAATGTTTCTGTTTTATTTTCCTGTGACTGGTCCTTTGTGGTCCAAGGAAAACTGTTCCTGCTCCCTTTGCATTAGCTACTGGTTACCTTTGGCGTAATTCAATACCTCTGGTCAAAGATGAAACTTGGAGAATGAAAAGTTATTTTAGGAATTCAGGCATTTCGCATGTATTCATCTATTTCAAGTCATAATTTGTCACAATTGTTACAGCATTATCAGGGATCAGGAAAACCTGAAAAGAAATCTGAACAGTTCATTGTAACCTAGGAGCTAAATCACAAGATTTCACTTTTTTGAAGCAAACCAAACTTAATTGTATATGAAATAAGTTAATAAAACAAGGAATATTTAATTCACAATATCGATTATAACTTTGGTTTATTATGTAGTACAATTTTGCTTCTTGTTTCTCTTTATAATTCTTTCACAAGGCACATTAATCTAGAAGTTATTTACCTCAAGCGAGACCACCCATAATTATGCCACAGCTCTCTTGCAGAGTTCTCCTCGGCTTCAGCTATTCTCAGAGGTAAAGCTGTCATGTTATCATACCTTGACTGTAGATGCCTTGGTCCCTTTCTAATGGTTGCTTGCAATATTTCCAAGTTAAACTGCTTGTTTTTTTATATATACAAGACTCTGTGGAGGTCCACTGCAGATTCTTCCACTAGGCAATCCTCAGGCTTCTACTGTTTCACAAAATTAAACAGAGATTAGACATGACCCACAACACTATCAATAATGATAATAGGTCTGCTTTCTCAGCAAAGTTAAAAATTAAAAATTGTCCTTTAGCTATGTTCTCTCAGTGATCTGCAAACCACATGAAGACCAAATTGCAACAAACTGTCTCAGCAAACATCCAGCCAAGTTGAAACCAGGACTCCCCATGATTCACCTGTCTCCATAATGACTTACAAAAACAGAAGTTGCTGGAAAAGCTCAGCAGGTCTGGCAGCATCTGTGAAGAAAAATCTGAGTTCATGTTTCAGGTCCGGTCACCTTTGCTTGAAACAGACCTGAAACGTTAACTCTGATTTCTCTGCACAGATGCTGCCAGACCTGCTGAGCTTTTCCAGCAACTTCTATTTGTGTTTCTGATTTACAGCCTCCACAGTTTTTTTTTGGTTTCCATAATGACATAGCCTGTTCCAGGCTAAGCTCAAACTAACGTTTCGATTAATTATTGTTAAATTAAAATTTTTGCTTTGACCGAATGAAGTAAAAAGGCCCAGAGTTATTGAATGATACTTAAGAAACAAATTTATATCTAACTCATCAAAAAGAAAATCCCTCTGAACTGTCATTGTTCTTGTAAACTTTTCAGATGTCTCATGTTTCAAGCTATTTAGCTTAGTGAGCTAATTTGTTGCTTTATGATCTCACCATCTGGTTATTAAGTCAACATGGCCCTAATCTTTACTAACTTGTAAAGGACTCTAAGCTTGCTTTAATTGTGCTAAACACCTTTTCTGCAGTAAAATGTTTCAATTCCAAAATCAAAAGTTATACTCTAAAGCAAATGGACCATGCACTAGATATTTTCTCCACAATAAATACATATTGGATACTGTGCACATTTGAAATCAATGACAATAAACGGCTATATTTTTCTTCGTTTCCTTTGTGATCGATGGAACATTATCCAACAAGTAAAATTGAAATGTATGTCTTTCTTTCCAAGGGCCTGTACATCTAATAGATTTACACATCAATTCTTCTCTAACACTAAATGTCATTACTATTTGTTTTATCGACAAAGTATTTTTAATTCTGGCCATAGTGAGTTGAGGAGGGCAAAGATTTGTGTTTGTTTAAGACTGAGGTAAAATATATTCTTTATATTAATAAAATACAGGAAATATAAAAACAGTTACTAAAACAAAGTTATGGCAACAAATTTGCAGTGACCACAAAAGGAATAATGAATGCAACACAGAAACACATTATTATAAATAATTTTCTGATGAAATATCCATGTGATGGTAGATGTGTAGCATGAATGAAATTAGTATAAAAAAGCTACAGTAACAGTTTGATTATATTGCTACAAATATTAATATTAATATATAATCAGAAATCAATTTAGTCACTCATGACACATACTTCAAGATTGAGTAACTAAATAAAAACATAAATCTAATATAAATTATGAATCTTAGCAGAAAGGCTGAGCCTTTTTGTCCTGAGTGATTGGCCACAAGAAAATCAGATTGAGACTCAGCAATATTTTGATAAAGATGCATGTAATTAGCCAGATGGAAAAATATCCAAAATTTCATGGAGGACACATTTTGGATTAGTCAATAATCCCACTTTTATTTCATGCATTTTAGTGCTAAGAGTACCATAGGCTACTATGTCCTAAATTTACATAATTACTCGTTCCTCCATGACCACCAATCCAACAAGTTAATAGTTTTGTATCCAGCCACTTATATTACAGCAAGTGTAAATATAATCACAGGCAATATGTGCAGCACATTTGCATTTCTCTGTATCTTTGACTTATTTTGGGCTTTAATACAGGTGCATATTTGCAGCAAAAATAGCAGTAAAGCAATCAACACTTTCATTACTGGGGAGTAAAATGGACAGCAGTTTCTAGCAACTGCATATGTGAAGTTAAATGTGGAAATTGGGAAGTTATTGGCTAGGTACTCTAGAAGCTGTACTTTAACAGTAATTCAGAGAGTTTTGCCATTGAAAAATTTGGAAGCGTACATTTTTGGTATTTGCATGACAGATCAGGATGTCTTGTAAAATAATGAGTGTCCCTGTCTCGGAATCAAAAACTCCAGATTTTAGACCCTGCAGAGGACTTGATAGCCATGGACAGTCATTTCCTAATGCAGTCCAGGCAGTTATAGTGTCAATTTATAAATCCTCCCAACACACATCAATGGCAGATGGTAGAAGTGGAAGAGATATCTGATAAGCAATGTCATGGAAAGAATGTTGCACTACGTAGTTGGACAATATTATGACAAGTTGGTTCCACTCTTACAAAGTGTGAGGTCACTTAGATCTGAAACAAGCACATCAGAGTCTTTTGTTCAAATGGTAAAATGTGAAAAACAATGGAGGTCTGAATATTCTTAAAGAAAAATATACATAAATGACTAAAATGTCATGGGCAAATATAGCAAGTTGGCAAAAAGACTAATGGAAGCTTGGCCTTTATGTCTCGATGATTAGAACACAAAGTGAAGGCGTTTTTTCAAGGATGTTGCCAGGGTTGAAGGATTTGAGCTATAGGAAGAGGTTGAAAAGGCTAGGGCTGTTTTCCCTGGAGCGTCGGAGGCTGAGGGGTGATCTTATAGAGGTTTATAAAATCATGAGGAGCATGGATAGGATAAATAGACAAAGTCTTTTCCCTGGGGTGGGGGAGTCCAGAACTAGAGGGCATAGATTTAGGGTGAGAGGGGAAAGATATGAAAGAGACCCAAAAGGCAACTTTTTCACTCAAAGGGTGTATAGAATGAGCTGCCAGAGGAAGTGGTGGAGGCTAGTACAATTGCAACATTTAAAGGGCATCTGGATGGGTATATGAAGAGGAAGGGTTTGGAGGGATATGGGCCAGATACTGGCAGTTGGGACTAGATTGTGTTGAGATGTCTGGTCAGCATGGACAAGTTGGACCGAAAGGTCTGTTTCTGTGCTGTACATCTCTATGACTCTATGACTCTAAAGCGAATGGTACCTGGTCCACTCTGGTTCTGAACAACTTTCATCACACAGCCTTTTGCTCCTCATCTTGTTAATTATGTGACTGAGTTCTTGGGCACCTTTTGAGGATCTGCAGCAGGACGGGGTGGAAGTGTTTACCATGGCTGGCATCTCCTGGCTTTCACACCTCTGACACCAAATTTAAAGCCCAACTGCACACCATGTCAGGTGTTACAAGCCACTTGAATGCCCAATTATCACAAAAGACATGGCCCAGAGGAAAAGAAATCTTGCCCTTGCTTCACAGACAAGGAGCTGAAAGTAATAATTAATGGGGTGGTGAAGAAGATGGCAGTTCAACTTTTTGCAGACCTGCATGGAAGGGCACACATTTCTGAACAGGCCAGGGCTCAAACTGCAGCCCAGGTCAGTGCTGTCTTTCAGGGGAAGCTGGATGACCAGCCGTTCAAGAGGAAGGTCCATGATCGTTTGCACTCTGCATGGATAAGTGCCACCACCTTCTCTCTGCTGCCTCACACTCACAGGATCATTACTCACTTGAACTCTGCCAGTGTGCACACATCTCACCAAGGGCTATGCACTGCACCTTTCAGTATTGCATGCATTATACCCATTCAGTGTCTCCCAAATAATTCATCCTCACAAACTATTAACTCTTTCTGCCCCCTGCACTTCTTAATTATCATCTCTCCTACTCCAAGTAAGTGGGGTCAGTAGCAGATATCAGATTTCTCTCTCCTTAAAAGGAGAAAGTACTGTGTCTAACCAGAGATGAGTACGACTTTTTGTGTGGGGATGAGACCTTCATGTCCAACCACCTAATGAACTTAATTGTTCTATGCTACATTACGATAGCTAATTATTAATCTGCACAACTTTTCTCCCTTTTGCTCGACAAATTCCCCGCCTTGTGTCATTCAGGACTCAGCGAACCTCTGGAACTTCAAAGTAGTCAGTGATGGCGATGCCTAGCTCCACTCCAATTCTGAGGAGGGATGCAGTGAACCCTCAGACGATGTAGTGGCAAGGTTTTCGCCTGCAGCGCCCACTCCTGCAGCACCGCAGTGATTTTCACCTGCATGGGTTATCTTTCATGATTAGAATTTGGAGCACAATCTGGGGAGCAGTCACTGACACATCAACATAGCTGGTCAAGAAAGGAACACCTCATGTCATTGGTATTTAGAGGACTGCTGGAGACCTGGCCCCCTACTTATCCCAAAGAGGAAGGCCACCCCATACCTTGGCCATTAATGACTCGATCAAATGTACAGACTTGAGTGGGAATGGGAGTCATGTTGGTCAGAGAAGGGTTTCCTCACCCCACCTTTGGATGTTAAGACTACATTTAGATATCATGGATGGCAGAGGAAGTAAAAAACTTACAAAGGACATATTAGTGGCATGGGTGAATAACATTTCACTTTTGTTATAAATACGCTCACATGCACTTTTAAAAAGCCTTTTCTACTGTGATTCTTGCTAATATGAGAGATGAGATAGTAATAAATTGTAATGACCAAGTGTTGCTTACAACTTCTTTCATCCTTGGTATATTGGAACAGGTTGCTCATCTCTCACAAGTGACTGATTCCTTAAGTACAGATAGCCTCAGTCACAAGGAGTCCTTGAATTGTGAAATTGATGCGATTACAGTTAAGGAATTGCAATTTAACATGGATAACACTGAGGCTAGACACAATGTTCAAGGATTATGCTAAGGCCTGATCTATACACATCATTGCACACTTACAACCATCTTGAGTGAGAATATGGAATCAGTGATGATTCCGCACATCTCTGGAGAGAAATTTTCATTATCATGCATCAGTTCTCACAGAATTGCACTGCCATTCAAGACTGGAAGATATACATTGAGTAGCTACATGTCCACTCTCCCTTATATCACAGTGGTCAGCCAAAAAAAGCTACACAAAGTGCTGCCCCTTGCAGATTCATGACTGTCTCAAGGATGCCCAAGCTTTCAGGACAACATAAAGTCCATGTGCACTTAAAAGAAAATTGAAGGATTACTGATGAGAGCAGAATCATAAAAACAATTCCTCAGGATTCCTCTCAGCCTGTTGTCTTCATATCACTGGGCAACACTCTGATAAGATATGTTGGCATAATCCTTAAACTTCAACTAAGCTTAGCAACATGTAATGTTAGTGCCCTGTTTTAATGGTTGCTGCTTTTCTCCTGACAGTCAGTGCCATGATTCACTTGGGAGAATGCTTCCTGAAGAAGGGCCTGTGCCCGAAACGTCGAATCTCCTGTTCCCTGGATGCTGCCTGACCTGCTGTGCTGTTCCAGCAATAAAGTTTCAACTTTGATCTCCAGCATCTGCAGACCTCACTTTCTCCTCGAAGATTTCAACCTACTGCGAATCCTCTTACAAGGATGCCTTCCTTGAAGAAGCTCTCTGCCTCTCTCTACAGATTCCTGAAGAAGGGCCTGTGCCCGAAACGTCGAATCTCCTGTTCCCTGGATGCTGCCTGACCTGCTGTGCTGTTCCAGCAATAAAGTTTCAACTTTGATCTCCAGCATCTGCAGACCTCACTTTCTCCCAGAATGCTCCACCAGCAAGCCTTGTTACTCCTCGAATCTCTACAAGTGCAAAAATGTAATTCAATACCAAAATGCCCAATTTACCTGACTGTCTGATTTAAGCTAAGACAAATATACATTAAGTTTCAGTCCTTAACAAGAAAATAGCAATTGATTTTAACCAAACAGATTATCTTAACCAATGGTTGAAAGAATGGGAAAATGAATTGCTAATTTATAGGTACACAATTGAAGCCTCAATCCTTTACATTCACACACACACACAAGCACACACACACAAAGAGAAACAGATAAGTCACAAACATAATGGGAAGAAGGAAAAAGCCAGGACAATCCAATCACCAGACCAAATACAAACTGATTGGGTTGTTCCTATAATTCTTTCAATTCTTCAGTGATAACATCATGGGTATACCTGCAGTACATGGATTACAACAGTTCAAGAAGGCAGCCCACCACCACCTTCTCAAGAGCAACTAGGGATGGACAATAAATGCACCCTTGTAGCATAAGTGAAAAAAAAATTGTCTGCACAATGTTGTTCAGTCTTAAATGCACTGCTTGATTAGTTGGACCTTGGGTCATTCTTTTTCTTTTATGTTTTGGAATTATTTCTTTCAATATCTCTGATGTAGTATTCCTATTCTTTTAACACAGAACTGATGACAGTGACTGTACAGAGAGAAGGATAAAGAGAGGTATTGTTATAGCTAGTTGCCAGTAGTTTCCTTGCTCCTGGTTACATCTCACCCATAGAGCCTGTGTTAAACTGCAACCAGATCAATGAGAGATTGTTGCTGCGCTGAGCTCTATTATATCCTCAACCATAGATGCTAATTTGACAGGAATGAATTTCCCCAAAAAGTATCATTGCCTCATATGCATCAGTGAACTTCACTGTTTTTTTTATCCTTTTAGAAACACCCCAACACTACCCTCTGCATTATCTCGCTTTCGTCAAGACCCAGACTTTCCTGTGAACCATCTGTTCGGGGTCATCACATCCTCTGAAGGGCATGGCCAGCTCAATAAGTGAATAACCAAGTATCACACAAAGCTAAGACAGTCACTTATAGATGGTGCCCAAGAGGCAGATCCAGTGAAAAGTGTTGCTTAGTGTCACCACTCTCTCCCGCCATCTTAAAACACAGAATATAGAGCCTGAATAATAAAACAATAAAAGTTCATTTTACAGTCTTGTCTCAATAAAGTTAGGTGGTCCTTGGGACAGCTCCTGCTTCTAGCTCAGATATGGGCCTGGATCTGGGCTCCTCCACCATGATGCCTCAAAACCCTGTTGCTAAGCAACGACACTGCTGTAACCACTGCTAAAACACTGTATTGCCATTCTCTGACATCATCTCGCCTTCATCCAATGCCACCACTGTCATGAGTTCATGAGATTAACTCCCACATGATGAACAGTGAAGAGAAACATACTTCTAATAAAATGAATAAATGAGGAACCAATTTTGAGCTAAAAATCATAAAGTTTGTTAGTTCACTAAAAACTAATGTTGCAGGATAGATTTGAGTGTTAATAAGAAACTGGTGCAAGGATGAGTAAAGAAGGAATCCATTCTGAGGAAAATGTCCAAAACCAGTGTGATATAAGAACAGGGACCAGCCACTGTCCTGATCTTGAGAAGCATATATTGGAAATGGCTCCTGAATATTATCAGAATGGCTAAACATGACCAGAAAAGCAATGCACAAGTTTGTGTTGAAGCGAGCCAAATCTAACAGTGTGTCCAACAAAGATTTCACAGAAAGAATTAGTTGCTGTAGCAACTAGAATGGAAATTTCTAGTGATGCGGCAGAACACCAAGATCACTTCTAGAATACCAAAAGTCCTTTAATGCCATAATTAGGGGAGAGATGGTGAAGTAGTGATACTGGCCTAATCGGTAATATTAATGGTACGTGAAAAGCACCAGACTGGTGACAGAGTAGTGTTTTGTCATTTAATTTGGTAACTAAATTCAATTTTTGTAACGTGATTGATGTCATTTCATATTCTCAAAATAAACAAATTGGTCCTGAAATTCTGATCAGGGTTGAAAACCTTATTTCTGATCCGGCTGGATTAAAATATATCCTCTTAGCTTTTGATGAATTATGTGCATCCAATTCCTAGACAGGCTTCCTGTTATGATAATGTCTAGGAATCTCCAAATTCAGCAGGAGAGAAAGTCTCTGTTGAAACCTTATGTTACAACACTGTGCAAATTGCATTTAATATTATTTTGGTCAGTGATATAATGTGTATATAAACTTAATATTTAACTTGGAAGTAGTCATGGTGATTTAATTTACAAAAGGTTTGTGAGAGCTACTTTGGCAGCTCTAATGCATTTTTATTTACTTTAGGAAATTTTTCAACTTAGTAAGGTAAACCATGCAATGTTAAAGTCTCTTAGAAATTTCTTGACACCCAAGTTTAGATGGGGAGTTTTTTCATTTTTATTGTTTTGGGCAGCACTGTTCTGTCCCTGGATGAAAATGATTGTATTGAGCAGTATTCCGGAGAAGGGGAAAATATAACAAAATGAGATTACCTCAGAGGATTTTTGTGGTAGATTGGTGAAATTGCTATCTATGAGCCAAGAGGTCTGAGTTTAAGTCCTGCCTGCTCCAGAGACATGTAATCCCGCCTCTGAACAGGTTAATGAGAAAATATCAAGGTTATTTTTAGTAAGGAGGTAGTGAGAGTGTCAAATCAGAAGTATTAAGATAAAACCCCTAAGAGCTTACTTGAAATGAAGTACATTTAAACTCAGGTATACAATGGCTCCAGAAACAAATTATCAGTGTGTGTAGTCGAGGAGTCATGGTTACTTTAAGCTATCGAGGTGATCAGATTTTTTCCTACCTAGTGTGAATACTTTAAAGGGATACTTTTGTATTCTGTACAAGAGATGTTATTTTTATGGCATTTGTAAAAGAATATTTTGAGATTAATGAGATTATATCATTACTGTGTGCTTACAACGCTTTGAATTTAAGTTCTAAACAAAAAGAATGGTACATTCTATTTTATATTCACTACTTTTGATGTCATCAAACTTTGAAAACCATGATTAAAGCTTATTGCCATAATGTCCAAATAATTGAGACAAGAGAATTCCTTTGTTAGCATTTGCCACTAGAGATCCTCTAAATGAGTCCACGTGATTTAGTTGTTCTGAACTAATATACCGACAAAAGGACCACTTAAAATAATTAAAGAAAAATTAACAAGCCAAAGTTCAGAAACTACACTTCTAGTTTACGTTGTAGTTTCTGAGAGAAACTAATCAATGAATGAGAAACAAAGAGTCATAGAGTCCTACAGCACAGAGACAGGCCTTTTGCCCAAACTGGTCCATGCCAATCAAAATGTCCATCAACACTGATCCCATTTCCCTTCACTTGGTCCATTTCCTTCTAAACCTTTCATATCTATGTATTTTTCAAATGCCTCAATCACTTCCGCTGGCAGCTCGTTCCATATGCGTACTATCCTCTGTGTAAAAAAAAAATTGCCCCTCAGGTTCCTTTTTATTCTTTCCCCTCCAACCTTGAACTGGTGCCCTCTAGTCCTTGATTCCACAACCCTGAGAAAAAGACTAAGTGCATTTACCCTATCCATGCCTCTCCTATAACTCAGACACTTGCGTCCTGGCAACATCCTTATAAATTTCTTCTGCACTCTTTCCA
Source organism: Chiloscyllium plagiosum (assembly GCF_004010195.1). Lineage (NCBI taxonomy): Eukaryota > Metazoa > Chordata > Chondrichthyes > Orectolobiformes > Hemiscylliidae > Chiloscyllium > Chiloscyllium plagiosum. The sequence continues at coordinate 24,590,482 of NC_057732.1, forward strand.
GTTTAATAGCATCCTTTCTATTGCAAGGTGACCAAAACTGAACACGAAACTCCAAGTGCGGCCTCATCAATGTCCTGTACAACTGAAACATAACCTCTCACCTTCTATACTCAATGCCCTGACAGATGAAGGCCAGTGTGCCAAAAGCCTTCTTCACTGCCCTGTCTACCTGTGACTCCATTTTCAGAGAACCATGCACCTGAACTCCAAGGTCCCTCTGTTCCACTACATTCCTTAAAGCCCTCCCATTCACCATGAAACTCCTGCCTTGATTTAACTTTCCAAAATGCAAGACCTCACACAACATTAAACTCCATTTGCCATTTCCTGGTCCACTTCCCCAGCTGCTGCAATTTCTGATAACATTCCTCATTGTTCACAATACCTCCTATTTTAGTGTCTTCTGCTAAGTTGTTAATCATGCCTTGCACATTCTCATCCAAATCATTGATGATATAGATAACAAACAGCAATGGGTCCAGCACCAACCCTTGAGGTAATCCAGTAGCCATAAGCCTTCAGTCCAACAAGCATCCTTCCACTATTACCCTCTGTTTCCTACCATCAAGCCAATTGTGTATCCAATTTGCCAGCTCCCCTTGGATTCAATGTAATCTAATCTTCCAGAGCAGCCTACCATGTGAAACCTTATCAAAAACCTTACTGAAATCCATGCAGACTACAAATATGGCCCTGCCCTCATCAACCTTCACGGTCACTTCATCAAAGAACGCTAAAAAATTTGTGATGCACGATCTCCCATGTACAAAGGCATGCTGACTATTCCTACTCAAATCCTGTCTTCCCAAATGAATGTATATCCTATCTCAGAATCTTCTCAAGTAACTTATCTGCCACAGTTGTTAGACTTGCTCGTCTATAGTTCCCAGCCCTTCTTGAATAAGGGCACATTAGCCACCCTCCAGTCTCATGGGGACTCATCAGTGGTGAACAATGATGCAAAAATATCAGCCTGAACTCCTGCAATTTCTTATTGTTCTTGGATATATCTGATCAGTAAGATAGTAAGATCCCTTACTATGACAACCCTATTGCTCCTGCATATTTATTCCTCTATTTCCCATTGACTATTTGAGGACCTATTGTACAACCCCAATAATATCACCATCCCCTACTTGCTTCTTAGCTTCACACACAAAGCCTCAGTGGATGATCCTTCAGTTATTTCATCTCTGATTATTGCTGTGATACTCACCTCAATCAAAAATGTGAATCTCCCACTTCTTTCCACCAGCTCTTTCCTGCCTAATGTACCTGTACCCTGATACAATAAGCTGCCGGTCCTGTCCCTCCCTTAGCCATGTTTCTGTAATGGCTATAATATCCCAGCCCCATGTAGCTATTCATGCCCTGAGTTCATTGGCCTTACCTCTTGCATTGAAATAGATGCAATTTAATCCAACACGCATTCCTTGCTCCCTGTCATGTTCCAGCTTGACCTGTCTCTCCAATTTACTATTTCTGATTACTGTATCTCCTTCCAGCCTCGCACTTGACTCTCTGCACCCACTGTCAATTCAGTTTAAACCCTCCCTTGTAGCACTAGCAAACCTGGCCACCAAGATATCAGCTAAAAAAAATTGAAAGAAGTGCAATGACAATATAAACTAGAGCAGGGAAAAAAAGCTAGACTTCAACATTTTTCTGTGGGACAGAGTGTGTTAGTGTCTTTGCCAGTCTGGGGGGAAACAATGAAAGCAAGTAGAAGTCACTTACCTTAAGCATATCAAGATTTTAGGATTAAGATTTTTTTTGTTCTGGTATGATAACTGTAAAGTGGTGCTTAAGTACAGTATAAGGGTTTTTTTTTGGAACTAATAGGAGTATTTTGGGATGAATGGAATGATATTATTACTGTGCTTAAAATTCTTTGAATTTGTAAACTAAATAAATGGTTTATTCTATTTACTTTTAATTATTTGGATTAATAAGCTACAATTTTATTATTGAAATAAAATCTGCAATATTATGTATCAGTGAGAAACTGTCTTGTTATAACCAAAACAAAATAAAGAACAATCTGCTGTCTAGCAACAACATTAACTGAGATCATAAGAGGGCTGTACTCTAAAATTTAAATGTTCAACAGACATATTGAAAGCTACCGTGAAAATGCAAGTTTGCAAATTAATTCAAAAGAATAGAGCAGGGTAGGATGCCAAGTGGTGAGAGGATAGCATGCCATATGCATGAGATGTGTAGTGGATCAGGTGCCTTTAAGGCTGGGTATCACAAGGGTAAGAGGTGTGTATTACTTGTTGGGTACAGTTCCAAGAAAGTGCATGAGTGCTTAAGGTTGATCAGGATGGGAGAGCGCATCAGCCTGCTGGATGGATAGTGTCATGTCTGGATTATGGGGATTGAGTGATGTTGGCTCTAGTGGTTGCATCAGGCAGAGCCAGATCAAAATGGTGATTCTGGGCTCAGTCAGGAGTGAAGTGGAGAATTAGGGTTCGTGGGTTTAGGTTGGGTTGGGCAACAAGGGATTGTTAGGTTCAGAGAGGTTGGGTCAGAGATTTGAGGCTCAGCAGGTTGGGAGGGGTTTCAGCTCAGAGTGTAACAGACGATTCAAGGGAACCAGGCTATTCAGCCCATCTAGTCCACACCAACCCTCCAAAGAGCATCCCACCCTGACTCACTTCACCACCAACCCCAATCCCGTGCCCCACCATCACCATATCCCTGCATTTGCCATGGCTAATCCACCCAGCCTGCACGTTCCTGGATATTTGGGCAATTTAGTATGGCCAATCCACTTAACCTGTATATCTTTGGACTATAGGTAGAAACTGGAGCACCTGGAGGAAATTCATGCAGACACAGGGAGAATGTACAAACTCCACACAGACATTCACCTGAGGGTAGAATCGAACCCAGGTCCCTGGCGCTGTGTGACAGCAGTGCTAACCACAGAGTTATTAATCCACTCGTATCTGCTATCCAGGCAATGACCATAATGCATCAGTTATCCAGTCCACAGATCTTTGAGCCCCATTGCAATGTGAATCACTGGCCACTAGCAGATAAGAGATACCCTCTCATTGCTCATGATTTGTCTGAAACACTCCCAGTCATCAATTGAGAACTCATTCAATGGAAGACATTCATGAACGGGCAATGTCATTGGATAGACAATTGAGATCCGATAGCTGAAGTTTAGATGTTCCATGGTCAAGAAGTGTCTGGCAGTACTTGTTTCAGAACATCTTCAGATTTGTGAAAACCTTCTCCATGTCCCACAATCTGCTTCTCGTGACAGACTGGCAATCACCATCAGCAATTATGTCAGAGTGTCATGCTCTGTCACAAGGAGAGAAGGAGGACCAAGGGAAATACCGAAAGGTTCAAGTGACCAACCCATACCAGAGAGGGACTGTCACTCTTTGGACTTCCATTGCAGCAGTTTGTCAACATATAGAATCGTAAGTGACTGCAGTCAAGGCTGCTGCCTCAGCTGTCAAACATTGCATGGTATTAGAAACAATTCAGAGGCTGGAACCGTGCTGGAACAGATGGCTTCAGATTCTGCACAAAGGCATGGACCATGGAGGTGGGCAGACTCTCCAGTCTTGCTCATTGTGGCCTGTAAACCTCCAATCAGGATCCTTTATTGGATCAAACATTTAGTTTGTTGGACTTTTCTTTCAAAAAAGCTTCGGTTGGAGATCCTCATCCGATTTCTCTATAGTAGAACTTCTGCTAACAAAGTGACACCTGTGATGTTTCCACTACCAGGTTTGACTTCTATCAGTTGTATAAAGCTGGCGGGTTCTGAAAGAGTTCATACTTAGATCTTCACATAACATCCATAATGATGATGTTATATTGGCTTAGTGGGAGAGCAGTTTAGAATATTGAACAAGAAAGAACTATTATCTGGATCCTAGCATTGTATCTGTAACAATGTCTATCACATCAGTGTAACTTGTATCTAGTTGATGTTGTGCAATAAACTAATAAACTGTACATTGTTAAAACTTCTATGATAAAGCCTCTTCTCGTTACAGATGTTTTCCCCTACCACCCTAGACAAGGTCAGATGTAATAGATCCTAACCAGGAAAGAGATGGTTGCAGCAAATTTACCAGATACATGATGAGTAGTGGACAGAATTCCTCATACAACAAAAAACTAACCATTATTACCTAGTGATCGCACAGTGAGGATTCCTTATCTGTCTTACTCTCTCGGTTACATGTGGTGCCAATCTCTGAGCTGGTGTCTGTGACAGTGGTAGCCAATGATACAATGCGATCTTTGTTGTTCTCTCCCTGCTCTCTTTTAGAGCATTGATGGTGCACAATGTCCCTTTTGCTCATCTTCCACTTGCCCTTGACTGTTGGGGGTGTTTCCTGCTCCTGGGAGCCTGGAATGATAAAACTTCTTAAAGCATGCCCAGTCACTAAAGAAGGATATTTGTGAGGAAACCATATGGAGATTGGGAATAAGGATATGTGTAACATAAGATCATGAGAATGAGGTGCGGGAGTAGGCAATTGGGCCTTCAAGCCTGTTCTACCATTTGATACCACCATGGCTGATCTCAGGAAAATTGGGATCAGGAATAGTTAATCAATAGCTAAGAAAGTTGGATTTTGCCACCACAACAATTGTATAGCAACCTTATAGTCTCCTGAACAGAATGTGAGGTCTGCTTCATTGATAACCCCACAGCAATACAGTTATAATATTGTAATCCCAATTCAGTCATCAATATTTGACTTTAAAGGATATGTCTTTAAAGGATATGTATGAGTCTTATCTTTTAAGTCAAACAATGGAATTTACCTAAAAGTGCCGTGGTCAATGGAGTGTTCTCCTAGGATAGAAATGCAATCTGCACCAATATATCTCTTCACGTGACATAGTTAAATGACTTCTATCATGAACTATAAACTTTGGAGGCAGCCATCTTACAAGCACTTCAGTTGTTTCAAGCACTATACAGGACACGTAGCTGTTTTGCGAACACAGAACACAGGGTTAGGAGTGGAATTGCATTTGAGTGATGAAGAGCTGCTATAAAAGACAGCTGCTGACAGAGAGGCATAGGAATGTTCAGAGCTATAAAATTTAAAAAAAACAACAAGATTGAATTTGTGAACCAACAGCTAGAATATATACATGGCAAAACAGACCAAGCCTTGAATTATACTGATAGATAGTCCGAAGGACAGAATGGACACAGACACTGGGTAGGTTGGAAACACTGTGGAGATTATTATACAAAGGAGAAGAAAGCAGGTTCAGCTTCAGAAAGCAATGTTTCCACTGCAAGAAACTAAATCAGTTTGCACACAAGCTAGAGGGAAGTGCAACAAACAAATGCAAATGGAACCTAGAGAGATAGCAGCTGAAGATCCTGATAGATCACTCTACGTTTTACAACAGATTGTTTCAATCAGGTTGATAGATGATTCATGGTTTGTGACTGTTGGAATGATGGCTGTCACAGGGAAACATTAGGTCAGATTGACAGCAGTACATCTTCCAACACCATCCTGTACATAAAAAGCAGGACAAATCCAATCCACCCAAATACTGCCCCATCAGTCTACTCTCAATCATCAGTGAAGTGATGGAAGGTCTCATCAACAGTGCTATCCAGCAGCACCTGCTCAGTAATAACCTGCTCAGTAGCTCCTGAACTCATTACCACCTTGATTCAAACAAAGGCAAAAGAGCTGAATTCCAGAGGTAAGATGAGAGTCACAGCTCTTGATCTCAAGGTGACATTCAACTGAGTGTGACATCAAGGAGCCCTAGCAATACTGGAATCAAGGGTATTGGGTGGTGGTGGTAAACTGTCTGTTGGTTGGAGTCATAACCAGCATATAGGAAGATGGTTGTGGTTGTTGGAGGTCAGTCATTTCAGCTCCAGGACATCTCAGCAGGAGTTCTTCAGGGTAGTGTCCTAGGCCCAACCATCTTCAGCTGCTTCATCAATGACCTTCGCTTCTTAATAAGGTCAGAAGAGAGGATGTTCGCTGATGATTGCACAATGTTCAGCACCATTCACGACTCTCGCATTCAAATGCAACAAGATCTGGAGAATATCTAGCCTTGGACTGACAATGGCAAGTAACATCTGTGCCACACAAATGCCAGGCAATGGCCATCTCCATTAAGAGACAATCTAACCCCTGCCACTTGACAGTCAATGGTATTACAATCACGGAATCCCTGAATATCAACATCCTTGGTGTTACCAGGGACCAAAAGCTCAACTGGACTCACCATATAAACACTGTCTACAAAAGTAGGTCAGAGACTAGAAATACTATAGTGAATAACTCATCTCCTGACTCCCTGTAGCTCACCCATCATCTACAATGTATAAGTCAGACGTTTAATGGAATACTTCCCTCTTGCTGGATGGGTGCAGCTCCAACAATACTCAGGAAGCTTGACACCATCGAGATCAAAGCAGCCAGATACTCTGGAGACAACCATCATACAAGCACTTCAAAAAGACCAAACTGCTCTCTTGTGAACTCAGAACAGCAATCTTAGTTATTGAGATTGTTGTACAATGTCTTGCTTACTAATCTTTTTATAATACTGAAGTCCAAAGCACTCTTTCCAGTCAATGTTACAATGCTCAATCTATTCTGTGTTTACTTTTAAATATTCCCATAACGATAAAATTAAATCAAATAGAGAATGCTGAAACACACTAAGAATCAGTTAGTAACTATATTCAGATGTATATCCTTTATTAGATTAGGAATGAAGATAGAAACAAATATTGGAATAAAATGCAGACAATGTATGTGTGATGCTGGTTTGTACTCTTGCTTCTTGAGGTGAGCAAACCTTTTGGATTTGATGAGAAACCTCTCCTCTCTTCATACCTGCTTGCTTTTCCAGTTCCTTTTTTCTTTCGGTTTTCTTCATATCTTACCTCACTTTTATGTTTGTGTGAACCTCTTACTTTGTCTTTGCATTCTTTTTATCATATACATGTTTTTGGACTTTTTCATCCCATTGAAAATCTATTATAACATCCAATGGCTATCCATTAAGCAGTTTACAGATCATTCAACTCCATATTAACTCAGTCTTTGTAGTAAGGTTATCTGTAGTTCTACCTCTCTCTTTATTTTACCAATCTTTCTATAATGCATATTTATCTTTTCCCATTTTACTTCTGATGAAGAGTATATAAATGTCAACTTTTCCATTTCTCTTTACAAACTTTGATTGGCCTGTTTTGTGGGCTATCTGGCATTTTCACTTTTTTCTATTTACAATCCAGTTACTATGCAATTGCCCCTTGCATCTGGGAAGTAATTTTCATGTATATTTTGAGATTTGTGATATATATTGAGCCCGCAATGGTTTGCTTGACACATTCATCTCAGACATATCAAAATATTGGAATTCACCTTGCAGATTCTCAAAAGAAGCTATGATATAACCTTGTTTATCTTCTGCCTGTGCCATCATCCATCCACCAGCTAGCTCAATTGAATCCAGATGATTTGTTTAAAAAAATAAAGAAGAAGTGAAATTGAGATGGATATAGCTCATCAAATTCCAGGACTGATGCATGACAGCAATTCTGTTGAAATGGTAAATTTAACATCAGTGTGGGCCAAACACCTGATCTAGTCCCAGAGGATCAAATTCTATTATAATCAAAATGTAGTCTATAAGCCTTGTCTGTCGTATGTGTCTCCTTGGGAAAAAGAAAGCATTTTTTTTGTAATTATTTTATCCAGCACACCATCTCCATGGGTGATCTTTTGATTACTGCATTTAAAAGAAATTGTGTCAATGTAGAGCATAATCAAATACTGCACAATTTGTACCAGTACTTTTTTGTGTATAAATCTATTTTTTTTCCCCAGTTGAGCAATGAAAACTTGGAAAATGGCCAACAGATATGGAAATTAGTTGCTATTGCAAAGTCAGAAATACATTTGTTTTACATCACATCATTCCATCGTTACATTCTTTTGAGAAAGCGACGACCACACTTCTTCAGAAAAATTAAATTAATAGAGTGGTGCATTATTTGTTCCTCAAATATTTTTTTAAACTGAGAAAGGATTTTGATGCCTTTAACTCCAGGAGCACTGGTCTCGAGCTTCACCGGTGTGGAAATTTCATAATGCCAACAAGCTGTTATGAATTGGTGATAAGGCCCAAGCCCTGAGCTGGAAAAGGAAGGCACAAAGTCTGATTGGACATTGTCAAAATTTTGTAATATGCCAATAGGAATTAGTAAAAGAGCTTCCTTGTAAAGGGTGCACAGACAATAAACTGTAAATTAAAATTTAAACAAACAGAAGCTCTGGACATAGGTTTGCTTGCTGAGTTGGAAGGTTCATTTCCAGAAGTTTTGTCACCCTATTAGGTAACATCTTCAGTGGGCCTCTGGGCAAAGCACTGCTGATAATTCCTGCTTTCTATTTATATGTTTGGGTTTCTTTGGGTTGGTGATGTCATTTCCTGTGCTGATATCATTTCCATTTTTTTTTTCTCAGGGGTGGTAGGTGGGGTTTAACTTGATGTGTTTGTTGATAGAGTTCTGGTTGGAATGCCATGCTTCTAGGAATTCTTGTGCGTGTCTCTGTTTGGCTTGTCCTAGGATGGGTGTGTTGTCCCAGTCAAAGCGGTATCCTTCCTTATCTGTATGTAAGGATACTAGTGAAAGAGGGTCATGTTGTTCTGTGGCTAGTTCAAAGTTTGTGGGAAGATTTGTAGCTCGAGTGCTCATTGTTGTAGTTCTGTTCGCCGAGCTGGGAATTTGTGTTGCAGACGTTTCGTCCCCTGTCTAGGTGACATCCTCAGTGCTTGGGAGCCTCCTGTGAAGCGCTTCTGTGATCTTTCCTCTGGCATTTGTAGTGGTAACACCAGTACAAATGCTGGAGGAAAGATCACAGAAGCGCTTCACAGGAGGCTCTCAAGCACTGAGGATGTCACCTAGACAGGGGACGAAACGTCTGCAACAGAAATTCCCAGCTGTGGCTAGTTGATGTTCATGTTTCCTGGTGGCTAGCCTTCTGACTGTTTGTCCATGACAATGACATGACCCTCTCTCATTAGTCACTCATCACACCCATTACATTCTGTTTAACTCACTGACTGCTCAGTACTTTAAAATTACTTGTGAAATTCATAATATCCCCTTGAAGGGCATCTACATCATCCTCTACCTCAATTACTGTAATACCTGTGTACCAAACTGAGTTTGGACATTGCAATTTAAAATTATGAATTATATATAAATTTAACTAGGAAAATTTTAAGCAATACAAATTACTAATCGAATATATTCTCATTAGGACTCTCAATATACATAAAGGCATATAGTTTCTATACTTGTCTTTGGAATGCAAAGGTAGATGTTGCTTTTGCAGATATGCTTTGTCCTTTGCTGTCTGAAAGTAACTTGGATCCTTCTTTGAAGTAACATTCCACAAAATATCATGAGACTTACTTAAAGTCAAAAAGTCATACAGCACAGAAACAGACCCTTCAATCTGTGAGATATGGTATTATAGATCTCTTCACTAACCCACTCACAAACGCCTTATACTTACTCATTCTCAACTTCTTTACTAACTCACTCAAAAGCGAACACTGCATTCCTGTTTCATACATTCATAACTCCCTACTATAATATAGTTTCATTCATTCATAAAACCACGGTTTTGTAGTACAATTCCAGATAGTCTAAAATTAAAACATTTCTTGCAAATCCATTACTGCTTTTTCACATCTTTGACCATTATCAGGCCTATTTCTACATTAAAAGCTACCTCTGAATAGGTGTCAGCATCATAAACAATACTGTTCCCATCAAGTTTCCACAAAATATTGTAATTTTAATCAGAGTGGCACTGGAAAAGTACAGGAGGTCAGGCAGCATCCGAGGAGCAGGAGAATCGACATTTCAGGCATAGGCCCTTCATCAGGAGTGTCGATTTTCCTGCTCCTTGGATGCTGTCTGACCTGCTGTGCTTTTCCAGCACCACACTCTCAAATTTGATCACCAGCATCTGCAGTCCTCACTTTCTTCTAATATTAATTAGCCCTTATCAACCGTCTCTCAAACCTGAATAGATTACAGAACACCAAACGGTTTCCTCTTTTAACTGGGCTGCTACCTCTTTAAGAAACAGTCAAAACAGCGCTGATATGAAATTGCATGAATGAATGAAACTCACATGGGCAAATAGTAAGCAAACCCAGTTGCAGTAATAGTAACCTTTTATTCTTCTATTATGTGCTGGTATAATTTCTAACTTAATTTCAGTATATAGACCTAGTACCTTTTACTAACATTTACTAACTTAAAGACCAAAAGGACTAACACCTCGTAATTATGCAGCAGACCAGACTGACCTCTTAGTTAATCCTATCAGGAGTATAGCTATCACTTAACAAATGTTTCGGCCATATCCAGTTTCCTCCAACCTTTGTGTACTATAGATAAAACAATGTAACATCATAGTGATGGAATTTTAATATGTGTAAGAACTGTGTGTAAAGAGGCTCTTGTAAGAGCTGTATTTCAAGAGTCTATTGCTGCCTTGAACTTGTGCTACTGCGGTTGCTGAACAATGGAGGCTATTTTCAACACTCACTGATTTTGGTTGTTACTTGAACACGATCCCACAGGTCCAACTCATCTGTGCCAAGCATATGTCCCAAACTTAACTAGTCCTACTTGCCTGAGTTTGACTCCTCTATCTTTCCTACTCACGTACCTATTCAGAAGTCTTTTAAGTATTATGACTGTACCTGCATCCACTACTTCCTCTGGCAGTTCATTCCACAAATGAATCATCCTCTGTGTGAAAAAGTTGCCTCTCAGGTCCATTTTTAATCTTTTTCCTCTCTCCTTAAAAATATACCACCTAGATTTGAACTCACCCAGCCTAAGGACCTTTGTTGTTCACCTTATCTATGCCCCTCATTATTTTATAGACCTCTATAAGGACACCCCTCAACTTCCTATGCTTGTGAAAAAGTCCCAGACTATCCAGCCTCAACTCGTAACTCAAACCCTCCATTCCTGGCAACATCCTGATAAATCTTTTCTGAACTCTCTCCAATTTAGTAGGATTTAGTAATATCTTTCCGATAGAAGGTGACCTGAACTGTATACAGTATTCCAAATGTGGCCTCACTGATATCCTGTACAACCTGAACATGATGTTCCAATTTCTATACTCAATAGTCTGAGCAATGAAGGCAAGCGTGCTAAATACTTTATTAACTACCCTGTCAACCTGTGATGCAACTTACATAGAAATATTTACCTGAACATGGAAGTGTCTCTACTTGACAAGGCTACCCAGGGCCCTACTATTAACTATAAGTGCTGCCCTTGTTTGTTTTACCAAACTGCAATGCCTCACATTTCTCCAAATTAAACTCTTACCTTCCACTCCTCAGCCCATTGCCCCAGTTGATCCAAGATCCCTTTGTAATCTTAGATAATCTTACACCCTGTTAACCAACCACAAATTTTGGTGTTGTCTGCAAACTTACGAACCATGCCTCCTAAATTCTTATACAAATCGTTTAAATAAATGACAAACAACAATGAACCCAGCACTGATCCCTGTGGAACACCACTGGTCACAGTCCTGGTCAGGTCTGAAAAACACCTCCCCCTCTTCACCCTCTATATCCTACTATCAAGCCAATCTTGGGTATTCAGTTGGCAAATAAAATAACTCCTTTTGTGAAGGGTTGCAATCAAATGGTTAAACAAAGATTTTATATTGGCTCAATAATTTTGGAGCTCCTTCTATCTGATGAATCCTCGCCAACCTGTGTGATCAAGTGACGACTGTTGACAATATTTTGTTCCTTTTTTAAAATCATTTTGGTTCTTGAAAGTCCCAGATCATGGAATTCAAAGATCAATGGACCATATTTACTTCATCATGTCACTGCACAGTCAAATCATGTGTAGCAGAGGACCTGAAGACAAGATTTTTTTCATAATCATGTTTTCATTTGTTGTTAAAGCTTTCTACTGAGCTTTCCGTTGCAGCCATCCAGCCTTAGCAAAGGGACTTATAAATTTCACAATTCATTGTAATTGTCCATGTTTTCATTAGGTATTTGTTTGAATTTCAGAAATTGATATTACCTGTCACAAAACATGCAGTCAGCCATCTTAATGCTAGTTTGCCCATTTTGAAATGCAATTTTAAAAATTAATCTCTTCATGTCTGTAATGGGCATGAAATTAAGAGTTTATGTATTGTACTGCAGTTGGTTGGCTGCAAAATCCTAACAGATGGAAAATCATCCTTGATTCTTTGCAATTTTTTTTCAGTGAGATTTCAATCCTTTTGAGGTAGTCTCATTTGGATTGAATGAAAATGTGGGTGTGATGAAAATGTGAATTTTCAGGAGGTGCTGAACTCATCCGTGATGTACAAATAAAAATCAGATTTTAGCAGCATGGATACAAAGTTGGTTAATGGCAGAAAATAAAATATTAGATCAAATGAATGTTCCTGATATGTAATTGGGTGTTGTGATTGCAAATGATTCAGATTTGACCAGACAGAACTCAACTTTGAAGTTTATTAACAAACAAAAATATGGGATTTGTCAAGCAGTGAGTTGAATAATGAAAGACTAAAGGGGAGAAAAAAAAATCTGATTTTAAAGAATATGATGTAATAACCTTTAGATCAGCTTGCCTGTAACTTAAACCTGATTGGCAATCATTTTTCCAAACTTAGGGAACTTTATGGAAATTGGAAAATGAAAAGGAAATAGCAGTATTGATGATAGACAAAATTACTGCTGTCAAAAAAACATTTCCATCAGTGTAATCAGGTCATGGAAAAAAGAATGAGTTAAGTTAAGGAATAGCAAAGAATGTAAGACACAGATAGACATTGTCGACAGAGCTATTGATTATAGTGATATACTGCAAGGATGTAGAAAAGCAGGGGTCATGTAGCAAAAGCAAACAGGATATAATGGAACATTTAAATTTTCACATAAATTTGAGAAGGTAAACACATCAAGAAATAGAGGAGTTTAATTTTTAATCTGTTTGAGACAAATACAGCGTAATAGAACAATGACATTGGATTTAATTCCCCACACCTGGAGTATCATTGATGGTTTCGAATCTACAATCACCAGCGATCTGTTACTTGATGCTGAATTAAACACTGCAAATGTTATATCCAAGCTGAGTAAGAGACTGTGGAACAACAGTAAACAGAGTGAAGGGATCTGATGTGATTTTGTCTCCAGCAGGATACCTAATACAACAGTGATTATGTTATCTCCAGTAACAATAAGAAACTGGATGTGGGTATTGTGGTATTAATAAATCTAACAGACATTATGACACAGTATTGGGTCAAAACATCACATTCATAGACACAGAAGTATCTGGGCTCACCTTAAGCTACTACACTACAAGAGAGAGCAGTGTGCTTCAGTTAGTATGTCATGATGTAAGGCTGAACAGTCTCCATCTGCACCATCGTATCTTCATCTTCAACAGCTTTTAGCAGGTGACAAGTCAAGGTCACCAACTCAGGGACCCTGGGGTGTGCTGATTCTATCTGCCATAATCATGAGATGGATGATGGCTGAATAACCAAAGATCACACGTATGGTGAAATGGTCACTCTGGATCATGATCTCCTGGATATCCATGCTTCCAATAAAAAGTCTGTCTGCAAGTGAGATAGTAACAAAGGCAAATATCATCACTGAGAACTGGGTACCAGTTTCTAATTGCTGTGATTTCAGGAGGTTGAGTGTATGGAAAGGCATGGGAACAGATGAGTAGAGATTGAGAGTCAGCTGTCCAAGAAGAAAAATCAAGGAAAACAAATGCCAAAAAATATTGCAACTTCTTAGTACACTGCCTTCCGCTGTATCAAATATGGAAACTGCCAGACCAGAGTGGAGCTCCTGAGGTACATCAGATAGTTGCAGTTGATCACCAAAGGTGGATATCACCTTCTTATGAAATAGAAGGTTACCCCATGTAACTATGTCCCAAATGGTTCGGGACTCTGATCTACATTTCAGCCTGAGTGTTATATTCAGAAGGTCACAGAGAAGATCCTATCCCAGTTTTGATCTGATAACACCCACTATTTTCATCTACTTCTAATGCATTATCAGGCTGAAAATCCACCATAATCTCTTGAAAGTACAACTGCAATTGAACAAATAAAATAACCCAACTACAAATACCCAATAATGAATGCGGGGTTGTGCTGTGTCCATGACCACGATTAATGCGGGGTTGTGCTGTGTCCATGACCACGATTAATTATTCTCTAATGATCTGAGGTTAACAAGATTGAAAACATTTAGCCTGAATGAGAAACATTTAAGCAATTTGTCAGCACAGAAATAAACAATTGCTGCCTCATTGAAAATTAAGTGCAAGTTGTATGTGTTGACATGTTTCCATCTTTTAATTTAAAGACTCAAGTCTGCAACAATGCAATTACTTAGCAACTGTAACATGGCCAAACTGTAGATGAGATTTATGCATATACTTAATTTGCCTTGCTTCTATCTTTTACTTATACAAACAGAAGTATGAGACTGAATAATAAAACATGTAGGCCAATGGAAACACACATTTCAGATCCCTCTGGAATTCATGTCGTTTTGGTACTTGGTGAGCTTTATTTAACACTGATCCTGCAACTGATGAATCTCAGATTATCCTTGATCATTATTGGCATGTTGAAGCAATGATTGGCTAGGGAGTCTGTGCATCTAGCTTTGCAAAAGCTGCTGTGCAGTCAGCCATTTGCTATAATAGAGTGTTAAACAGCAAAGATCAATAAAGTAGACTCCAGTACTCTTATGAGAGTAAGCCCTTGACACTTTAATGAGAGGATCTTCATCAAGTTACAGGTGAGTAGCACTGTTAGGGAACAGTAAATGGCTAAATAATTCTTGTTCAGAACAATCTGATGACATTCAGGGGAATAAATTTAATTAAGGCAAGTCTCTGGTGCAAATTAGATAGTGAGAGCTAAAACACACCTACAGACCTTGAACCCAATCAACATTGGGCATGAAATCTTTAGGAGTATCTTAATTTAGTTTACTTATCAGGGCCTCAGCAATTACAGCTAACACCCATGAGCACTGATATTTCATGTAAGTGTAAAGTTAAAGCTGCATTAAACTCCATCCAATCTGATAATGTGGAGAAGAACAGTCTCAATGGAGACAGACATGTCATGAGAACTGTTCAGAAGAAGAGTCACTGGACTTGAAACTTTAACTCTGTTTTCTCCCCACATAGCTGCCAGACCTGCTGTGACTCTCCAGCAACTTAAGTTTTTGTTCTCATATTTCCACCTGTTATAAGTATTTTGCATATCCTAAAATGGTTGGCTTCCAACTGAGGATGAGATTAAACTAAACTGTTTGGTTGAGCCTAACAGAGGTAAAACAGGCTTGACACATACTGATAATATGGTACTTTAGAGCAACGTTATAGTGATGTGTATCTGTTATGCCAAGTGCAACATTGCATTAGGATTCTTCTTTCAACATTGACTCGGAAATGCCAGTGTTGGACTGGGGTGTACAAAGTTAAAAATCACACAACACCAGGTTATAGTCCAACAGGTTTAATTGGAAGCACTTGCTTTTGGAGCGCTGCTCCTTCATCAGGTGGTTATCAAACACCTGATGAAGGACCAGCGCTCCAAAAGGAAGTGCTTCCAATTAAACCTGTTGGACTATAACCTGGTGTTGTGATTTTTTATCTTTCAACATTGTTCAACATCTTTGGTTTGACAATTGTCTCTGATCATATTGTTTTACATGTTTTCTTTTATTTTTTTTTTGCATGGAGTTTTGTTTTCTTAAATTTTCTTTGCTTGCTTTATGCTTTTTTGTGTATCTAGGTACATTGTTCATTGTGCATTTCAATTCTCCCCTTATTATCCTTATTTAATTCTTTGTCTTATTCAATGGTTGAAGGCACTATCCATTTCCCCCTACTGTTCTTTGACATTTTCCTGTACTCTATACTTCACTCTTCACATTCTGGGTTATGTGCATGAGCCAGAAAAAGCTGTTCTTTCAAAGCCTTGCACAGACTCATTCTGCAGCAGGATACACTTGTCACAACTACTTCAACCTATTGTATTACTGTTTGGAAAGTTAACCTAAACTGATCTCAAAATGCAATCATGACTGGAATTTATTCTAAGATAAGCTGGGGTGACGTGACTCTTAATGTACTCCACAAATTTTCAAGGTTCATTCTATAGGCAGTATTTTATATCCTTCCTCCATACTGCATTTGGAAGCAGGGAGGGACCCAGGGTGGGGTGGCAGCGGATAGATATCCCATTACCTTCCTGCCCTACTACATCTGTGATGGGAATGTACAGAGATGACCTGCCACCAAGTGAGAGCCTTAAATGGTCAATTTGATAACCTACTTGAGGTTCTCATTCACACTGCTAGTGTTAGGTTACTTAGTTATTATTCAGGGAGCACAACAAGGGAGTTACATTTTATTGTCAGGAGTCTCCTGGAGATGATAACCCTCATTCAAAGGCACTCCGTATTTGATTGAGGGAGATCGGACTGAGAAGAAGCCTGCTGAGTGCTCAGTGGTCCTGTGCCTCCTGTGAGCATGTTCCCTGTAGCAGCCTCTGCTCCCTAGTACTATAACTGTACAAAATAGCTGCCACCTTGTTATAGGGAGGAGTTGGCTGAGTGTTATTATCAATCGATCAGGACAGTAATGTTCTGGGAGTGCAGGTTTGAATGCTGCCATGGCAGATGGTGGAATTAAGAGTCTAATGAAGACCATAAGGCCATTGTCAATTGTCAGACTCTCCTGGTCCTTTATTGTCCTTTAGGGAAGGAAACTGCCCTCCATATCTGGTCTAGCCTATATGTGACCCTAGACCCGCAACAGTATAGTTGACTCTTAACTGCCCTCTGGAATGGGCAATAAATACTGGCCTAGCCAACGACACCCTCACCCAGTGAGTGAATTTGTTTAAAGAAGTAGATGGTAACTCTTGGAGTTGTGACTGCCTTAGCCTATGGCAGGCCACCTGATAGCCCATTAACTGCCAGGTTGAGATGTAATTCAGAAGGCTTTCCTTAAGGGAGGCTACATTATTCTCTTACCAGCTCTCTAGCCAGCAGCCAAGCCCCTCTGAGGGGAATATCCCCTGTTTCTGTTTGCTCAACATAACCGGAGGAAGTGGACACCATCTGCCAATGTGAAGTCAGTCCAAACGGCCTAACATTTTAAAGCCTAAAGAAGGAACATGTGAAAATGCAGGCCTTCAACATTTTGAAATCAATTCCATTCCTTGGCTGTTACTGACTCATTCACCTCTGTGTGGCAAGTCTACACATAACTTTAAACATATATAACATAATGTTGAGCATTGAATGTTTTCATTATATTACAATATATTGGACTGAAATCTTTCAAGGAATGGCAATCACCATCAGATTGCCATTACATTCCTACCTTTTCACCCAACAGTGGAGCTCTACTTTTCCGCCTGGGATTTCTGATGCTAGCCTCTTCGGAAAGGTGGAGTGGTTTTCCACTGGAGTCCTCCTTCATAGTGAGATGGTCAGGTGAATGCCTCTCCCTACTGCACCAGATGCTGCATTCTGTATGGTCTTCAATCAACAACACACTGATTACCTTTGAGATATTTACATACCTTTAGTGTTTTCAGAGAATAAGTGAAGTAAGTGGACAGGGTGGTTGAGACAAGTTGATAAGGGTGTCAGGGTGGAACATGGCATGGTAGATATGGTGATATGCTAGATAGGGTACCAACTGGGTATAGCATGGAGTAGACCAGAAGGGTGAGGAATTACAAAAGGTGCCAACTGGGAATAACAGCATGCTGATTTGTGGGTCAGAAGTAGGATGGTTAGCATAGGAAGCATTGTGTGAGATGGCTGAATAGTCAAGTGGGATGCCAACTGGCAAGAGGGATAGGGAGGCAGGGTTGTGGGATGGCAGGCCTACAGCTTGGAGGGAAAATTTGCAAATAAAACATGTGTGGAAGAGATGGTAGGATAACAAATAAAACATGTGTGGAAGAGATGGTAGGATAATTAGGACCTGAGGTCAGGTATGGGAGGCACTTGAGACAGGAAGGATATTGGTAGTGGAGGGAAGATAGTAGGTCATGAGAAGTCAGAAGGTTATGGGGGCACAGGCAGAGAGAGATGGAGCAGAGTCAAATGGACCAAGCACATTTGGTCAGGCAGCCTCAGGGTTAATGCTCAAAACATCAACTCTCCTACTCCTTGGATGCTGTCTGACCTACTGTGCTTTTTCCAGCGCCACATATTTCTTGAGCCTGGCTCTCCAGCATCAGCGGTCCTCACTTTCTCCTTGGGAATATGGGAAAATGAACAAAAACCAGAGGGTCGAGGGTTCAGAGTAACGTTGGTTGCAGACAGTCTGCAGGGGATCATGGAGAATTGGAGTGTAGGGTAGGGAGGTCAACTCAGTAGAGTCAGTATGTTCAGTTGTATGGTTACCAGGAATTAGACATGGGTTTTAATCTAAAATTTCCTGGGTAACTATCAAGTCAGTAAGTGCAATCTCTCCCAGGTCTGACTGTAGCTCAGACATTTTTATAGTCCTGGGAAGTTGGGGATTTGCCCTTGAAAGTCTAAACATCCTGGACAAACCCAATGAAATCAGTGCTTTGGGACTCCCAAGGGCTCCCAATGAGTATCTTTGCGGTTATCCAGAGTCTGGAAGATCTGTGCCATTATAGCTAGCCAATCTGAAGAGGACATTTCCAACAACTGGTTCTGACTGATTTGACTATATTGATATATTGTAATACACCATATGATTTTAAATATTAATGTGAATGTACAAAAATATTATAGCTTCCTTTTCAGATTCAGGACCCTAGTTCCAGAATCAATTACTTCACTTTCCATCTTAGTGAAGAACTCTATATCATGGCATGGTCACTTCTCCCTGAGGAGTCTCGTACAAAGGTAGATTGTCAATTATTCCTTTCTCATTATACTACCCAGCCTAGGATAGCCTGTTCCCCTGTTTCTTCAATGTATTGATTCAGAAAACCATACCAGGAATTCCTCCTCTGATATTATTCCCAATTTAATTTGCCCCATTTATATGCAGATTAATGTCATCTATAATTACAGCTGTCTCGTTATTGTTGTATTTCTAATTCTCTGTTAGAGATGTCTTCCTAACATTTCCATTGCAGTTTGGGGGAATTGATATAGAACTCCCACTATCATTTTCTGTCCTCTGCTATTTTCAATCTCTATCTGCACAGATTCTACTTCACTGGAACTAAGATCCTTCCTCACTATCGTGGTTAATTTCCTCTTTAGAGCTGTGTATATAATATCTCCAAAACACTCATCATTCTCAATAGCTAGTTTACTGTATTAAACTAGTAATAATATTTCATAGAATCCCTACAGTGTGGAAACAGGCCCTTCAGCCTAAAGACTAACCTATCCCCCTACCATGCTACATTTATCCCAGACTAATCCACCTAACCTACACATCCCTGAACACTAAGGGTAATTTGGTATGGTCTATTTACCTAACCTGCACATCTTTGGATTGTGGGAGGAAACCGGAACACCCAGTTACTTTGAATATGTGCAAACTGCATACTGGCAGTTGCCTGAGGCAGGAATTGAACCCAGTCCCTGGCACTGTGAGACAACAGTGCTAACCACTGAGCCACCATCTTATGAAACTTTTGAATTATATTTTTAGCAGTTTTTAATTTAAGAAGAAACCAAAGCCCTTTTCCGCTAACACCATTTTTATCTTAACAAGATAATGGACCTATGACACTTTATCACTAAAACTTGATTCTCCTAGATTCTGCATTACCGGTCTCTGCTTCCCTTGTAATAAATCTACATGCACTAATCAAAATCTAGTCATACAATAGGATGACCAAGCAGCAGAACAATGAACCCTTCTTTTTATTGTGAACTATAATCTCCTCAATGCCTTGTTGTGCAATTCTCCTATCTTAAATCAAGAAAAGTTAATTTTTCAATCATATGCAGCACCTAACTTTAAGTGTTTTACTTTATCATTGGCAGCACAGATAACTGCATCATGCTTTGCCTTCATTAATTCAGCAATCCCTCACAATTAATCTTTTACACTCCACGTATTTGGTTCCTTTTTTTGTATGTAAAGGAGGCACAGTTAAAGCATTCCTGAATATGCGCCAGAAGCTTTGTCACATTGCAGGATTTTTTTGCCCTGGAAGAGACATCCATAACATTGGCACTTCCTGTGAGATCCTTCAGGTACGTCTGGTCAATTTGCGCTACCCTTGAAGTAGCTGTGGAGGGGTTGACACTGTCACATATCTCCTGCTGGAATATGCCTTTGGAAAGGAAGTCTGGAGAAATATGGATTTGTTTTTTGTCAGGGTTCGTACTGAGCAGCTCCGTGACGCAGGACTCTATGCTCTAAAATCTGTTCCCCGGGACACGCACTGAGACAAAGAGCAGCTGTGCCTGGGAGACCATCAACTCAGTGAAAGATGTTCTTTGGTCTGCCTGAAACTTGGTCTTCCAGAATAAAGTTAACCTCAACAGTGTTGCAGACTGGCACATTCCAAGGTCCAGGACTAGTGCTGAGAGGTGCACTAAAGCCTGGGGTAGCTGCCACCATGGCGCAGTGGGAATAGACCACTGTTTGAAGCCTTTCTACTGAAATTAAATGGGGGTCGTTCAGTTATTGAGCCTTCTTAGTGCCTTGAATGGATGAAAATATAACCTTCTATGTGTAGGAAAGGTCTTTGGTTTATTTTGATAAAGTCAAACTCCAATGTTTGTTGTTTACTTGATATGCTAATATACAGAACCAAATTGCTTTGACTATGCACATATAATGAATAAAGTATACTTTTGAAATTAAAGACATTCATAACATGGCCAAATAGGTTGATTGTCAACCTGTAAAACAGTCCTCACAGGCAACAAGATTGAGAGAATTTACTAGTCAGCCATCCCGTGAAAGATTAGCCCAGACTTTTTTTATGGGAAAAAGATGTCTCAGTGGAAATCCCTGATACAGATCCTGGAAAAGGACAAGCGATAAGATATACAGACCAGCAAAAGAAGCCTTTTTTTTTTGGATTTAACAGTTTGGCTGCAGAGTCAGACTGTTAGCTTGACAGTCGACTCTGCGCTCCTCAAAACAAAAATGGGCTCCTTGAAATTAACAGCTGATAAATGTGATTGCTGCTGAGGTGTTTGTAATAACTATTATAAAAGTTCTGAGTAATATGAGGCACTGTTTTTGACAAATGGTTCAACTTTCAACATTTTGTTGATAGAACAGTGTTAGATTAGAATCCCAAAACATGGGTTAGTAGGAATGTAGAATAAGAGACCTGGTATGACAGGTCTGCTGAGTAAGCAATGATCTTTGTTTTTTTTTTCTAACCTATACATTATCGTAGACACAGATGGGCTTACGCTGCTCATGCATGGAAATAGCAAAACACCCTTTTTAAAAACTACATTCTGCCTCCTCACATGAAAGTATTAGTTTCCTTTTTTTTGGAACACAGGAGAAGGCATGGAGGCTTGTGAGGTTGTGTATGTATAGAAAAAGGGGTTCCAATGTAATACCTCATGTTCCATGACTAATAAAGATATATTTTTGGTCATGAGCACTGGGGACATCATTTGCAATATAATAAAACCATTTCTGTTGGGTATTTATTGAACAATGTCATTGTATTGAAAATACTTCCCCAAATTAGGGTGCAGTAGCTAACATAAAAGCAATGTACTGGGGATGTTGGAATTCTGAAAGGAAACTTGAAAATGCTGGAACAATTCTGATGAAAGGTCACAGATCTAAGATGTTAATTCTGTTTCCCATACTGCAAATGTTTTAACTAAGCTGTCAGGTGTTTTGTGTGCTTGTTGTGATTGGTAATACTGTCTGCCTATTGAAGGCAAATTTAAATTATTTATCATTTGTAATCCAATTGGAAGTGCATGAAATTGACCCCATTCTAAGTACAATGGCTGTGCATTGTCAGTGGTGAGCTGAAGGATAATTAAACCATGTGACATTGGCTCAAGTTGTCTAATATTCAGAAACCTTTTGACTCAATTCATGTTGCTGATGTACCCTGGGACACTGAAGAAGTCCCAAAGTAAGCAAATCAACAATATTTACCCAAAAAATTTAAACTTCCAATGGCCAGTTTAGCACACCCCAGGCTGCTCCATGATCACAATATCAGTGGAATCAGATGACCAGAAACATGCCAACATGAGCTGTTTACCCTATACTTACCTTGATTTTTACCTGATTCGCTTTCAGCTTTTCATAGTATGTTAAAGCACACCATCATCCACAGCAATGTTCATCCCATCACAGAAAACATTTGACCTCTCCCTTTGCCAATAAATAACCGACACAGTACACCAGCTACAACCTGACCAAGGCTTTAAATGCCCTCAAATCATGAGGAAAAAAAGGGGTGAGGCTTTGCTGGAATAATGACTGGCAATTTACCTTGCAATGTTATCCCTTTTGGTATTGGTACTAGAAGGTGTCTGTTTAAACTGATAAATAAACAAGCTAAATTATGATCAGTGGTCGGTGCACTTCCTCTGGTGTCGGAAAGATATGGCCCATTTCCAGAAACTTTGGGGATTTGTTGAGGTTTTGAGATAATACACACAATGTATTCAAGCTATTCATTTATTCAAAATAGACTTAAAACATAATACATTTTGATTTAGATAAGGATATGCCTTCATGTTGTAGAATTGAGCACAAATATAATTATTCTACAATACTGGAGCAAGACACTGGACTTTTCTAACATCTAAAATACTGGGCAAAAGCCTGAGCTCAGGCTGAATAAAATACTGTACACAGGGAGTGATAATGATTTCAATCTTGGGGCCATTGTTCAGCCTGAAAATCTAATTTACACTTTCACACTAAGTGAACAATTAACCAGAACTAACACTGAAACTGACTTTTACACCTTGGACTAGCCAGCCCAGACATTAAAGAACCTATATAGATACCAGACGTTCAACTTCAACATTCAGTGAATGTTGGGTAATCACCTTCAATCCAAATGCTTTTACACATACTCTTAACTGTCAGAAAGCCAATGACTGTGAAGGTAAGAGACCCACAATCAGTATAATTGCAGGCCTGGATCTCACCTAAAGAGCTATCCCCAGAAGAAAGATCCCCTGGCAGCTATTCTCAGGAGATATTCCAGACAGCAATCTCCAGGAGAAGAATACCAACAGCTAATTCCAGTGGCTATTTCCAGGAGCTACCTCCAGAAGGGGAATCCCAACAGCAATTCTAAAACTACCAACACAGGTCTGTTCTGTACCAGGGAGACCGACAGCAACTGACCATGACCAGCAGACCTAAGAACTGACAACCTCCAAAATCCACCGACACCACAAGGACCTCAGTCACATCCTGAGGTGAAAACCAGCCTGCAAAGCCACCAGAAAGAAAGGAAAGTCAGGTACTCACTTGATAAATGCAATACACGTCCTACCGCATCAGCGGACTCAGCCCAGACTGAAGACCTACACCATCCAAAGTCTTCATCGAGGCACCGGGTATGGCAAACAGGAACAGCCACCTGTACTTTAAAATTTCGATGTTCCCAGTGTTGAGCTTAACCCTCTGAGACCCTAAAATTTCCAACCTAGCCAGCAGGGAAGGAAATGTGGGTAGTGACAGTACAGGGAACCCCAAGCATAGGAAGCCTGATCAAATCTGCTATAAAACTTCAAATAGTGTTAAACCTGTGTTTAACTTTAATAGTGTATTTAATTACTGTCCTCTGTATAGTTTGTGTTAATTTCACTGTTTTTGCATTTGCCTGTGTGTCTTGTGTCATACTTACCTTTTGTATTTACATAAATGCAGATATTCTTTTGGTGTGAAACAGCTGTCTACTGCCTTCTTCATTTCACATTCCCTCAATACATCCATGCCCAGAACTATGGACCTGGGTGTGATTTCAATCACCTAAAATTGGCAAATTACTGGTCACAAACCAGAACCCTACAGTGTTCACCTGTCAGTACCTGGTTTACAAAACCTGAATGTTGAAAAAAATTCAGAAAATCAATCAAATCTCCAAGACAACAGAAACATTCATCCTAGAGGTAACATAATACTTCACCTTAGCAGACTTGCTCTCAAATATAGCATAATTTTAGCTCAATTCTTTACCTTTTTGTTTATTACAATGGTAAGTTCATGGTGGAACGTTGGATTCTTAGATAGTCAAATTTCTGCTACTTTATGTGTTGATTTATTCGAGATTGCCTAGAGCACTAAACACTATTCTGAGCTACTTACAAAGGTAATTGAGTTTCAAGGTAAGACTCCAAATCACAGAATTGCTCATCTTTCTTCCAACTCCAATGAATTCATCAGCAGCTGGAGAAAATGATAGATCGGAAAGATATTCATGCATATAATTAACCTGCACACATAAAAATTACTTAATTGTGCATTGCCACATTGGTTTGACTCCAAAATTATCCCCTATTTCTTAGACATTTGATTAAAAATTAGCAATGAATTAACAAGCCATTTCTTTTTTTCAGATCCTGCACGTTAATAAAATGCTTCAAAGCTTTTTGAGGCTAAAAGCTATATGTGCCGATCAATAAGCAAATAGCAATATTATTTCTTTGCTATCAATGTCTAACACTATCCGACATTGCCATCTACAGGCAATTTTGATAAACAATGCAATAATCTGACAAACTCAAATTATTTTCATTCCAGTGAAGCAAAATGTTTCAAAATTTTGAGTTTCTGATTTTTTTAATAAAGTTTATTTAAAGTACTATAATATTTAGGTCATTGATTGTAGGTGAATCTGTTTTTTTAGATTCCTTACAGTGTGGAAACTGGCCCTTCAGCCCAACCAGATCACACTGACCCTCCGAAGAGTAACCCACCCAGACACATTTCCCTCTGACTAATGCACCTAATACTATGGGCAATTTACCATGGCCAATTCACCTGATCTGTGTATCTTTGGACTGTGGGAAGAAACCGGAGCACCCGGAGGAAACCCACACAGACACGGGGAGAATGTGTAAACTCCACGCAGGCAGTCACCCGAGGCTAGAATCAAACCTGGGATCCTGATGCTGTGAGGCAGCAGTGCTAACCACTGAGCCACCATGCCACCCCAAGGAGTTGTGTATATCGGACTCCATTCTTCATTATATTATTTTATGCAATAAAAAAGTTTTGAAAATATACTTTTACTGCTTATATCTTGTACAAATGTCAGGCATACCTTGGATATGATAGCCTGGCTGATGCTGTTGGTTTGCAGACTCCAAACATATCTGTGCTGTGCATATGCCTGAGAAATGTAATCACCCCTTGAAGGCCTCATATTGCTCATTAGCACAACTAGATCTTCAGGCAGGAGAAGACATCTACTGCACCCAATCCAGGGTCGATGGCAGCAATTTTCAATTGCACTGTACTTTGGGATTCAAATGCTGGAAGGCAACACTGATTGCATTTTGCAGAGCTGTTGCAAGCTCCGTTTTGTTAATCATATAACCCAAACCTTCCTCTTCCTTTCTTATACTGTTGACCTCATCAGCTCTGAGCTCTTAACGTGCCCATTCAATTCTTTCAATAAAAACTAAATCTCCCATCTAAAAACCCTCAGCCCCAGGCCTACAGCTTTGCTACATCAATCATTGTGTGACACTGATTACTGTATCTCTGTTCAAACCTTGAGTGAATATCATATTTTTCTATTCTGGATATTGAACATCTCATTTTTCTTACCTTGTCATAATTTCTCAACTGGCTTATCATTGATTACGTTATTCAACAGCTGGGAAAATACTTCCCAGCGTTTTTGTGGGTCACACTCTGTGTGGCAGATTCAGTAATCAGGCAGGTCTGTAGTAATTCAGAGTACTGGCAAGAATTGAATAGGCAGCTTGGCTCAATAATGGAACTTTGATCCACAAAGCATTTCATTGGAAGCTAGAACTCTTTCCACTTCATTTTAAATAGCCTTGTACTAATCGATATATGGAAACTTCCACACTGCTTGTCCTAACCAGAGATGACTAGTGCTTTGAGTTTGAAAGTTCATTATACTCTCGGTCCACACATGGGCATGGATGATGAGGTTGCTGATGTAATAACACCCTCTTTTTTTTTCATTGTGAAAAGTAGCCATTGCTTTGGGTTGACGTATTTACAATCTGTGGGTCAAATAATGAGCGATTCTTTAGATATTTTGCTTAGTTTGCTTGTAAAATTGACACAATTGATTGGAAATTGTGTCTGACAATGATCCTCAGTGTTGTTTGGAAGAGTTTTCAAATTTAATAAGATTGAATGGGTTATACTAAAGTTCCATTGTACAATCCTGCTTCAAATGGTGCAAATTGGTAAGTGTGCTGTTATTAAATAAATCCTGGATGCAAACTGGAAGGAATGGCAAACATCATTGAATCTCAAACTGGTAGCTTTTTTTGTTTATTTATCATGACATGCCTCATATTACCAGAGGTGGAGCCCCAGTTGATTTCTTTCTTTAAAGGCAACTAGAAGGTGTTCCTCATTGCTGAAGCCACATTTAGCACAGTCAGTAGAAGAAAACAATCTAAATAGAGAATCAGGATATGGGTCGAATGAGAGAAAAGTATCCAGAGTTGGACTGGAAGGTTAGGATGAAAAAACATCTTCGTAATTGGTGAAAATGAGTCATAAAAAGATGTCAACCTCACATATATTTAGTTAAAATGTTTGGCAGTGAAAATTTTACATTTGTACATGTAGATCTTGTTTCATTTTCAGAGAATGATGAAGAAGAAGGGAATTGGGAAGTATAAATGAGTTTGAAGAAATGGGTAGTTGTGATATGGGTAGAGTACTAATAGTCAAAGGGAAGTTGTGTCTGAAATCAGGTCACAGCTGAGTCCAAGTCAGAGAGTTACATATGATGAAAGGGAAAATTCAATTGTAAGTAAAGGGCAAAATCATTACTTGTTAGAGAAGACTTCTCAGTCTCAGGACAAGATGGATAAATATCCTTCCCTAAGTTCTGAAAGTTTAAGTCAAGAAAGAAGATATTTTATTAGGAATATGAAACAAGTAGTTAAGTTATATTTGTAACTAAATCAATATAAAAGATGTACATTGGTAATGTAGAATTTTGAACTAATGCAACATGTTCATTTTGAAGGAAGAAATGCATTTGCACTTTGTTGTGGCCATTTGTTTACATGTATCAGTGTCACATTGATAGTGTGCCTATGCTCTGGACTAGGAGACCTGGATTCAAGTCCTACCTACTCTAGATGTGTGTCACAACATCTCTGACAGATTGATTGAGAATGTTCCCATGTATATAACAGAATAAACAAATTCAGTTCAGTGTGATTTAACATGTGCTGTGCAATATTTAGACTTTTCTGAAAATATATCACAATTGGAAGACATAAATGAGAGTACTGGAGTAAAGCGTGGCTATTCAGTGTTGAATAAACTGACTGAGGTCCTAATGGATGTCCTTATATTTATGAAAACTTTTACTAAATTATATACAGAGGGATTGCTTTTCTTTGTATTGGAAGATCCAATAATATAATATAATTGTTAAGGAATTAAACAGAGATTTCAAACTAAATTTCTTTTACCAAAATGTAGTAAGAATATCAAACTCCACATGGAATGGTTGAGGTGACTAGCATTAAATAACCATATAGTAGTGAAAGGGTTAGCAGGTTGGATGATAGAGTTACAGGAGGAAAGATGGAAGAAGGATAGAGTGAAACATAAATGTCAATGTTGACTTGCTGGGACAAGTTCCAGAACGGCATATTCTTTCACTTTTGCATAGTGCTATGTAAGTCTACTTGAACCATAACATTGTCTCGATCACTTCTGACAATACTATGGCTTTAAGAAATGTATTTTGTCATGGTTTGTTTACCTCTGTTACAGGTAAAAGCTGGGGTTCTCTTTCTGCTGTTAGAATTGCATATAAGACAATCTATTTTATTGAATTTGCCTTTGCCAATGGTGTGTTTGTGGGATGTTACTATATTGAAACAGTTAATTAATAGCAGTTAATAGATATGTAAATGTTAAGTATTTCAATAGAGTTACAGTTAAACTAATTCTTTTCCTTTATTTTGTCTGTATTTTAACTGAAGTGTAAACATAAAGGGTGTTTTACTTACAGTCGAGTGGCTTCACCAATTGAATTGCGTCTGGAATGCAATGCCTGACACTTACTTTTAAATAAGAAGTAGTTAGGGTCTAGGCTATCTTCCTGGAGGCAGCAGGAGAGGTCACGAAGTCACTAGGAAGCAGCAGAAACTGTCAGGATATGTGAGTATACAGTATAAAATACTTACTTTTAGGTACAGCGTTCTTCAGTTCCTGGAGGCAGTCAGAAAGGTTACGAGGTTACATATTTGCTTTATCCAAAACACTACTCAGGTATGTCTCCCACCCATTCCCCCTTCCTCTAACCAAAAGAAATGTTCTGTGCGTCAGTTGGTAAGGTGCCAAGTGTTTTCTTTCATGTTTCACTTTTGCAGCGGTCTATTTGAGAATTTAGAGTAGTGGGAATGGAAGTTAGGGCAATTGAATGTCCCTCCTGCAATGTGTGGGAGGTTAAGGGTCACCTCTAGTGTCTCTGCTGACTTCATTTGTGGGAAGTGCAGCCAACTCCAGCTCCTCAAGAACTCTGTTAGGGAACTAGAGCTGGAGCTGGATGAACTTCGGGAGGCTGAGGGGGTTATTGAGAGGAGTTACAGGGAAGTAGTTACTCCACAGCCATATGAAGAAGGTAGATGGGTTACCATCAGGGATTTCAATGTTATGACCCTTTCAGCGACATGATTAGAGGAGGGACAGGAATGGTTGATGCAGACTCCTAGATTTAGACATTTCAGTAAGAACAGAGAAGATGGTAAAAGAGAGGGGGGGTATGGCATTGTTAATCAAGGGTAGTATTACAGCAGCTGAGATAAGTTTGAGGACTCAACCACTGTGGTAGTTTGGGCTGAGGTTAGAAACAGGGAAGGAGAGGTCACCCTGTTGGGAGTTTTCTATAGGCCTCTGAATTGTTCCAGGAATGTAGAGGAAAGGATAGAAAAGATGATTCTTGATAGGAGCAGGAGTAACAGTGTAGTTGTTATGGGGGCCTTTAACTTCCCCAATATAGACTGGGAATACTATAGTTCAAGTAGTTTACATGGGCCAGTTTTTGTTCTATGTGTGCAGGAGGGTTTTCTGACACGGTGTGTAGATAGACCAACAAGGAGCAATGCAATATTGGATTTGGTACTGGGAAATTAACCCGGCCAGGTGTTAAATTTGGAGGTAGATGAGCATGTTACGATAGTGACCACAATTTGGTTATGTTTACAATAACAATGGGCAAGGATAGGTATATACCACAGGGAAAGAGGTATAACTGAGGGAAAGGTAATTATGATGCATTTAGGAAAAATTTAGGATGCATAGGATGGGGAAGGAAACTGCAGGGGTTGGGCACACTTGAAATGTGGACCTTATTCAAGGAACAGCTACTGCATGTCATTTATAAGTATATGTCTATTAAGTAGGGAAGTAGTTGTCAAGAGAGAGAACCATGGTTGAAGTTGAAGCTCTTGTCAAGAGGAACAAGAAGCCTTACGTAGGATGAGGTGTGAAGGCTCAGGTGGGGGGATTGAGACTTATAAGTTAGCCAGAAAATATCTCAAGAGAGGGTTAAGAAGAGCCAGGAGGGGACATGAGAAGTTGTTGGCAGATAAGATGAAGGAAAACCCTAAGGCTTTCTTAGGGATAGTCAACAAGGTTTTGTGAAGGGTAGGTTGTGCCTCACTAATCTTATTGGGTTCTTCGAGAAGGTGACAAAACAGGTGGATGAAGGTAAAGCGGTTGATATTGTGTATATGGATTTCAGTAAGGTGTTTGATATGATTCCACATGGTAGGCTATTGCACAAAATACGGAGTTTCGGGATTGAAGGTGATTTAGTGGTTTGAATCAAAAATTGGTTAGCTGAAAGAAGACAGAGTGTGGTGGTTGATGGGAAATGCTTATCATGAAGCTCAGTTACCAGTGGTGTGCTGCAAGGATCTGTTTTGGAACCACGGCTGTTTTTCAATTTTATAAATGATTTGGATGTGGGCAAAGATGCGTTAGTAAATCTGCGGATGACTCTAAGGTAGGTAGAGTTGTGGATAGTGTGGAAGGAGTTATGGGTTACAGAGGGACATAGATAAGATGCAGAGATGGGCTGAGAAGTGGCAAATGGAGTTTAATGCGGAAAAGCATGAGGTAGTTCACTTCGGAAGAAGTAACAGGAATACAGAGTACTGGGCTAATGGTAAAATTCTTGGCAGTGTAAATGAACAGAGAGATCTCGGTGTCCAGGTGCATAAATCCCTAAAAGTTGCCACCCAGGTTAATAAGGTTGTTAAGAAGGCATATGGTGTGTTGGCTTTTATTGGTAGTGGGACTGGATTTTGGAGCCACATGGTCATGCTTCAGCTGTACAAGACACTGGTAAGGCAGCACCTCAAGTGTTGCATACAGTTCTGGTCACCACATTATAGGAAGGACGTGGAAGCTTTGGAAAGGGTTCAGAGGAGATTTACTAGGATGTTGCCTGGTATGGAAAGAAGGTCTTACGAAGAAAGGCTGAGGGAACTGAGGTTGTTTTCTTTGGAGAAAAGAAAGTTGAGAGGTGACTTAATTGAGACATGTAAGATGATCAGAGGATTAGATAGCGTGGACAGTGAGAGCCTTTTTCCTCGGATGGTAAAGGCTAACACGAGGGGACATAGCTTTAAATTGAGGGGTGATAGATTGCGGATAGATATCAGAGGTAGTTTCTTTAATCAGAGGGGCATGGAACGGCCTGCCTATAACAATAGTAGACTCACCGACATTAAGGGCATTTAAATGGGCATTGGACATACATATGGATAATAATGGAATGGTGTAGGTTAGATGGGCATCAGATTAATTTCACAGGTCGGCACAACAGCGAGGGCCAAAGGGCCTGAACTGTGTTCTATGTTCTGTGTTCTTAATGTATTTTGATGGGGTTTGATCTGGTCTATAACATTGTCTCTGAAAATCCTGATTTTCCTATTCTGTAAAGTATATTATTCTTTTTCTGTGCTGAATGATGTTATTGTGACTTGTTTCTGGGAAAATACAGTGAAAAGTGTTTTGTCGCCACAACCTGGCACCATTTTGAAAAGCATGCTCATATTGCCCCTTCTCCGCCTCCTGCTCTGAACATGCTCACATTGTCCCTTTTTAAAGATGTGATGTAAGCACATATTAATCAATTGTCCAAGAGTACATTAAGGAAGTATCAAGATGGAAATAGCTCAAAAAGCTGTTACAAAGAAGTAATGCCTGCATTAAAAGCAGATTTCATGAGGGCTGTTATTCTTACAATAAACCAAGTTTAGCCTTCAATTATTCTATATCTAACATGTAGAATTCACATTTGTGGTTGAGATATTTACAATAGATTTGGGTCAGGAGAATATCTATCCATTCAATTCTCCATAACCATTAAGTTTCTTATTGGTTTTTAGTTGAACTGTTGTGCTAAGTGACTCGAATATAAATAAAAGGATCTAAAAAAAGGACGGAGTATTGACCATTCCCACATTGATATTCCAAAATCATGTTGTTTCTTCATACAATGGAAACCGCATAAAGATGACTTTTAGAAATTTCATCTGAGTGATTTGTTTAATTTCTCAGGACAAAATTATATTTCT
Source organism: Chiloscyllium plagiosum (assembly GCF_004010195.1). Lineage (NCBI taxonomy): Eukaryota > Metazoa > Chordata > Chondrichthyes > Orectolobiformes > Hemiscylliidae > Chiloscyllium > Chiloscyllium plagiosum. The sequence continues at coordinate 24,622,351 of NC_057732.1, forward strand.
CACAATAGTTATCTGCTCTGCAGAGGCAACACCCATATTGAGCTGTGCAGTACACAGTGTACAAAAGGCGTGAAATTTTCACCAAATAACATTATACCTTAGAAGGAAATCAGAAATATCAGAAGTTAACAACAGTTAAAAATTCGCACCTATCTGTCCCAAATAAAAGATAAAATCTGACCAATGTTTCAATTAACTTCAAGATTAATATACAGGTTGTTTTCATGCGTTGTCTGAATTGATGTTATTTTGCTGAAAAATGAAGCTACTTACTTAAGCTAATTATTATGTTGTAATTAACCAGACAGAGCAAGGAAAAAAAAATGAATTAAATTTTAATTTGGTTGTTAATAGTTTTTTTTGTTAATAATGAAATATGTGGGTTTGAAACCTGTACTGTTTGTCTCCATACCTTAGATAAGCAGATCATGTACAAAGTATTTATATGGCATATTTATATTTGAAGAATGTTATTGTTTACATTTTCTCTAAAGCATATTTATCATCAAGTGGGAATAATGACTGAAGATGTTTAAAGTTGTACTCACATTTTAGTTTTGCTCTTCACAACAACGTTAAACATATTTAGAGTAAAATGCAGAATTATTTGTTATAGAGGTTGCGACTTCCTCTTTCAAGCAGCTCCACTTTAATTCCAAAAAAATTTACTCTAAGATGCACGCATACAATAACTGGCATTGATGAAAAGTAAGATTGTTTTGCATCTTCACTACGTTTAAAGTATAGGCACACTTAAATTTAACTGGTACATAAGAACAAAATAAGAAAATAAGGACATAAGAACAAGGAGCAGGAGTAGGCCATCTGGCCCTTTGAGCCTGCTCAGCCATTCAATAAGATCATAGCTAATCTTTTTGTGGACTCATCTCCCCTTACCTGCACTCTCACGGTATCCCTTAATTCCTTTATTGTTAAAAGAAAAATCTATCTTAGCTTTAAAAACGTTTTCTGAAATAGTGTCAACTACTTCACTGGGCAGGGAATTCCATAGATTCCAACCCTTTGGGTGATGATGTTGCTTCTCAGTTCAGTCCTAAATCTGCTCACACTAATTCTGAGGCTATGCCCTTTTGTCCTGGTTTCACCTGCCAGTGGAAACATCCTCTCTATTTCTATCTTATCTATTCCCTTCATAATATGACATGTTTCTATAAGAAACCCCCTCATTCATCTAAATTTCAATGAATATGTCAGTCTACTCAGTCTCTCCTCATAAGCCAACTCCTCAACTCCGGAATCAACCTAGTGAACCTCCTCTGGATCCTCTTCAGTGCCAGTACATCCTTTCTCAAGTAAGGAGACCAAAACTATACTCAGTACTCCAGGTGTGGCCTCACCAGCACCCTGTGCGGCTGCAACATAACCTCCCTGCTTTTAAACACAATCCCTTTCGTAATGAAGGACAAAATTCCATTTGCCTTCGTAATTACTTGTTATACCTGCAGACCAACCCTCTGTGATTCATGCACAAGGACACCCAGGTCCCTCTGCATAGCAGCATGCTGCAACTTTTCACCATTCAAGTAATAATCCTTTTTACTGTTACTCCGACCAAAATTGATGACTTCACATTTGTTAACATCGTATTCCATCTGCCAAATCTTTGCCCAATCACTTAAAGTATCTATTTTCCTCTACAAAGTTTCACAGTCTTCTGCACACTTTGCTCTGCCACTCATCCTTGTGTCATCTGCAAACTTTGACACAATACACGTGATCCCCAAATCCAAATCATTATATAAATTGTGAATAATTGTGGTCCCAAACTGATCCCTGAGGCACACCACTAGTTACTGATTGCCAACCAGAATAGCATTCATTTATCACCATTCTTTGTTAGTCAACCAATCCTCTATCCATGCTAATCTCTAACACTATGCATCTTTATTGTTTGCAGCAGTCTGTTGTGCAGCATCTTGTCGAAGGCCTTTTGGGAATCTCAGTACATCACATCAACTGGGTCCGCATTGTTCAACTTGCTCATAATGTTTTCATAGAATTTCAAAAGATTTGTTCAGCATTACCTGCCCTTCATGAGCCCGTGCTGTATCTGTGCAACAGGACAATTTCTATATAGATGCTTTGCTATTTCTTCGTTGGTAATAGACTCCAGCATCTTCCCCACTCCACATGTTAAACTAACTGGTCTATAATTCCCTATCTTTTGTCTACCTCCCTTTTTAATTTTCTGTTTTTTAATCTGCTGGAAATGCTCCAAATTCCAGCGAATTTTGGAAAATTATCACCAGGGCACTTGCTATTTCTCCCGCCATCTCTTTTAATACCCTGGGATGCATTCCATCAGGGCCACGAGATTTGTCTACCCTTAGCATCATTAGCTTACCCAACACTACCTCTTCCATAATAATGATAGCTTCCAGGTCCTCACCTACCTTCGCCTCTTTGTCAATTACTGGCATGTTATTAGTGTCCTTCACTGTGAAGACTGATACAAAATACCTGTTCAATGCCTCAGCCATTTTATCATACCCCATAACTAAATGCCCCTTCTTATCCTCTGAAGGACCAATGTTTACTTTCGCCACTCTTTTTTTGTTTTATATATTTATAGAAATTTTTGCTGTCTGTCTGTATATATTGTGCTCGTTTTTTTTCTCATATTCTTACTTTTCTTTACAGCTCTTCTTCTGGCTTTCTGTTGACCTTTAATGTTTTTCCAATCTTCTAGTTTCCTGCTGTCTTGGTCACTTTTTATGCCTTCTCTTTTGGAATATTGCATGCAATTCTGGTCTCCTTCCTTTCGGAAAGATGTTGTGAAACTTGAAAGGGTTCAGAAAAGATTTACAAGGATATTGCCAAGGTTGGAGGATTTGAACTACAGGGAGAGGCTGAACAGGCTGGGGCTGTTTTCCCTGAAGCGTCGGAGGCTGAGGGGTGATCTTATGGAGGTTTACAAAATTATGAGTGGCATGGATAGGATAAATAGACAAAGTCTTTTCCCTGGGGTGGGGGAGTCCAGAACTAGAGGGCATAGGTTTAGGGTGAGAGGGGAAAGATGTAAAAGAGACCTAAGGGTCAACTTTTTCACACAGATGGTGGTACGTGTATGGAATGAGCTACCAGAGAAAGTGGTGGAGGCTGGTACAATTGCAACATTTAAGAGGCATTTGGATGGGTATATGAATAGGAAGGGTTTGGAAGGATATGGTCTGGTGCTGACAGGTGGAACTAGATTGGGTTGGGATATCTGGTCGACAAGGACGGGTTGGACCCAAGAGTCTGTTTCCATGCTGTACATCTCTGTGATTCTATGATACCCTCCCTTATTTCCTTAAACCCCATGGCAGATTACTCCTTTTCTTACAGTCCTTCCTGTTCACTGGAATATACTTTTGCTGAGCACTTTGAAAAATTGCTTTGAAAGTCCTTCACTGCTTGTCAACTATCCCACCATAAATTTTGTGTTTCCTGTCCACTTTAGCCAAGTTCTCCCTCATTCTATTGTAGTCTTCCTTGTTTAGGCACAGGACCCTGGTATTGGATTTTATCTTCACACTCTCCATCTGTATTCTAAATTCAACCACTGTGTTTGCTCCTTCTAAGACTTTCCCTAACTATGAGGTCATTCATTATTTCTGTCTCATTACACAGGACCAGATCTAGGATAGCTTGCTCCTTTGTTGGTTCTATTGCAAACTGTTCAAGAAAACTATCATGGATACACTCAACAAACTCCTTCTCAAGGCTACCCTGACCGAGCTGGTTCGACCAATCACCACATGTAGATTAAATTCCCTCAGGATAATTGCCACACCATTTTTACAGACATTAGTTATTTCTTTGTTTATTGCCCACCCCAATGTGATGTTATTATTTGGTAGCCTGTAGACCACACCTATCTGTGACATTTTCTTCTTAGAATTTCTAAATTCCACCTAAATGGATTCAATGTAATTCTCCACAGAACCTATATCATCTCTCAGCACCGCCCTGATGTTGTCCTTGAACATCAGAGCTACACCACCTCCCTTACTTTCCTGTCTGTCTTTCTGAATAGTCTGATACCCCTAGATATTTAACTCCCTGTTGTGACCATCCTGTAACCATGTCTCTGTAATGGCGACTAAATCATATTCACTAGCGATGATTTGTGCTGTTAACTCATTGACCTTGATACAAATGCTACAACATTCAGGGAAAATGCCTTTATGCAAGTTTTCTTTCCCTCATGATTTCCAACATCTCTCATAATATCTCCTGTGTTATCCTTCCTTTTTATTTCTTTCGTAGTCTGCCTTGTACTTAAACCCTCCTGAACACATGCTAATCTGCTGCTTACCTTTCTATTTACCATCATACTCCCTGTTATTTTACTGTTCCTTTTCCCCCAACTCACTAGTTTAAAGTCCTAGTGAGCAACCTATTTATTTCCAGATTGGTTCAGCTGGAGACCATCCCATCCATACAGATCCCCCACCCCACCCCCGTTCCAAAACTGATGCCAATGCCCCATGGAGTGGAATCCCTCTTTCCCACACCAATCCCTTAGCCACGTGTTTACTTCCCTAATTTTCTTATCCGTAAGCCAATTTGTATGTGGCTCAGGCAGTAATCCGGCGATTGTGACCTTTGAGAATCTGTTCCTTAATTGCTTTTTGAGTGCTTGATACTCCCCAAACTGGTCCGCCTGCTCCAACATTCTTTCAAGCCAGTCAGAGATCTCCTGCACATTGGCATCAGGCAGGCAACACACCATGCGGGATTCTTGATCCGGCTCGTAAAGGATACTATCTATTACCCCTAATTACAGAATCCCCTATAACTACCTCTTGTCTTTTTCCTTGCCCCTCTTGAATGGCCTCCTGCATCATGGTGCTGTGGTCAGCTGGCTCATCCTCCCACAGCCCTTTTCCTCATCCACACAGGGAGCAAGCATCTCATACCTGTTGGATAAGGTCAAGAGCTGAGGCTCCTCCATTCCTGAACTCAAATCCTCCTATCTACCTCACTTGCAATCATACCCTGTTCTCCCTGATCACTGATTGAATTTGAATTACTTAATCTACCAGGTGTGACTGCGTCCTTAAAAAAAACCATCCAGGTAACTCTCCCCTCCTGGATGTGCGACATTGAAGCTCAGATCCAGATCATCAACTCTGAGACAGAGTTCCTCCAGCAACCAACACTTGCTGAAGATGTGGTCACTCCAGTTCACAATGAGAACAGCCAGCTCCCACATCATACAGCGGCAGCACATCATCTGCCCAGCCACCTCTGCTTAGTTAATTACTTTAATTTATATAAATTTGAGTTAATTAATTTCTAATATTTCTTTGCTATCCTCTTTATCAAATAATAGATAAATAAAAAAGAAATATTTTTACCAATCACATGATTAAAAAGAAATAGAAAAACTTTACCTTATCAACACACTACAGTCTTTTGTTTTGGTTAGAGGAGGAGGCAGGGTGGAAGACATTAAACACATAGTGTCTCGGGTTCAACTGGTGCCCAAATATATCAGTTCACTCACCTTCCCAGAGTGCAATTCGACCATTCCCACTGCTGCTGCAAAATGGAGGCTGCTGACTCTCGAGATAAGTCCTTCATAGAGTGAATTTTATCTTCCCAGCAGCCTCCTGGTCCTTGCTCTCACCGCTGCTGCTGCAAAATTAGAGATTGTCATACTTTAACAACCATAAAGAAATTGCCCTTGCTTCATTCCTTTAGATTAAATGTGCAAAACAAGATTGAGGCCATGTGAAAAACATGTTACAGTGCAGGAAATGCTATTACATCTTGACTGCACAACACTCCCTGGCATTACAGACCCAAGTTAGTAATTGCCATTAGTTTTGACTTCTGTTCTCAAAACCACAAAATCACTTCAATTACGATCACGAACTGAGGTGATCCTTTATTAGCAAACAGTTATTTAGATAATAGAGTCACTTTACAGAAATCAATGTGTTAACTTCCCTATACTTGCCAACATTTTAATCTTCCATAAATTTAACACAGACAATTTTGAAAATGTGGCTTTGGTCAATGAGAACATAACAAGATTATGCTCATCTGAATGAATACAGACAGTACAGAAGTTTTTAAAGGGAGAAATTATGTACATTGTTACAATCAGTTGAGAACAGACATATCGACTCCCCTCTTTTCATTCACCCTGCTTAGCCACAATAAATAATTAATGATCTTTTTAGCATGCTGCAACATCTCACTCCAATTAAAATGTAGTTAACTACTTGACAAGAAACATTAAGGAGTCAATTTCAAAGCTTTTCTTGAGGGAAGAAAGAAATTGTATTATTTATTAACCCTGAGAAAAATAATAGAGACGACATCAAAGTATAGCTGCAAAGTTAAAAAGAGATAGTGCCCATTACAGTTGGGATTGTTTTTAAAAATGCAGTTTAATGTCCAGAAGGACGATTGGAGACCGTGGTTTGTTGGTGTTGCCCTGGATCATCATTAACTGAATATTACAGATGTCTTTGAGTCCCCAACGTTTGGATATTTCTCAAATTTATATTGTCAGTGGTGGCTTTGTTCATTCTGTGGGTGAGCAAGACAGAAAGAGAGACAGCATTTTCCAGTTCTGATTTTACAAATCCATCTCCATGGCAGTTGGATGAAATATAGCTCTTTGTGTATTCTGAGGTAATTGTTTCTAGATAGTTGCGAGTGATCCTTCATCTCAATATGTGAAACATCCTAAAGGTATAAATTTAAAAATAGAAGATTTAAGTTTCATCAAACCTTCAGTCTCTTTTCAGAAAACTATTGATGTCGATTTGTTAATATTGTTCACATTGTTTATTACAAAGCAAATCTTAGCAGGTCTTATATGCTTAAGGGTAAGGTCCTAGGGAGTGTTGCTGAACAAAGCCACCTTGGAGTGCAGGTTCACAGCTCCTTGAAAGTGGAGTCGCAGATAGATAGGATAGTGAAGAATGCGTTTGATATGCTTTCCTTTATTGGTCAGAGTATTGAGTACAGGAGTTGGGAGGTCATGTTGCAGCTGTACAGGACATTGGTTAGGCCACTGTTGGAATATTGTGTGCAATTCTGGTCTCCTTCCTATCGGAAAGATGTTGTGAAACTTGAAAGATTCAGAAAAGATTTACAAGGATGTTGCCAGGGTTGGAGGATTTAAGCTATAGGGAGAGGCTGATCAGGCTCGGGCTGTTTTCCCTGGAGCGTTGGAGGTTGAGGGGTGATCTTATAGAGGTTTACAAAATCATGGATAGGATAAATAGACAAAGTATTTTCCCTGGGGTCAGGGAGCCCAGAACTAGAGGACATAGGTTTAGGGTGAGAGAGGAAAGATATAAAAGAGACCTAAAGGGCAACTTTTTCACACAGGCGATGATACGTGTATGAAATGAGCTGCCAGAGGAAGTGATCAAGGCTGATACCATTGCAACATTTAAGTGGCATTTGGATGGGTATATGAATAGCAAGGGTTTGGAGGGATATGGGCCACGTGCTGGCAGGTGGGACTAGATTGGGTTGGGATATCTGGTCGGCATGGACGAGTTGGACCGAAGGGTCTGTTTCCATGCTGTACATCTCTATGATTCTATGACTCTAAATAGGTTTCCTAGGGCTTGGCTCAACCTGTGATCAGGGAATCACCTTTAAGTCAGTGTCTTTCCCTTGTGAATCTATTTCAATTCATGTAAATCCCGGGTATTAAAATCAGATGGTGGAAGTTAAAATTTCATTGTCTATATCTTGGGTGGAATCTTCCCAGCTCCAGAGTAATTTGAGCACTAATGAGTCAGTTGAGAAAATATGCCAAGATTGACAAAAATGCGATTCTCAATGTCAACTTCTAGTAAGTTGTGATACTCTGTCCTAACTCTGTCCACATTGCACTCTTTTTGATTAGGGATGTGCAGCTCTGTGGTGTCAACACAGGGATTCCCCAGGGTCTTGAAGCCCTTACATAACATTGATCCCATCAGCTCTTGTGGATACAAAAGCAGTAGCCATTTTTATTAATCAGTTCTGGCACCACTCTCTTTTTGTAATGTATGCACTAGCAACTTGCCTCTGACTAAAATTGCAAAAAATCATCTGGACAGAATTCAACATTTCTTCTAATTGAGCGAGTCACTGTTTCATCAAGAAAATCTCACTGACTAATGATGTAAAACGTATGGCAGAGTTCTACCTCAAATGGTAGGTTCAATCAAAAGTGTTCTCTAACTTTCATCTGGATAATACTAATACCTTTCATGACCTCACCCAAGTAGTCAACTTCATAATGATAATGCCAATTACATTTAATTGGATGTCATCCTTGATAAATTGCGAATTGACAGAAGTCATTGATTGATAGATACTGAGACCATCAAATCCTGACATAACTCAATCAGCAATGCTGGTAGTTTTTCTTTCTCGGAAGCAATTCCTGTATTTTATGCTTACCTGCTGTTGTACTCTGCTACTCTGGTTTGAAATATTGTGCCACTTTTTGCTCTGGCTCACTGTACATTAAATTGATGTTTATTCAACACTTACTGTGATACATCTTGATACAACATTACTCCTTGATATCCTTTAAAATATCTCCTCCACAGGTACAAAGTTCAAATCCAATAGAAAAGCACAGTGAATACATGCTGTAATATAATTATACCACTTGTAAGAAAAGTGTAGAATCTCTCAAAATATCAATTTAGACAACCAACTGATATACTGACAATGGGTGCTCTGAAATAACCAATGCTGATGTCCTGGTACCATCAGTAACAGACACAGTCCATGCAACTGTCTATGGTCAGTTGTCCACTTGAACCAATCATGAATCAGGGATATGTCCAAATATAGTTCTTGGAAGTGGGAATAGTTGTTCTGTAAGGTCACCATAAGCAGTCAGTAGTATCATCAAAGAGAATCCAGCTCAGGCAGAGGCCACAACTACAGGACCCCTCAGGATAAATGCGATCCACAAGAGGTCCGATGTTTTCCATCTCTAACACCATTTCCTGGAAATGAGAGAGATGCAGAATAACACAAGCTTCTGATGTACTGGCAAGATCACATCATATTGTTTTCTAGTCTGTAGCCTAGGCAGTAGAATTTGGAAATATAGTTAACTATCCTCAAGTGCATGGTTCCATTGACAGTCAACGTGTAACACTGAAATGGTCTGTGGAGTTCATCAATAGGAAGGGCTTCCATTCAATTACCGTACAGGTGATACGTGAATAATGTTACCAATATCACTCCCTGGCATCTGACATGACTTCTACATCCTCTCTGGTGTGATTAAGGTTCCAAGTGAGTTACAAAGGCTATATACTGGGAGAACAAAGGCTACGCACTGTGATCATGGCTAATGAAACCATTGTGCAATGATCTGACAGATACAGAGCGCAGATACAATAACATCCACACTGCAACAAGGGCCGTGGTAGAGCAGAGGACAGAGATGCTGAAGATGCAGTTCTCAAGGGTGCCCTCCAGCATAGTTCAGACTATGCGCCATCATCTAGCCATGCTGTGCTCTCACATTTGGAGCAGATAGTGAGGTGATGTGTTTGACACTGAGCAACTGTGGGAACAGGAGCAGTTTTCTGAGAAAGAAGGCAAGAACACTGGGAATGACCTGATTAACACCCAGTTCCAGTGGATGAGAGCCGGGTGCAGTTGCCAGTTGTGGAATGTGAAACAGCTGTCGGTCAACATGCCAACATTCAGTTTGCATTGTGGAGGCAAGCTGTGGTTTCTATTCATTTTGTTTGTGTTTGCTTTTGCTGGCTAAAAATAAAATCATTCCTTTCACTTGATTGGCACCACATCCACCAGCATCCATTGCCTCCACCACTGACACTCAGGCGCAGCAGCGTGTACAAATTACAAGATGTATTATAAATTCACGCAAGATCCTCAGACAGCACTTTCCAAACCCACGACCACTACCATCTGGAAGGACAAGGGCAGCCCATACATGGGGACATCATCACCTTCAAGTTCCCCTTCAAGTTCCCCTTCAAGCTACGCATCATCTGGACTTAGAAATATATCACTGTTCCTTCACTGCGACTGGGTCAAAATCCTGGTATTCCCTCCATAATGGCATTGTGGGTGAACCCACATCAGATGAACTGCAGCAGTTCAAGAAGGCAGCTCACCATCACCTTCTCAAGGGCAACTAGGACTGGGCAATAAATGCTGGCCCAGCCAGCAAAACGTGTATCCCAAAACTGAATTTTAAACAGTTGTCTGATTCCTTGTATTTGACATTCCCAAACTGGATAATAACGATGCTGTGGGTCTAAAGTGGGCACTGGAGTCAAATTAGTGGTAACTTAGACAGTGTAGTCAAATGAGATATATCTAAGGACAGGTAAACCATGTGGAGTGGTAGTTAAGCAGTGACCAGTGTGAGAGAATTGGGTTGTATTTTTGATGGAGTATCAGCATGCCCAGTATGTGCTGTAGTGTGGCTGCTATCATTAAAATGTGTGGCACTGGAAAAGCACAGCAGGTCAGGCAGGATCCGAAGTGCAGGAGAGTCAATGTTTCAGGTGTGAGCCCTTTGCCATTCCTGACTCTCCAGCTCTTCGGATGCTGCCTGACCTGCTGTGTTTTTCCAGCGCCACACTTTTCAATTCTGACTCTCCAGCATTCCTTTTGTGGCTGCTAAGGGCAATACTGGATTGTCAATGTTTGTCCAGGTGCATGATGGCCTTTCAAAGATGGTATGAGTGCCAAGAGTTCCAATCTTCCAGTGGATATTCTGTGAGTAGCAGGGTCTCCCAGAAAGGGTGGTTGATAGGATGGGGCTAGAATTGGATGGGAAGAGCACCATGGAGGTAGGGGGTGTGGGGGAGATAATGTGGTGTGTTTGGTGAAGTGGGGCAAGTGATTTTGACAGGCCTAACTCCAAAAAACTAGACAAAACTGCGCTTCACCAAAAAAATGGTAAAATTCAGCCTTCAATGTATTATTGAAGGATAACAAAGTAGGTATCCTCGTCCAATAGTTCTTCCTCAGGCCACAACACAAAGACAGATTCAATGGTCGTTATTACATTACTGTTTATAGGAGCTTCCTTTGTTCAAATTGGCTGCTACCTTTTTCATGTTGCAATTCTCACTTCCATTAGCTAACCTTTATTTTGTCCTGTGATTTAAAAAAAATTGGCCTTTCATTGATTTTTTTTAAAATTAAGAACTAAAATATTATTTCATATTCAATGTCTTCACGAGCAAATAATTTCAGTGGCAGTGTATTAAATTTAAGCTAATTTTGGAAATTGTGGCTTTTGTGTCAACCATCAGCTTGAAAACGAAAGCTCAACCAATGTTTAAAATCAATTTAGGGAAAACAAATCTCCAATTTGCATGTAAATGATCTTGTATTACTGCTTAATTCACAACTAATACCAATCCACAATGTGGAGTATGAGGATGTCAGATAGATTCCTTGTGCTCCTCAATTTCAACTAATCAATTTGGATTTCCTGGATTGCATTGCAGCATCTGAAGTTAATCTTCCAAAACCAATGGTTTCATTCCTGCATTATGCATCACAGAAAGCAATAGCAACAATTTATATTGTGTCTTTAATGTAATAAAACATCCCAAGCAACTTTACAAGAGCAATTATCAAAAAGAAAATTGACAATGCACTACGTAAAGAGATAATGGGACAGTCATAAAAGAGATAGATTGTAAGTAACATCTTTACGGCAGGTCAAGGGCTAGAGATGTCCTTCTCTCACAACTGTCATGATCAAAATGCCCTCCAAATGTCGCAGTCTCGGGGGGCTGAGTGTGGAATGCTGTCAGACCCAATATTAAAGTGAAAGTGGTCGTATGGCTGGCTGAATATCAAGGTGAGCTGGCCAGAAAGCCTAATTCTGTTCTTTGCAAGCACTTTTCAGTTATATTAAAGGCTTTCAATCATCCTACAGCCCTCACATCTAACATATCATCAGCCTTCACTCATCCTTCCATCTCACCTCTATATCCTTCAAGCCAAGTCATGATATTATAGGTCCTCAAAGCCTCTATGATAACTTATAATCATTCATCCCTGATCACCTCATTTGTATCAATAAGCCAGCTGTTAACAAGAGCATGTGTGGAACTGCTTGCTAAAAGAACCATTCATTCACATAGAGTCATAGTCATAGAGATGTACAGCATGGAAACAGACCTTTTGGTCCAACCCGTCCATGCCGACCAGACATCCCAACCCAATCTAGTCCCACCTGCCAGCACCCAGCCCATATCCCTCCAAACCCTTTCCATGATGAACTTCTGCCCATTTCTCATCTGCCTCAATATGTGATGGTGTCCATTTTCTCATTAAGACATCATTTTTAAAATAGTACCATACTGGGATACATCTAGATTCTTCTTCTGTGCATGCTTTCTCACATTTTTAAAAAAAATTCTCATCTTTTTGCTGTAATTCGGTTAATTTCTCTGAATTAGACATGCTTTGTCATCTGTTTGTTTCTGGTTTATCTCAAACATTTGATCAAACAAGGTCTCTACTAATTCCATTTCAACTTTTTTGTCTGTATACTTTGATTTTTCCTGTTTCAACTGGTGACTTTGTGACCTCATTAAGACACAGTCAAGAAGAATCCCAGGATATGTGCACTAGTTCAGTTGCCTGAGTTTCCACTAGCTTTTCAACCACAGTAGGCAGCACTCCTACCTGAGAACCAGTTATATCATTGGCAAGGACATATTGTATTTCTGGAGCTGAGAGTTTGTTCAGTACTCCTACCATGACTTCTCCACTCTTCACTGGACATGTTAATCTCACTCTACATAACTGAGTGCTTCTCGTCTCACCAAGAATAACATTACTGGCAACAGTCCTTCAGAAGTACATACCTCCACATCTTTCAACATCAAAGATGGAGAGGATCCTGTATCTCTTAATATTGTAACCTCTTTACCTGCTGCTCCTGGCCTATGCAAGTATTTTGTTTAAGAGGATCTGGCACTTTCGCCTTAACCAATCTCCGAACAGGTTGTACATTCTGATGCAGCTTTCTAGTCTCCACTGTGCTTTCCATTATCACTCCAAATAAATTCACTGGCTTATCCTGCTTTCTTACATCGGGCTTCCTCGTGCTTTTCCTAACCCATCAATACTGTGATTTCATGTGGCCTGCTTTATTACAGTGAAAGCACCAGAGCTTTTTAACTTTTCCTACCCTTTCAAGGGTTTCATGTTTTCATTAATTGAACCAGTGTTCTTACAGCCTTATATAAGTTTCAATCAAACAGACTATTTATATATCAGTAACTCAGGATTCAAATCCTTACACCTCTTCGTCTTGTGCAAATAAATATTGAAATATTAACAAAAGAAGATTGTAGAGAGAAAAAACTTACTATAACTAATTAAACCTATCAACTAAATAAAGTCAATTAAAAAAAAACTGCAGATGTGGAACAAAAACAGAAATAGCTGAAAAAACTCAGCAGGTTTGGCAGCATCTGTAGAGATAAAGCAGACTTAACTTTTTGGTCCAATGACCCTTGTTCAGAACTGACTGTAGTTTGGAAAATGCTAGTATATATGCTAAAAATTGGGTGGGGAAAGATGGGAGGAGTAAACAATAGGTGGAAATGGAGCCCGGAGAGAGAGTGTAAAACTGTACAACAGACAAAGAAGTGGGTAAAGGTCAGCCTGGAAGAATCAATAACTGATAATGGGATCTATTAGTAGCGCCCAGTGGGTTGTTTGTGGTAGCAGCCCAGGTGATGACAAAGTCTGGTGTATGGGGGTTGGTGTGAGGACACGGGAAAAGGTGCTTAAGCCCTAAAATACAGAGGCTTTGCCGAAACATCGATTTTCCTGCTCCTTGGATGCTGCCTGACTGGCTGTGCTTTTCCAGCACCACACTCTCGACTCTAATCTCCAGCATCTGCAGTCCTCACTCTCACTAAAAATAGTTTCTGACTATCTACTCGATCCAGCTTTCTCAGGGTTTTGAAAACCTCAGAACTTTGAGATATGACCACTTTCTATGTATGCTGCTGCCCATGCTGTAGGTGTCAGATTGATGAAGCACGATGCAGTGGAGCAACACGTCCAAACTTTTAATATTGACAACCATGACATAGCCGCCTGGCTTTATGTGTGTGTGCTTAAAGGCAAGGCAAGAGAGAAGTGTTGTGAGCCTCTAAGTTCTGAATGAGGTAACAAAGCTTTAAAGGGTAAGACAAGACAGATACACTATGAACAACAAAGGACACATAAAGTGACCAAGTACTCGGAGAACAATGTAAAAGCCTTGAGATAAATTATACTCCAACCAATAAGGTGGATGCCTGTCTTTGCATGCAAAGTTGCCTTGTAGAATCACCACAATGAAATGTGTCAGTACACTCCAAATATTGAAGTGGATAACTATATTCTAAGACGGTCAGACTGTTGCCATGATGTTATGGTGAGGGCAGTACATATTCAATGCCAACCTCTACGAATGAAGGGTGCAGGTTGTTGCTGTCAATGCAGCATGTCCAGTGATGCTGGGGCTGACTGGCCAAGGTAGATACACAGAGGAGTAGTCAGCAAGTTAGAATCACCAGGTACCAACTCTAACTTTCATGTTGGGAATCATCATGTTCTGGTTTCCTCCATTGCTTGGGAGAATAGCAAAGTTTAAGTCAGCCTCTCACTGTTCACTCATCAAATTCTTGCTTTACCATTTTAAAAAAAGTGTCTTTTTTGCTGGACATGAGATTCTGATTTTTTTCTGATCTTACTGCAATTTCCCAAACTGAATTGTCGATGCCCTGATGTTCAGGGTCCAGGAGAATTCTGCTCACAATATCATTTAGGCATTTGATAAGGTACCTAAAGGCAGGCTGGTACAAAAGGTAAAGTCTCAATGGGATTGAGGGTGAGCTGGCTGAATGGATGTAATGCTGGTTTGGTCAGGGTATTTTTCAGAATGGAGATCAGTAACTAGTTGTTCTCACAGGGATCAGTGCTGGAACCTTTGTTACATGTAATTTATCGAAATGATCTGGCAGAAAATGTAGGTGGTTTGATTTGTAAGTTTGTGGATGACACCAAAGTTGATGGAGTTGCAAATAGTGAGGAGGATTATTAAAGGATTCAATGGGTTTAGATGGGGGGGGGGGGTTTAAACTAACTCTGCAGGGGCATGGGAACCCAGACTGTAGCTTTAGGGTGCAGGACCTGGAGTGTAGGGAGGTTAGGAACATGGCATCAATTTCAAAGGAGGGTGCCTGTAAACAGGAAAGTGGCTTGAAGTGTGTATACTTCAATGCAAGAAGTATACGAAATAAGGTAGGTGAACTTGCAGCGTGGGGTGGTACCTGGGACTTCGATGTTGTGACTATTACGGAGACATGG